>NC_137047.1:1554562-1614562 GCF_032717465.1 Coenobita brevimanus | reverse complement strand
GAGGGTCTTACTAAGGTGAATCGTCCTTGTCAAGCGTATATATATAGGATGAGACAATCGATATAGAGTTTTATATAATACAGGATATATAATATGGGAAACAGAAGTGGATTTTTGTGAAAAGATAAATCAACGCATACATAAAAATACAGAGGGAAATAAGGGAAGGGCTGTATTAATCTTTGAAAATAATATTACTCACCTGGAGAGGAGAGAAAGAATTATATTGCTCTCCCATGAAAGATAAAGAAAGAAAGAATGGAAGGAAGGAAGAGAGGAAATAAAGAACTTTATAACTCTCCTAAACGACAAAGAAAACTGCATTCCTCTATAAATAAAAAAAGAAAAGAAAAAGAAGGAAGAAAGGAAAAGTGAAAAAAATGAGAAACAAAATATGGAGGTCTGTACTCACAAGAAAGTGGCCTTGTTCTCCTCATCCCTGGTGGTGAAAGACCCGCGTCGCCTGGGTAGCGTCTGGGACTCGAGGGGGGGCGGCGGGGCGGGCTGGGGGTCGTGGGGGGGCTCATGGGGGGCGGAGGGGGCGTGGCTGGGGGACTCACTGCGGCTGGATTTCTTGGCCAGACGGAGAGACAGCGATTTCTTGAACTTCTGGAACATGCCTTCTGTGGGGGAGAGAGAGAGAAAGGGTGAGTTGCAGAGAGAGAGAGAGAGAGAGAGAGATGGGGGGAGTGAATGAAAGATGTTTAGGTAAATCAACAAATTATAAACAAACAGCCTTTCAACTCACCTCAAAACACAAACAGAAAAAGGTAATATTTGTATCATCATTATAAAATTAATACCATGATTACTATTACAACGAATGCTGCATGTATGTATGTATTTATGATGTATGTATGTATGTACGCATGTATATATGTATGTACTGCGGTAGACAGGCAGGCTATGTACGCATTCAAAAAATAAGTACATGAACATGAAAGCAAAGTTAATGCATACAAATTAAAGACTGTATGTGTTTGCATAAACCAATGTGTACATGTGACTGAGTGAATGTGTACTCTGTAAGCTATGAACGACAGGATGAGTTTGTGTGTGTGTCTGTGTATGTATGTATGTATGTATATCTGTACGTATGTATTATATATCTATGTGTAATACAACCCCACCTGAACTACTGGAGGGGATATAGGGGAGAGAACGTGGCCCCTCCTCCCCTTCCGGCACCTCCTCCACCCCCGTCCCCCCCTCCCCCTCCGCCTCCCCCTGCGCCAGGCGACACACAGACTGGCTCAGCTTGGCAGCCTCCCTCTCACTGTACACATGAGACCAGGGCCTGTAAGTAAATAAATAAATAGACATAAAAATAAACGTTAAAAAAGGACCTGTAATAAATAACTATATAAATACACACGAATATCTACATTGTCAGTTAAAGACGAATCAATAAAAAAGAATCTGCACGAAAATAAATGTTCCTAAATAAATATTATTACCACAGAGGCTTATACATACCAAAATAAACGATAGTATACAAGGCATGAATAAATAATAACTAAAAAATAAAGGTCAATAAAGAGAAAATAGTAAACCATCGTGGACAGCCTTAAAGAATAAAATACAACCTCTTTACCGCTATCACCCTCACCCTAACCTTATTCCCCACTTCTCAATGAAGGGAGACAGATCCACCAATTACGATTATTTTTGGTAATGACACAAAGTAGGTAAGAAGAACATTATATTACTAAATTCCTCTATTTTTCCCCACGTGTGACAAGCTAAAGTAGGAAGGGAACACATACGATGAAATATACACAAAAATGTTATCTGATGCGACAAAAATGCGTGTTATACAGCTTTTCTTTTGTTACCCCTCTGCTGTCGATGTTCGTTTTCTTCTATGTCTTACTTACAGAAAATAAGGTTTTACGGGGTACCTAATGCAGTTCGTTGCCAGTAGCCCAGGAAGAGGAGGAGGAGGAGGAGGAAAAGGAGGAGGAGGAGGAGGACGCAAAGGAGGAAATGAAGGAAGAGAAAGGAGGAGATGGAGGAGGAGGAGGAGGAGGAGGGGGGGAAGAAAACACTAATCCCATCTTATCATTTACCAGTACAATCCACGCAGCACCTAAAATACCAACTAATCCACAAAATACAACACTTTCAGTATTCCTGACTATCGCAAAATTATTCTGTCTAATTAAAGGAGTCAAAGAATTATCCAGTATCGATTACACACTACCTCAATTATAATAACAATTTACCGATTATTAGGTCTATCAATGTGGAAGAATTATTTACATTACTTCCAATGCTCTTATAATTTTCAACATTTTCATTCACACACGTCCCCTGCAACCATAACCTTGACAATCCCAAACACATCTTGGTTCAAAAGCATAGTCTACACAGTCCACTCCTTGAAGCCCAAATTCTTCCGTGCAACAGAATTTCATAGATTAACACTACATCCACCGTCCATACTAAATATGTCTATCTATCTATCTATCTAGGGCCATTTCATCCTCACATGCCACCACTTAGGCACTACTACGCACCGTCCATACTGCATACATACTAACCTCCTGATGTCCCACTCGGAGTGACTGAGGGAGGCCCGCCTGAATACGGGGGAGCTGCTGGCCTTCTCCCTCCTGGTGGTGCGGGAGACGCCAGCCCTTCCACGCCACCACACGCCATCCTGGGCGAGTAAAAAAATAAATATATAAGTAAAAATAAAAAGGCTTTTATCAGTGAATGGAATTTTTTAACAGATTGCATGCCTGTGAATTAATGTACTACTGCTGCTGCTAATAATAATAGTAATAACAATAATAATGATCACAATAATAACAATAATACGAAAATCCACAACCTACATCCCATTTTCTACGACCAGACCTCAAAACACCCACTAAAGCAAAAATGTCCCCCAGTATTCAAATTCACACAAAGTCCTTCAGACGTCTACGGCTCCTTATCACCTTACACAACACCCCAAGGCCAACACGGTGACCCATTTACGATAACGCGTATCTCTAATCTCGTAATTATATGTCAAAGTGTCGCAATTTACAACCACACTTACGATCAAAATTCTATCGTAACCAAGATTTGTTTTCGTAGGAGAGGGAAGATAAGGAGGGAACACAATCTTCCTTCGTTCCCTGTACTTCCTGTAATGCAAATATTCTAACCTATCCTACCGTATCCTATAATAAGCTAAGAAGTTATACCCTAACCTAACCTAGACTAAAACTGTGAAAGCTAATCTACACTAACTTCCATGCTATGTTTCTTATTCGTTCCTAAACAGTTATTCAAGCCTTTCCTTAACCAACATAATCTAACAAAACCTAACTTAACCTTCTCTAAATATATCCGAACTAACCCACACCAACTCAGCTCAAACAATCTCAGACACAACCTTCACTAGCTTCAGTAAAATGAACATACCCTAATCTACAATAACACACAAGTACCTAACACACTCTCATCCCTAACTTGCACTAACTTAGGTAAAAACTATCTGCCATTTTCAGCTTCATCTAAACCAGACACAAATACGTCACTGTTGTCGAGTTCAGAATCTTCCTCAAAGCAATGCCACTTGGGACAAACAACACCAGCTTATAATGTTACCTCCCTCCCTCCCTCCCTCCCTCGCATGCCAATACCTCCCTCCCTCCCTCGGTATCACACACCCTTACCTCCCTGCCATCCCAACTCTCATGCCTCCCTCCATCACCTTTCCCTCTCCACTACATCTCTTTCCTTCATTTCCCACCATACCCCTCACCTCTTCCCCGTCTCCCTTCGTCACCTCCCTCCCATCTCACCCCTCATCCTTTCTCTCTCTCTCACCTCCCTCCCTCACACCCCTCACCTCACCTCTCTTCGAATCATCACTCCCATTCCTCCAGTCTCTCATCCCTCCCTTTTCTCCCACTTACTCCCCCTCATCTCCTTCCATTTCCTCACAACGACCATCCCCCCTCCACCCTCATCTCCCCATCATATACCCCTCACCATTCACTCCTATCTCACCACCATCTCACCCCTCCCTCACCTGCCCTACCATCCACCAACACCCCTCTCCCACCTTCCCCCCTATGCGATACCCCACCCCCACACATTCACCTGTTATCGCACACCTGGATAAGAGTCAGGTAATACATCAAATCCCCTGACACCGCTAGAGGGGGCGCCACGACTCACAATCTACCCATAATGTTATCAACCTCTACGAACGACCTGGTAGAATTCGAATCTCATTTTTTTTTTCCTCTATGGTTACCTGGGCTACGTTAGGTGTAATTATTTTGTATTGTACTATATATTTTCATTATTTTATTTTATTACCTAGTACTACTACTACTACTACTATTTTTTATTTATGTTGGGACGTTTGCATGAAGGAATATACATGTCTGCTCAAATAATTATACGTGTACTACTTGGCGTTTAAGCATTATTCGGTACTACACTACCATCCCCTAAAAGCACTAAGCTAAATCGCTGAGTATGCTACGTGCGCCGAAACCTCCACCCATCCTAGCAGAGTCCTTGTACAGTAAACTCTGATATTCTAGGAGCCTTCGAAGCACCTCCTCTTAAGCGATTCATTTTCTATATTACACCAAAAATAAAGTTCTCGTATGTGTCCCTGTATCTTCGTAATTCAAACTTTCGATCAGTAACAAATAAGGGTGATACTGAGGTGTACAGGGGAAAATAAATCGCTAAAGAAAAGATGTTGTGGAATCTTTTAAGCCATATGCCGAACTCTGCCATCTGTGTGGATAAAACCAGGCACAATATTGGATTTATGTTGGTTTATTGGTGCTATAAAACTGAGAGAGAGAGAGAGAGAGAGAGAGAGAGAGAGAACGCCCAATCATCAGAGTGGTATGGGGAGAGGTGAGTGCATCTGGCCGATAGTGTGTGTGTGTGTGTGTGTGTGTGTGTGTGTGTGTGTGTGTGTGTGTGTGTGTGTGTGTGTGTGTGTGTGTGTGTGTGTGTGTGTGTGTGTGTGTGAGAGAGAGAGAGAGAGAGAGAGAGAGAGAGAGAGAGAGAGAGAGAGAGAGAGAGAGAGAGAGAGAGAGAGAGGCTATCAAGTTTGGCAAGCAGCGACTTTACTTATGATTGCATGAGGCAGGTGAGACGGTGAAAGTGAATGATGGATGTGGCAGTGAAAGTGGATGGATGTGTGGATGATGAGTGTGGGTGAGGGGTGTGGATGTACAGAGATGGCTAGGTGAACACAATGAGAGAAGTGTGAGTGTGGGTGTGGGTGTGGGTGCAGTCTATAAAGAAATCAGTGTCAGTGAAAGAGTCAGAGGAGAGTGGATGAGTGATGGTGTGGATGAAAGAAATAAGGAAGGTATAGGGTGGAGTGTAAGGGTGAGCAGAGTGATGGTGTGGGTGTGTGGAGAGACGAGGATGTGTCAGAGTAAAGTGTGGGAGTGAGTAAAGGTGTGGTGAGGGTGTGGGTGGAAGACAAGAGAATGAGTCAGAGTGTGGGTGTGGGTGTGGTTGAGGGTGTGGGTGTGGATAAAACAAGGGGGGAATGGCCACTTCCTGCCCGTGCATTCGTCATCTGCCACGCTTCTTTGCTTCTAAACTGACAACACCTAGTGTGTGTGTGTGTGTGTGTGTGTGTGTGTGTGTGTGTGTGTGTGTCATATGTACGTGGCCAGGGAATGGCATCTCGTTATAACACACACACACACACACACACACACACACACACACACACACACACACACACAGAAACGTAATGATTTTAAAAATGTCACATCACGAGAGAGAGAGAGAGAGAGAGAGAGAGAGAGTGTCCCCTTGTTCAACAGGTGGGCGTGGCAGTAGCAGAGGGGAAGGGGAGGGGCAGGGATAGGAAGGGAGGATTTTTTTTCTAAGTTCGTGCGAGGAGAGGAAGATGGGGACGAAGAAAGTGGAAGGAGGAGTGTGAGGAGGAGGAAGAAAGACAATGGGGAGGAGTGAAAGTGGGGGAGGTGAAGGAAGCAACAGATAGAGGGAGAAGAGTGGAGAGGGAATGCGGAAATGGGATAGGGGAGAAGAGAAGGGAGGGGAGGGGAGAGATGTGGAAATAGAGGAGAGGAGAGGGGAGGGGGAGAGGGGAGGGGGAAAGAGGAGGGGAGAGGGTGGTATGAATGAGGGTGTGTGAGTGGGAGGGTGGTTGACGGGTGATTAATGTGTCCAAAGGGAGTAATGGGGACAGTTTCAAGCACCTGACCTTAATCGATTTATTCTCAATAGTACGAGGTGTATGTGTATGTATTTACGAATCTATTAATGTTTATAGGTGTGTGTGTGTGTGTGTGTGTGTGTGTGTGTGTGTGTGTGTGTGTGTGTGTGTGTGTGTGTGTGTGTGTGTGTGTGTGTGTGTGTGTGTGGCTTAAACCAGTATATTAAAGCGGACATTGCAATCTTCCCACCACTCCTAACACTTTACACCCACTCACATTCTACCTTCACTCCATCCATCCACCCATCCAGCAGTTCTTCTACCTTCCACCTTTCTTATACCCTACCTAATTCCACTTCCATCTTTCTCTCATAGTATCCCAACCATCCATCCATCTATCCATCCATCCATCTATCTATCCATCCATCCATCTATCTATCCATCCATCCTTACAGCATCACTATTTTTCTTTATATCTTTTAACTACCTACACTTTCATCTCTCTCTCTCTCTCTCTCTCTCTCTCTCTCATCAACTCTTCCGTAATATATTCACCACTAATTCCTCCATCATCAATTCTTCCATTTCCCTCTTGGACATGTAATGCCCTCTTCTTCCTGCCTTCCTCCCTTCTCTATCTGGCTAATTAATCATCTTCTCTCCCTCTCTCCACCCTTCCCTCTTTTTCCTCCATTGTTTTCTCTCTCCCCTCACACCTATATCTCTCTCCATTTTACTCAACATCCCACTTCTGTCCCTCTCGCCACCCTTCTCTCATTTCCTCGCATTCTTTCTCCCCTCACCACACATCCCTCTCCATTTCACTCATTATCTCATCACTACGTCAATCCCACCTCTCTCCATTTACCAAGCGTCTTCCTTCTATTCCTCTGTTACTTCACACTTTTCTTAAACCATCTTCTCTTTCTCTACATGCCTTTCTCCTCAATTGATCTCTATGAAATCAGTTCCTTTCCTCTCAGCGTGTTATAAATCCTTCTTGCTCTGTATATATCTGTTTCTGTAGCCAATTCCTCCATTTTTTTCTTTCTTATATATCTCTTTCGTTTTCCTTCTCATAGTCACCATCTTTCCTTCCCTCCATGCATCTGTTTCTCAAGTACCAACCTTTCCTTTACTTACTCAACTCCCTTCTGCTTCACCATTTATTCAGCCTCTTCCTTCTTCTCCATCAACTCATACTCTCCCTATTTTTTTTTTATTCAACTCCCTTTACTTCAGTTACTTATTTCTCCCTTCTACTCTATTAACCCAACTTCGTCCTTCTTCTTTGTTTACTAATCGTCTCGCTTCTTCAATTATTCAACTACCTTTTCTTCTCAATTCCTCAACTTCTTCCTTATTTTCACACAATCCACTCCACCTTTCTTCTCCAGCTACTTACATTCATCCATCTCCATTTACTCATTTCCTCCTTCTTCTTCATTCCTCAACTCCCTCCTCCTCCTTCATTCCTCACCTCCCTCCTTCTCCTTCACTCATTCATCTTCTTCCTTCTCCTTTATTCACCTAACTTCTTCCCTCTTCTTCATTTACTCAGCTCCCCTCGTCTCCAGATCTTTATCCTGTCCTTCCTCTCCATACATCATCTGTCTCTAATAATCCTTAAATCTCTCGGTTGCATCTCAAGGACTTACTGAAGGAGGTTTCCCAGTATGCCTTCTTTAACGCTGATTACTACGTCTTGGTCTTCTTCCTAATAATCTCTGGAATATTATGCTACCTTTCTCATTTCATGCATTCTGATAACGATTTTTTGACACTGCTACTTTCATCCGATTTTTATTCATTTTGGGAACCGTGTGTGTGTGTGTGTGTGTGTGTGTGTGTGTGTGTGTAAGAGATTAATTAGGGCCACATCTAACATCTGCAACTGAAAAAAATGAACCGAAAAGAATTGTTTGGAGTCAAGATAATTACGTCCCTGGACTGCAAGGCTTCAAAGCAGCCCTAACTGCATACATCAACAGGCAAGAGAAGATCAACTTGAAAAAAAAAAAAAAAAAAAAAAAATCTACATAAGGAAGGAGACTTGGTATAGGGAGTCTTCTACGCCCACCAGAAAGGTCAAACACACACACACACACACACACACACACACACACACACACACACACACACACACTTTTTTTTTTCATTTCACCACTGGCTATTGTTCAACCCGCCTCTGCATGAAGGGAATTAGGAGAGATTTAGGCCTTTGGAAGCAGTATATCCTTTGGGCATTGTGTATGTTGGCAATATCCGGGATTGTTAGGTCTGCATGATACAGAGGCAAGACCACTGATTATTACTGATATTTCAATTATTTTTATCGCCTATACTGTCATCATATCATCATCATCAACAGCAGCATCGTCATCATCATCATCATCTTCCTTCCCCTCCTCCTTATCATCATCATCATCATCATCACCAATCCCTAATCCCCAACTTTAGTGTTATATGTGAGATGGGTATGACCTAAAAAGGGGATAAAGAAATCACACACACACACACACACACACACACACACACACACACACACACACACACACACACACACACACCGTACTAAACAAAGAAGGGTCACACCTCATTTAACTCATCATTTAAACTCAGCTCCAATTCTATTACTTCTTGGATTCTTCCTTCTTTCTCTCTTTCTTTCTCTATGTTTCTTTCCTTACGTTCTTCCTTTTCTTACCTTCCTTCTCAAGAGTTTTCGTCCTTCCTTCCGTCTCTCTCATCCTGACTTTCTTTTCTGTTTCCTCCTATATTTTACACTCATCCCCTTTTTTTCTTTTTTCCCTCGTCCATCATCCTTTCGTCCTTCATTTTTCTTCCCTTCCTCCTTCGTCATTCCTCAGTCCTTCCCTCCTTCCTTCCTTCCTACGTACCTGCCTACCATTCATCCTTCATGTTTTTTTTTCTTCCATCCTTCCTTCCTACGTGCCCACCTACCATCCTTCCTTCCTCTTTCTTTTTTTTTCTTCCTTCCTTCCTTCCTTTCTTCCTTCCTTCCTTCCTACCATCCTCTCTTTCTTTCTTCCTTCCTTCCTTCCTCCACTCCCTGCCTCCTCCACAAACACCACTAGCCCACTAGGTCTGTTGACTCGGTTCTCATCCCCTGTTTACTCTATCGTGTGGGTGGTACCGTTTTGTGTGTGTGTGTGTGTGTGTGTGTGTGTGTGTGTGTGTGTGTGTGTGTGTGTGTGTGTGTGTGAGAGAGAGAGAGAGAGAGAGAGAGAGAGAGAGAGAGAGAGAGAGAGAGAGATGTGAAGAGTGATGAAAGCAAGAATTTAGTGGGAGTGAGTGGTGAGAGTTAGTGGTAAGAGTGAGTTGGATGCTATAATCTTTCCACTTTAACTTGACCTAAAATTTCTCTCTCCATCTTGAATACTGAGGGGTAACAAAAGATTAACACAATAATATGATGCTAGTCACGAAGAAGTGCTAGGGAAGGGCTTTAGATCTTTTTCTGTCACTGAACAACGTGTAATAGCAGCAAAGGGACGGAAATCTAGGCCAAGTTATAATGAAAGAACTATAGTGATGACCTAGACTGAACACTGACATAAACCTGATACCAATACCCTTTTTAAATCTCTCTCAACCCCTTCACTACGAGACGCCCAGGGATTTTTTTCTTATTCCCGTTTCTTCAAGAGGTTTTGGAGACAGTGAAAGAAAACATGAATGCAGAAGTGAGGAAATGGAGAAGCGTGATGGAAGGGGTTCAACACTCACACACACACGCACACACACACACACCGGTATATACACAGACAATCACAAACAAACATAAACACAACCAGATGTACTCAGTTAACGTCTCTCTCTCTCTCTCTCTCTCTCTCTCTCTCTCTCTCTCTGCTTCCGCCATCAAACCCCAATCAACATCATGCACTTTTTTCCCCTCAGTACTCGTCTAACGGTGGCTGTGTGTGTGTGTGTGTGTGTGTGTGTGTGTGTGTGTGTGTGTGTGTGTGTGTGTGTGTGTGTGTGTGTGTGTGTGTGTGTGTGTGTGTGTGTGTGTGGAGTGACTTATGACCACTACCACACTCCCATGCCCTCACATTCCACACCACCCCATCCATCACGCCCATCTCACCCACCCATTCCATTCCACACCCCACCCACCACACGCACTTTGCACCCAAACCATTCCACCCTATCGCACCCACTAACCACACCCCACACCCTACCCCAACCACCCCATCAACCTCATTCACTCAATACTCCACCCAGTCCATCAAATTCATACATTCCATCTCTCCACCCAACCCATTCCACCCTGCATCACCCAACCCATGCCATCACGCCCTTACATTTCACCCCACCCATCCATCCCCCCCACCTCACCTTCCACCTACCCACCCACACCCATCAACATTCCATCCCCCACCCTCCTCTGAAACACCCCATGCCATCACTCATATCTTGTTTACACACACACACACACACACACACACACACACACACACACACACACACACACACACACACACTTTGGACTTGGCGTTGTGGTCTTAGGTGGCTTATTTTTTTATTTCTGCCTAAATCATTAATATTCACGTGGGGTAAGGAGGCTCGCTGACACCTTTCCTTTTCCAGATAATTCATGAACATTGTACATTAGTATATTCTAGTATGACACTGCTATATATGTTCTAGTATGACACTAATATATCGTGCGAGACAATACTGAAATGTAATATGCACAGTAATTACCCATGGACGAGTACCAACGAGTCTGTTCACGGACGAGGCCTTTAAAACTATTGCTTGCTACGGACATACCTAGACTATGTTCAGGCAAACTGTAGAATTAGGTACCGCAGAATTATTTAACAACGTAGTCCGTACCGTTAACTGTCTTATTCAATAACCTTATCGACGCTTACGCCTCTTTATTTCATTCCACTAACAATTAATGTATTTTCAGCTCTGAGAGAACTTGTCAGAGGTAATAAAGGACTTGAAAATTTTACGAAAGTCCACTACTAACGCAGATCACAGGAAGGTCACGTGGTTTCGTATTTCCATGGTTTTCGAAAACTGATAAACTCCCTCCACACTGGACGTCAATTTTAATGGAGGGCGGAGACGGGCAATGAGGAAGCGTGGCGTGGTTAAAAAAGGTCTTTATACTGTCATCAGGCGGAGCGTTGCCGGCTGGGGCGGCCACGGGGACGGGGTGGGACGGGTATGGGAAGGGAAGGGAAGGGAAGGGAAGGGAAGGGAAGGGAAGGGATGGGGACAGGAAGGGACGGGGACGGGATGGGAACGGGGACGGGACAGGGAGGGAAATGGATGGGGACGAGAAGGGACGGGGACGGGATGGGAAGGGGACGGAAAGGGACGCGGGTGACCTGACTTGGGTTTTTATGAGGGATGGCTGTCGTGTGTCCATCTGTGCTATCCACACTCCATTAGCTTACTCCACATTCCACCCCACCACTCCATCATTCCACACTCTCCGCTACTCCACTCGATCGTTACTCCACATTCCACCATACTACCCTACCCTCCACCTGGTTAGTAGATATCCATACTTATCCACTTGATTATTCCACACTCCAACAGGCTACTCCACTTGACCAGTACCTCACACTCCACCACACTACTCCACTTTCCGCCTGCTTCCTCGATATTTACACTTAGCTATTCCACTCACTACTCCACCTGACATGAGCTGCACTTGGCTCCTCCACACTGCATGTACTCTAGGGGAAGGAACAGAGTGCAAAAGGGGAGTCCCATGAGTGAGGGAGAGAGTGAGAAAGTGAAAAAGTGAGTGAGATTGCCTCCAGTTACGTGTGAGAAAATGATCAGGAGAAAATGATGTGAGAGTGAGCGAGTGTGAGAGGAAGCCATCTGCTGGAAGTGTGATAGTAAAACGGTGCATGCGTGAATGAGACTGAATGCTTGCCAAAAACAATATATACAGAATGCATGGAGGGTATGAAAGTTACAGAGAGTGAGCGCCAGGAATGAGTAAGAAAGTGACGATGAACGAGTGTGTGGGTGCCATGAGTAAGGGAGAGAATGAAGGAGAGTGAGGAAGTAAGACGGTGAGAGGGAGGGACTGCAAGAAAATGCTGTAGGTGAGTAAGTGAGTGAGTGAGTGAGTGAGTACCAGGCCAAAGTCTAGTGAACATCCTACAGTGGTCAAAGGATCCATTCATACCCAGTCCGTCACGTGCCCCAGTCGAGGTCACTCACCCTCACCCTCACCCTCACCCTCGTACACCCTGACAACACCCTCCTCCCTTGACAACACCGAGATACACTCCCTTCCCGCTACCAACACCCTCTTTCTCACTACCCACAACCTGCCGCCAACAAACCCAGTCTTATCCCTCCTCTAGATGATATTTTTATTTTTTTTTTCCCCATAAGAACACCCCAATGACATCTGAGAGAGAGAGAGTCACCTGGCACTGAAAGCAAAACGGTGGCCCTTGAGTCGAGCTGAAACAGGCACTTCTCTCCCTCCTCCTCCCTCTTCTCTTCCTGTCTCTTCCTCCTCCTCACTCCTCTACCTTCCTATATCTTCTTCCGCTTACTCTTCCTCCTCCTTTTTCCTCCTCTCTTCTCGTGCCTCACTACCTCCTTTTCACTCTCTTCATCATCCTCTTCCTTCACCCCCTTCCTCCTCTTCCTTTCTCCTCAATTTCTTCCTCCTCCTCTGCTTCTCTCACTCTCTGCCTCCTCCTTCCTCCACTCCTAACTCCCTTCTCTAAATGTCTCTCAGTCTCTCCATCGATCCTCTCACAAACTCTCAAGCATTTTAACTCTCACTACCTCCAAACACTTGCACTCAGCTCACAAGAGGCGGCATCAGTCCTCCTAAATTCAACATATATAACGCTGTGAAAAGTGACGCCCGTATGAAATATTATCTTTCATAGCTACAAAATATTACACTGTTTTTAAATGGTATATCTCAAGATGCTAAATGGTTCTGTAAATGTGAAACTATTCTTTAACGCTTTACCTGAAGATGCCGTCAAAAATTAGGGGCTTCCTTACACCCTGGCGGACTCTGTTTTCATAATACAGGAGTGAGAGTGGTGTGGGCGAGTGAGGCGGTTTTTAGAGCGAAATGTCAAAGGTTTCCACTCTTTTTATCAACCTACGTCCAACACCTGTTCGCTCACATCCGCCAGAGATCTTTACATTTCTCTCTCTCTCTCTCTCACTCTCTCTTTAAGTTTTCCGGGTCCCACACTCACATCTCGAGGGCTCTCCATCAATCATCTTCACCTCAAGGATAGTCTTCAGTCCCCCCCTTTAACATACTGCTTCCACGTCCCGTTTTCTTTGGTACATATAAAGGATCATAAATAATTCCTACTGTATAAAATCTATATAAGATTTTTTTTTTTTTTTTTTTCATAAATAACCTGCCACTCTTATTCATTTTCCTAATCTCCCCCCCTTTCTTCTCGGCCTATATCCTCTCTTCTTCTTCTAATTCTTCTTCTTCTTCTTTTCTTCTTCTTCCAACTTGTCCACTCACTCATACACCCTTACAAACCCCCCTCCCCCTGTTCTTGGTCTAAATCTTCTTCATCATCTCTTTCTTCTACTTTCATTTTTTTTTTCTTATTCCATCATTATTCTTCTCCCACTTTCTTCTCGCCCCACCCCTTCTTCGTCTTCCCCCCCCCCTCTTCCTTCAACATACTGTAATCATGGGTTGAATATTCGTGAAATTTTGTGGCGATTTCCGTTCTCCTTTCTTCCTTCTTTTTTTTTTTTTGGGGTGGGGTGGGGGGGGTGGGGGGTGAACATGCATCTTGATCTTGCGATACTGGTAAGAGATAATTCGCGGTCTCTCTCTCTCTCTCTCTCTCTGCTTCCGCCATCAAACCCCAATCAACATCATGCACTTTTTTCCCCTCAGTATATACTCGTCTAACGGTGTGTGTGTGTGTGTGTGTGTGTGTGTGTGTGTGTGTGTGTGTGTGTGTGTGTGTGTGTGTGTGTGTGTGTGTGTGTGTGTGTGTGTGTGTGTGTGTGTGTTCAACTTTTAAAACATTTCCTCGTTTTTCTTCGCCAAGTAAAATAAATTCACCATCACAGTAAACAAATTGTATAAAACCCCTTCATTACGAGGCTTTTTCTCAGCCGTAAAAAATCGTCTGGTTAAAGCGAGATTAAAGTGAGAAAATAAAGACACACGATGATGTCTTTCTTTTCTTTCTTTTTTCTTTCTTAAGCCTGTACAAGACATTTATACTTAGCTTGGTAGAAAAAAATATATATATATGACTTGGAGGGGTAAGATCTCGCCTTCATTAACCCTTTCAGTATGACGGGGGAGGGAGGGGGTTCCTGGTCTGAGGGAAATCGTCTGGTAATAGCGATAAATACACGATAAAAAGACGCCACTGTAGCAAACAGGTAAAGAACACTGATATATAGTCTTTGTTTCTCTGTCTTTGTCTCTTTGTCTTTGTCTGCCTTTATCTCGGTCTCTGTCTCCCTCTTATACAGTCTTTGTCGTTGTCTCTGAATGTCTGTCTGTTTAACTGTCCCTGCTCCACATAAACCACTCTTAAACCTGACCTACCTACACGCCCTCCTTAACACTCAAGCGCTGTTTATTTTTCACCATCATTTAAGTAAACAGTTTAAAGCACATAAATCCACGCAAAGCAGTATCGCCTTACGCCTCAGAACGTCTCTTTTACATGACAATATTCTAACTAGCGAAATTTACGAATGGGGAGGGGTAAATAATGGGGCTAGGGGGCAAAGAAATGGGTGGGATGAGATGTAACAATGAAGGGGGACTGCAGCGCGCTCCTCGCCCTTCTGCAGTGTCCCCCTCCCCTTCCCTCCCGCCCCCTCTCTTGCAAATGACCACCTCCCTCCCACCCCTCTCCTGCAGTGAGCTAGGTCATGCCGGGTCATCACAACCTGTCATTCACACCCGCTGACCCCTGCATGCACCCTTGCCCTCAACACGACCTGGCCAACACATCTGAGGTCATTGCTGCTCCTTGACTTCCTTGCTCGCTTCTGTGTGTGCTTCCTCAGTCACTGTTGTTAGTCATGGGTATTTTTAGATGTACAAATTCCTTGATTTATTTTTTCTCTAAACTATGCACTTCTCAATCATCTCTCTCTCTCTCTCTCTCTCTCTCTCTCTCAAATGGCCAGGAAGGAGATTTTAGGGGAGACACTTCTATATTTCAGGCTTTGGGATGGAACTTAAGCACGCGACAAGCCAGACCACTCACACCCAAACACTGCCTTCCTCTCCTTCTTCATTCCACTTCTTATCTCCCCTCTTGCCTCTTCCTCTTCCAGTCATTCTACCTTTCTCCTCCTCCTCCTTCCTCTCCTTATCCCACTTCTCATCTTTCCTCATCCCTTTTTCCCTCCTTCCCTCTTTCTTTCCCCTTCCCCCTCCTTCCTCAGTCTACTTGTCTCCCTCCCCCTCTCTTCCTTCCTCCCACCTTTTCCTCAGTTGCCCCTTAATACCATACGCTTCTAATCCGAGTAAATTTGTTTTGTGTTAAGAAGTAAAGATAAATGTATAGTCACACGCTAGGAGGAGCTCAGCCGAGGTGCTCATCTCCGTAACTTAGGCCTTTGACCCTGTGATGGGTTTTCACTCAATGCCCTGAGATACAAGGCCACTGCATCCAGGTTACCATAGTTACCTCCCCTTCTGTTATTCTAGATATTCATTTTACCTACCAACCCACAAAGCATGAAACCCAATACGTTTTAGTTATGAAACAGAAATGAGACTCTTTGGTTACTAGTTTAATTACCCCTCCCCTCTGGCTACACCTGGCCGTCACCTGAGCTGAACGGGATCTTGAATTTGGCTCTCTGTTATTATTATTATTATTATTTTTTTCGTGGAAGGAACAATCTTGCGAGCTTCTGGACTTTGGTTCCTTCCTCGCATTAAAAAAAAAGTAAACACACAATAGCACCGTTATGGAAGGGTGAAGCATTTTATTTCAGCTACGGTTCTGTGCATACAAGTAGCTACATTTGGCCCAGGTAAACGCCATCAATCAAGGTGTGAATAAAACCAGGGATGGTCATGTCCGGCCCAGATGCCCCCTATGGCGAGAAAGCCAGCAGGGTAAGGCAGAGTCACGGCAGGGAGGTGCAGGGTGAAAGTGGTTGAGGGAGTGTGCTGACCCAAGGCGATATTTACACCACACTATGCTACACTACACTCCACATTACACTACACTACACCACAGCACACTACAGTACACCAAACCACACTACACTACACCATACTTCACTACACAACACCAAGCCAAACCACACTCCACCACACCCCACGCCCCGGAGAAACAGGAGCTGGGGAGGGGAAAGTCAGGTAGGCTGGAGGGGGGAGGGAGGGCATAATTATCACCTGAAGGGGCCCGGCAGGAAAGTAGTGAGAAGGAATAGCCTGGTGGAATGAGTGAAATGTAGAGGGGAAGACACTGGGGGCTGAGGGAAATGTAACATCCACATTCACATCCAAACCTATGCCCACACAGACACCAACACTCACTCACACCCTCACCCACATCCACGTCCACACCCACATCCACACCGAAACACTTCCCCCATAACCACACCCACATTCACACCACACCCACATTCATTTCCAGACTTGCCCACCCTCACACCCACACTTTCCCCCACACCCACAATCAAACACACACCCACACCCAAACCCACACCCTTCCCCCACACCCACACTCCCCCCACAGGTCAACATCCTGAAGCAACCCACAGAGAGAGAGTTTCCCTTCTTCACTAGTTTCCTTTTTCCCTAGGTGGCTCCTTCAGTTTTCCTGTGGCGTTCCTTGCTGTTTCCTGTTTATTTTCTCGCTCTTTTCCTGCTTGCTTTCTCCCTGTTTTTCGGCTTCTGTTTTTCCTTTGTCGCTCCTTACTGTTTTCTGTTTTTCTTGCTGTTTTCCCTGTTTATTTCTCCTTCCATCTCGTCTATCTTCTGTTTATTTTTCCTCTTATATTACATCCTTCTTACAACCATCCTGTTTTTCCCATCTCATTCGTCTAAAAATTTTCCTGTTTTTCCTTTGCAATGCCTTTCTTTCTTACTCTCTTCCCGTTTCCCTTTCGACTATTTTCCTGCCTTCTTATATTCATCTTGGTGTATTCCTCGTAACCCTGTATTTCTTATCCTGTTTAATTTTCGCCTCTTTCTCAATGCTTCCATGTTTCCCTTCTTCGCACACGTCTTTTAATTCCTGGTTCCTTACGTTCTATATTTCCACTTCCCATAGTTCCATTTATCTGTCTACATTTCTCCCCCTTCTGTTTACAATCTCCTTCTTGCTTTCCTATCCTTATCTTTTTTCCTTCTCTTTTTACTTTTTCGCAAAACCGCACAGAGACATGCATAACACAAGACGAACAAGGTAAGATGAAAAGGCCGTCTGCACCTGTAAAACGCTGAGATTAATTGATCCACTGGAATTTCACCTGCACCTCTCTCTCTCTCTCTCTCTCTCACACACACACACACACACACACACACACAATCACTTTTCCCAATCTTTCACCCCCAAACCCTTGTCACTCAAATCGTGGGAAGCTCTGACGAGGTGAACTCAAACAACCTCACCCCCATCCTTAAGCACCCCAGTTAACCACCCCAGGCTAGTACTCTCTCCTCTCCCCACGACCATCTGGCATCGCTTACGTCACGAAGGCACGGTCATCTGGCCCCAGGTGTCTCAAAGGAATTATCTCGCCCCCCCCCCCACACACACCCACACTGGGGTACTGGTTTGAGGGGCGTGGGCAGAGAGAGACAATGGTGTGGTGTGAAAGTGAGAGGACGCGAACATGCAGGTTGCGGTGGATGGGTGTGGAGGCTGTGGATGGACTTCTAGTGGATGGGAAGAGGGACTGGTGGGTGTGGAGAGGTGTGGATGGAGCTTTTTCGATGAAGAGATTGGTGTGGTGTGAAAATGAGAGGGAACGAGCAAGCTGGTTGAAGTGGATGGGTGTGGATGGTTTGGATATTTGTGGATAAACTTTTGGTGGATGTGGGCAGGGCTTGGTGGATATAAAGGGAGGTGACGCTGGAACGAAGTGGAGAGAGAGAGAGAGAATGTGTACGTAGGAGGGAGTGGGACAGTAGCTTAATTCTGCATGAGACAAAATGGATACATGGAAAGGTTATGGGTGACGGGGTATGCAATGTGTGTGTGTGTGTGTGTGTGTGTGTGTGTGTGTGTGTGTGTGTGTGTGTGTGTGTGTGTGTGTGTGTGTGTGTGTGTGTGTGTGTGTGTGTGTGAAAGGTCCATATTACTCCATTTCACACACTTTCCCCCCAGCCAACCCCCTCGTACCAATGTCCCTCTTTTCCCTCTCTCACCCCCACACCTCTCATTATCTCCCTCACCTGTCATCCCCACACCCCACATTAGCACCCCATCCATCACCAGTCACACCTCTAATGCCCACTCTCTCACCCTCTCTCACACTCGCTCACTCATTTTCACACTCACTCACACACAAAAGGGGGCAGGTACACTTGGTCACACACACAGACACGCTCAGTCTTTCTCACGTTCAGTAGAGCAAATATACACAACATTCACCCACAAATTCATTATCTCTCTCTCTCTCTCCTCCTAATCCCTTCCTAACTCCTCTTCTTTCTTCTCCCACATTCACTCCTCCTTCCAGTCCTTCTCCCTCCCTCCTTCCTTCATTCTCCTTTCCTTCATCTCCTTTCATCCCTCCTTGCTCCCTCTTTCCAATCCTTCCTTCTTCCCTGCTTCCCTTCTTCCATCCATCCCTTCCATCCCCCCTCCAAGCTTCTTCACTCTTTTCTTCCTCTTCCCTCCTTCCTCCTCCTCCTCCCACTCTTCCTCCATCGCCTCTTCTTCCTCACAGTTCACCCTGTTTGGACTCTGACGAGGATATCACCTCTACTTATGCATTCTTTTTTCTCTTTCTCCTCTATCTTTCGTCCTTCCCTCTGACTCCCTCTCTAGCTCCTTCGCCCATCTTCTCCTTCCTCCTACTTTCTCCATTCTTCTTTCCTCCTCCTCCTCCTCCTCCTCTTCTGCCCCACAATTTCACCCTGCCTGGAGACTGACAGGGAGAGGGTTTTTATGGAGCCACACGGTATACGATACTTCCTTCTTCACCCTTCTCCTCTTTTCTCCTTCACCTCTCTCCTCCTTCTCTTTTCCCCTTCACTTCTCTTTTCCTTGTTCTCTTCCATTCTTCTCTTTTTTCTCTCTGCTCTTTATTTCTCTCTTGTCCTTCTTCTTCTTCTCTGATATATCTCTCTTTTCATTTTACTGTCATTTCTCCTTCTCTTACTATTCTCTTCTTCTCTCGCTCTTTACCATCTCTCTTTTTTTCATCTTCTCCGTCCTCTCTTTTCCTGTGCTCTCTTTTTCGTATTCACTATTTTACATCACATTTTTCCTTATCTTTCTCCTTCATTTTTCCTTCTTACCATTTCTCTCTCTCTCTCTCTCCCTCTCTCTCCCTGTCCTTTCCTTTCCCATTTTCTTAAGACGCCAGGAAGACAGCAAAGGAAATCCCAAGACAGAGACCACTATAGGGCAAGGGAGAGTCGACTCCTAAAACATTCACTCTCGAGGATTACAGTGAAAAAAAAAAAACAAGAAAACTAGGAAAACAAAGGGACTACAGGAAGGAAAACCGCGGCCGTAGATACAAATATATGAAGCCGGGTTCCAAGAAATGGCAAGAAAAATGAAAATCCAGTGATCCTAATAAATTAAATGTTGAAAAAAAACACACACACTAAAAGAAAAGAAAAAACATGATGGAAAAAAAAAAGCAAATATTTCGTATGATGCCAGGCGATGCTATTCTATAATCACGAAGAAATTCTCTCTCTCTCTCTCTCTCTCTCTCTCTCACACACACACACACACACACACACACGAAAACTCTACATCCCACAATAAATCTACAGGGGCGGTAATTCAGGTGGGCATCCAATGAGAGTACAGGTGGGCATGGAGGCTAATTAGAGCACAGGTAAGGTGGTATGAGAGTACCTGGGGGCATAGACAACTGGGGGGGAGGTGATTAACTTAATGAGGCTAGGAGTAATTAAATTTGGAAGATACGTTATTATTAGGTGCTTGAGTTGGAGAGAGAGAGAAGGTGTGTGAGAGAGGTTTATTGATGTAAGCAGGAAATGAAGTGTGGAGTGTGATCGAGATGGTGTGTATGGCGAGGAGGAGGAGGAGGAGGAGGAGGAGCAGGAGGAGGAGGAGGAGGAGGAATATTAATCAAAACAAAATCTCGAAGTGGGTCCATACTAGCGACAGGGCTCAATATGCAATTCCATCTGATCCTCCAAGAAGAGAGAGAGAGAGAGAGAGAGAGAGAGAGAGAGAGAGAAATAGCTATCGGGCAGTCGAGATAATAACCGCCTAGGGTACGAGAGTCAGGCCTTATAAACGAACAAATAAAAAAAAATGCGAATCCAGCGACACAGCGATAAACCAAGAAATATGAAAGTCTGACCAAGAAATACTGCCTCTATTATTAAACAATTACTGACTCTGTAAAAAATAATTAAATAAAAGATACCTGGAGTCTATTATCATCCCCTTCAGTCCGAGGTGGCTCTCTCAGGCTGAATAAAATCGTCTGGTATTATCAAGGATTAAGAGAAAATATTAAAGACGTTCTCCGACTTAAGTTTTTTTTTTTCCTTATGTGTCCGGCTCTGGTCATAAGCTTCACAGCCTGTTTCCAAGGCCCAGTAGTCCTCCTAAATATCATACACCTCCACATGTCACCACTTCGGCGCTAACACCCACTGTCCAAATTGAATACAGGCTGAGGCTGTGTCATACAGGACTGATGTATTGGTATTAGCGGTGGTATTTTTATCACATGTCGGCGGGTCTTCTGGTAGATCAGTTAAGTTTATACAACTGAAATAATTAAACTGTTCCCTGCCCCAGCCGGGATTCCAACCTGCATCCGTAAGGTCTATAGACCAGCTCTCTACCAATTCAGCCACCGCTTTTAACATCCTCAGCCCATTTTGTTTTAATTCTTCATATGGTTAGAACGATGTACAGTGAGAAATAAAATAAGGGACAATTATTCCTTTCACTGACATGATCGCAAAGGCGCATATTCCGTCTAACATTTTTCATTTCAGCCGACAGAAATTCTAACAGAAAGATCAAACAGATATTTTGTACTAGAATACGAAAAAAAAAAAAATGAAGTAAACTAATTAAGCTACTTTGAAATATACACGTCATAGATACGCTGCTTGGATAAGAATGAAAGTTTTAATTAAGTGGATTATTGTAAAACTTATGAGGTCAACTAAGACAAATATGCTTACATACACACAAACACATACATTTACGTACACTATTACAAACACACATATACACATAAAAATAACCACACACACACACACACACACACACACACACACACACACACACACACACACACAGGACATGCTTCTCTTTTTCACTTTTTCTTCACGGTGTAGGAAGGGAAAGTTTAGGGGAGGCCCTTTCCAGCTGCTGTTACCTCCTCCTCCTTTCTTATCTCTCTTATCTTCTCTCTTTTATCTCCTGTCTCTTATCTCCTCTCTTTTATCTCCTCTCTTTTATCTCCTGTCTCTTATCTCCTCTCTTTTATCTCCTATCTCTTATCTCCTCTCTTTTATCTCCTGTCTCCTCTCTTTTATCTCCTCTCTCTTATCTCCTCTCTTTTATCTCCTGTCTCTTATCTCCTCTTTCCCTTCTTGCCTTTATTTATAGCTCTTTGTGTCTTGGTCTTTGTTGGTGTGTCTGGAAGGGACGGTGTGTGTGTGTGTGTGTGTGTGTGTGTGTGTGTGTGTGTGTGTGTGTGTGTGTGTGTGTGTGTGTGTGTGTGTGTGTGTGTGTGTGTGTGTGTGTGTGTGTGTGTGTGTGTGTGAGAGAGAGAGAGAGAGAGAGAGAGAGAGAGAGAGAGAGAGAGAGAGAGAGAGAGAGAGAGTCCCTAATTATCACCAGGTCAGGCAAACCCTCACAACCACCTCAGTTTAATCATTCCACACCACAGTCCCTCATTCCATCACTCCACATCACAGTCCTTCATTCCATCATTCCACACCAGTCATTCATGCCATCATTCCACACCACAGTCAGTCATGCCATCATTCCACACCACAGTCATTCATTCCATCATTCCACACCACATTCATTCATTCCATCATTCCACACCACAGTCATTCATTCCATCATTCCACACCAGTCATTCATGCCATCATTCCACACCACAATCATCCATTCCATCATTCCACACCACATTCATTCCATCAGTCCACACCACAATTATTCATCATTCCACACCACAGTCCTTCATTCCATCACTCCACATCACAGTCATTCATTCCATCACTTCACATCACAGTCATTCACTCCATCACTCCACATCACAGTCCTTCATTCCATCATTCCACACCACAGTCATTCATTCCATCATTCCACAATCCAGTCAACCATTTTCCAGCATCACCTAAACCCATCATCACCATGGCAACCAACTATAAGACGAGACACCAAAATTAATTCATTCCTTACCAGAAGCAAAAATTTCGCAACCAAAGAACCACACCATAAACACACGAATTCAACCTTCCACAAACAGATCCAGCTACCACAACAACAACTACTACTACTACAACCACTACCACAACGACCACCACCATCTCATACCCACAAAAAGAAAATGGCCAGATATTCAGGGGATACTTTTTATCTCTTTTTTCTCCTTTTATTTCCACGGCCGCAAAGGGAATCGAATAATGCAACTCCTGGGCGTTTCTCCCCCACACCCTTCAATTATTCTCAGCCACTTCTTGACGGTTTCTTATTCTGGCTATTTTTCTTTTCTTTTCTTCCAAGACTTTTTTCTTTTTCTTGAAGGGGCGTTGTTTTGGAAGGGGCGGAAGTTGCTGTCATGTTGATGGAGTTTTATTTTTGGCCTTTTCAGTGTGTGTGTGTGTGTGTGTGTGTGTGTGTGTGTGTGTGTGTGTGTGTGTGTGTGTGTGCTCTCACCTGGTTTGCCTATGACCTCTTCACCTGGTCTACCCTACCTAACCCCACCCATCTCATGACCCAACTTCTGAACTCACCCGAACTCGCCTAAACTCACCTGATCTCTACTAAACTCACCCAGCGCCACCTGCCACCTACTCACCTAAACTCACCCAGCGTCACCTAAACTCACCCAGCGTCACCTAAACTCATCCAGCATCACCTAAACTCACCCAGCGTCACCTAAACTCATCCAGCATCACCTAAACTCACCCAGCGTCACCTAAACTCATCCAGCGTCACCTAAACTCACCCAGCGTCACCTAAACTCACCCAGCGTCACCTAAACTCACCCAGTGTCACCTAAACTCACCCAGCATCATCTAAACTCACCCAGCGTCACCTGATCTCACTTAAACTCTCCTCAACTCACCTACGCTCTAACAAACTCTCCTAAACTGCACCCATCTTCGCCTAAATTCACCTAAGCTCGCCTGATCTCACCTAAACTCTAGTCTGGCTTGCATATGTCTCTCCCCCTGCTCTGCTCTGCTCTGCTCTACCCCACCCACCTCACCCTTCACCCTTGACCTAGCTCCGCCTAAACTCACACTCCCATATCCTTGACTGAGTGGCCTAATTCTACCTAATTTTGCATTTCACTCTCTCTCTCTCTCTCTCTCTCTCTCTCTCTCTCTCTCTCTCTCTTTCTCTCTCGTTATATACACCCGGAGAGCATATGAATTCCTATTTCTCCCTACAGTATATACGCAAAAATCTAACCCCAAATACTCCTCCTCCACTTCTACTCCTCCTCGACCCACCTTGTGCTTGGCGTCCTGGGGCGGGGCTGAATGGGGCTCCTCCGGTAGGGTGGGTGCGGGGCTGGGGGCGTCGTGCGGGGCGGGGCTGCTGCGGCCTGAACTGCGGCTGTGCTCCCCTCGACGCCACGGGAAGATCACACTGCAGGGAACGAGAACACCTGGGTTAGTTGTGGATCCAGTGAGAGAACGTGTGTATGTATGTATGGGCGGATGGATGGATGTATGGATGCATGTATGTATGTAGGTGGGTGTGGGAGGAAGGGAGGGAGGTAGGTAGGTAGGTAGGTAGGTACGTACGTACGTACGTTGGTATGTTATCAAATTTATAAATGGCTGATCCGATCTGGGAGAAAACTGGCAAAGGATGAAGTAGGTAAGTAGGTGGGTAGGTAGGCAGGTAGGTAGGTAGGTAGGGATGCTGTCAAATTCATGAATGGCTGATCGGGTCTAGATGAAGACAAGATGTGATTCGATCCTGGTGAAAATCAAAGGTCAAGGTCATGAAACAAGGTCAAAGTTCAGGCCCTGTGCCCCTGTACTCTCCTACCACTTCTTCTAATTCAGTCTAGCAAAACTGAAATCACCTTTGCTTCCAATAAAATCCTAACTATAATTTCCTTCCACCTACGGTTCTTTCACCTTAACTTGGCCCAGATTTTCATTTCTTTTTATCTCACGGACCTCAACGACAGAATAAGGACGTACTGCGGCTCTACATCCATTCCACTTCTTCGTGACTAGCACCGTATTCTAGTGTTATGCTACTGTTACAGCCTAAACATCCATGGTCGAGAGATGGTAACTTCTGGCCCCGTTGAAGTGACCAGAGTATAGTGGTGGAGACAGTGAGCAGAAACTATGAGTGATGAGCGTTCCCTGGTGCAGTGATGGAGGAGAGGGGGAAGTGTGAACAGGAAGTGGAAAGTAGAGCGGCTGGAGGAAGGAAAGTGCCTGGTGCTGTGTTGGACTTGACAGGGAACAGAAAAGAGAGTACAGAGAATGGGAAAGACACACACACGCACACACACACACACACACACACACACACACACACACACACAGGGACAAGATGGCATATTAACACAATGAGATGAAAGAGAGAGGCACACAGACACGGGGATGAAACAATACGCAATACCAAAATGAGATAACATTCAAACACAAAGACACACACCGACGAACACAAAGGATGCGATAGCCAGATATACAAAGCCAAATAAACAAGACTGACAAATAAACAAAAAAAATACATAGACAAAAACACAGAATACATAGAGAAAAGGGTAAACAAACAGACAAATCATATTATAGGTAAGCAGAGAGACAACTACTAAAGGAAGACTACAAACAGACACAGATACATGCCGGATACAGCCTACAGACAGACACATTGATAAAACAGACAGACAGACAGAATATATTGCGTTATCAAGACAGACGAACGACAGGAAGACAAAAAGGGATATACAGACAGACAGACAGACAGATGACAAAGACAGAGTTACATACAAACATATGCAAGTAAACAAATACACGCAGGAGACATACAATAAAGACATACAGATATACAGACATATTCAGTAGACAAGTATAAACAACTGACACAAAGCAGATATAAGAGATACAGGCAGACAGACAGACAGACACACCGAGCTCCCGCTTAGTGTGTGTTTAGCTGAAGCGACAATTTTCATACCAACACCCCTCACTCAACGCACTTCAGGGAAAGAGAGAGAGAGAGAGAGAGAGAGAGAGAGGGGGGGAGAGATGCTTCGTTACCATGGATACGCACCCTCCTCTTCTTCTCGGCGATTTTCTTAGATACGGGTTGTCTTAACATGCGTGAGAGAAGCCGAGGTCGTTTACAAGAGTTTACTGGGATGCATTTGGGGGGAAGGGGTAGAAAGGGAGGGGAGGAGGAGGGGGAAGGGAAAGGGGAAGAGAGTGAAGGAGAAAGGAGAGGAGAGGATAGGAGGGGAGGAGACAGGTTGGGGTAAGGAAGGTAGTGGGAGTTAAAGGGAAAGAAAGATGGAGTAGAAGAGGAAATGGGAGAGAAAAAGAAGTGGGAGAGGAGATTGTGATGAGGAATGGAGGGAAAAGGTGGGAAGAGAGAGAGAGAGAGAGAGAGAGAGAGAGAGAGAGAGAGAGAGAGAAAATGGGGAGGGGGAAGGAAGGAAAGGGAGATGAGGAGTGGAAGTGACAAAGAGGACAGTTAAAGGATATGGGAAAGGAAGAGGAAGTGTGTGGGAAGCAAGACTAGGAAGGGAAGAGGGGATGGAGAAAGAGAGTGGGTGTTGGGGAGGGAGGGAGTTGGCAGAGGAGGAGAGGGGAGGAAGAAAACATTAAGAAGGGGAGAGGGGAGAGTAGGAGGAAGAGAAAGATGTAAGTTATGAGAAAGAAAGGAAGATGGGAAAGTTGTAAGCAAGTAAGAAAGAGGGTAGAAGAAGTGGATGGGGAGAAAGTGAGAATTGGGGAGGAAAATGAGGTAGCGGGAGGCGGGGAGGAAGTGATGAATGAAGAGGAAGGAAAGATAAGAGGGGGAGGGGGAGGAGGGGCACGTGCCGGAAAGAGCCTGGTGAAGAGGGGAGGGGAGGGGAGGGGAGGGGAGGGGAGGGGAGGGGAGAGAGGAGGAGGAGAGAGGAAGGGAAGGGAAAGACGAGAAGTGGGAGGGAAGGGGAGAAAAGAGGAATGGGAGAGGGGGAGGGTGGTGGGGAGAAACAGCTGGGCCATATGCTATTCCCCGCCTCTCCTCCTCCCCTCCCCCTCTTCCCCTCCCCCTCCCCCTCCCCCTCCCCCCTCTGGTAACACACCCTCGCTTAATAAGAAAATTACTGAGCCGGCATCCTACGCCTGCTGTGTGTGTGTGTGTGTGTGTGTGTGTGTGTGTGTGTGTGTGTGTGTGTGTGTGTGTGTGTGTGTGTGTGTGTGTTGGAGACAGGATGTTTACATGCATGCACACACAGAAAGTAAACACTTTCATGCATACGCTTAGCTCGTACATAAACAAGCACGCACATGAGCAAACACACACACACACACACACACACACACACACACACACACACACACACACACACACACACACACACACACACAGTTTTCAACCCTTTAATAGGTACGATCCACAAAAACAACCTTGCTTCGTGGTAACCAGAACAAGGAAGAATAAAAACACAACTCGTGTAAAATGAGTTGCAAAAAATGTCTTTGATTATATTTGTGTAAGTATAAGTTTGAAAAATCTTCGTGTCACTGGGTTTATCAACATATCTATTTATTTATCTATCCATCTATCTAATCGACTGGTATCTAATTATCTATGGCTATCTATCTATCTCTATAGATATAAATACAATGAACTTTGGTATACATGCTGCCCAATAGCAAAATACCTCTCTGTCTTTCTGTCTGTCTGTCTGTCTGTCTCTCTCTCTCTCTCTCTCTCTCTCTCTCAGTGCTAGTCATGTGTGCAGTTGCGAAATAAGTGATGTACTGAGGCAGGAGCAAAAAATGGGAAGAGAGATGGAAAAAGAGGAGGGTAAAGTGCACCTGTTGAATCTCTCTCTCTCTCTCTCTCTCTCTCTCTCCGTCTCTCTCTCTTCTCGCGAAATTATTAAAACTAAAAGTGTACAATTAGAGGATGATAGGAATTAAGAAAGGAGATTGAGTAAGACGCCTCTCTCTCTCTCTCTCTCTCTCTCTCACTTTTCACAACCTCGCCTCAGGGTCAGGCATCCCCACACTATTTATTATTAGCGTCTGTGGAGAAATTTGGCATGAGAGAGAGAGAGAGAGAGAGAGAGAGAGAGAGAGAGAGAGAGAGAGAGAGAGACACACACACACACACACACACACACACACAGGAGGGGGAACTCAAATTTCACGCTCTGCCTCTGAAACACTCTCTACCCCTGCCCTACTACCCTACACCCTTGACTTTTTCACTTTCAGACACCAGCGAGAAAAATTTAATATATTCGTGGCAAAATTCGCAGGTAAATTTTCTCCTGATGTTTCTCCATTTCTTTTTAAACACCTGCAGAAGGTAAGACAGGTGTTAATAAGAGAGGGAGGATCTGGCATTGTTTTGTTTGCATGGATGATGAAGATGATAAATAATAATAATAATAATAATAATAATAAAAACAACAATAATAATAATAATAATAATAATAATAACTAATAATAATAATACATCATCACTGCATTTTAATTTACTTTTAACAGCCACCCCGTAATCTTATACCAATCCTTCCTTGTCCAACCACACATTCAATTCTAACATACTCATTCTGAATAGCACCACATATCCACCTTCTCCAGCAGGTAAAATTCAAGTACTTTACAGTTATTCGTCATAAGTACAAAGTCAAATCCACACACCCTAACCTTCCTCCATCCTTTCCCTTCCCGTCTGACCTTCCTTTCCGACCTAATATAACCACATTTAACCTCTTTTCAGCTTGCAAATATTGACTACCATACAGGACGTTGAGGTAATAAAACATACAGTCATATCCACGCACCATAACAAGCACCACACCCAGCCTCTTCCCTGTTACCTGGCCTGACCCTCCTCTCCAGCGCAATCATCCCAAATAATTAACTTTCGTGTATTTTTCAGGACCGGGAAATAAAGGAAAACTCCAGTTCAATCTCGGAAAAATGCAGTAAATTTCGCACATCACAAACTTGTTCCTACTCCTCCCTCCTCCCTCACGCTGACCTCAGCAAGTAGAAATTAAATCTAATATACTAAATGTGTACACCGCCATCTTATTCTAACTCTTCCCTCCTCATCTGACTGACATCTAACACCTTTCCTGCGTCATACTAGAAAATTGCATTGTACGTGCCTTCCACCTGTATTGCACGAGCTTCCAACTGTACCGTACGTGCTTTCCAACAGTATCGTACGTGCTTTCCAACAGCATCGTACGTGCTTTCCATACCTTCGTAGTAATAAAACGTAAAATCAAATCAGCCCACCACAACGTCACTCCAACCCTTCCCTCTTGGCCTATCTCCTCTTCTGTTCCCAACATAACAAATCTTTATCTCTTATCAGCAAACAAAAACTTAATATCATCCAAATCCTGACACCAATACCCTACATTCCCCCCCGTCCTCCCCCACCACCACAACCTTACCACATCCATTCCTACTTTGCCTAACCACTTCTATATCACCTTAACAAATTTTTACCTCTTTATAATCAACCAAAAATTCAGCATCATCCAAATCTTGACACCAATACACTACACTCCTCCCCCTCCCCACCTTCCCCAACACCGCAACCTCACCCCAACCCTTCCCTCCTGGCCTGACCTCCCCTTCTATTCCCAGGACGGCCTTGCCCCGCCTAGCGTTCTGCATACCCAAGTACCCGGGGAACGAAAAATTGCCCTGCCTCACCCTCTCCCTTTCACCAGACGCGCCATTTTTACCCGCTAGGCCTCTGTCTGGCGGAAGGAGGAGGGACTGAAGGAGATCCCTGGAGCTTTAGTCTCGTCGGTCAAGGAAGCTCCCTAACACCTCTTCCTATGCGATTTATTTTTGATTTAGGGTTACTTGTGCTCTATAACCTGATTTTGGCCGGAACTTTGAGGGCTTAAGGAGACTTGGAAGAGGCTGAGTAAGGGACGGGGGAAAGGGAGGTACGGTAGACAGAGGGGTCTCGGTCTTTGAAAACTCTGGAAAAATGAACTGGGAGGAGGTACGGAAAACAGGTCTGGAAAACTGGAAAGCTACCCTGGAACATGAAGGGCTGCGAAGAACTGGGGGGAGGGGGGTGAAGTCTGGATTATATATGAACTACGGTGTGTCTGAATCAAAAGTATGAAAAAAGATATATGAATCTAGGAGAGTTTACAGAAGGGGTCTGGATCAGGAGAGGTAATTAAAAGTGTCTGGATTAAAGAAGTTGTTTGGATTACAGTTATGTCTGGATTTAAGAGGCATGGATTGAAGGGCTGTCTGGATTAAACGGTGGTCTGGAAAATGGAGGGTGGTTTGGAAAATGGAGGGTGGTTTGGAAAATGGAGGGTGGTCTGGAAAATGGAGGGTGGTCTGGATGAAGGAGGGTGGCTGGCTGGATTCAAGGGTCTGAATTAGAGAGTTCCTGGGTTAAAAGAGCTGTCTGGATTAAGTGGTGTCTGGATTAAAGGGTCGTCTGGATTTTGGGGGTGTCTGGAAAAGGAGGGTGACTGGTTGGAAGAAACTGCCATGTCACGAGCGCCATCTGTCGTCTCTCTTTGCCGCAATGTTTGACTGGCCTGTATACCTATGTCCATTTTTGGCTCGTGTGTGTGTGTGTGTGTGTGTGTGTGTGTGTGTGTGTGTGTGTGTGTGTGTGTGTGTGTGTGTGTGTGTGTGTGTGTTTAACTAGTCTCTCTCTTGGGTTCCGAAATATTTTCCTACAGTCTCCAGGTACTCTCTCTCTTTCTCTCTCTCTCTCTCTGAAGATTCTCGCGGTTTCTCTCGGTTTTCACGTATTATATTAGGATTTTCACATACGTTCTCTTTAATTACTTTTTTTAGGGTCTGTCTCGAACCCCCCCCCCCTTTTTTTTTTTTTTTTTTTTTGGGGGGGGGGCAGGGGGCGGGCTATGTTGCAAGGCTCCCCCCCCCTCTCTCTGTTCTTTATCTTGGGTTCCCTTTTCACCTATTTCTCAGTTCACTTTTTGGGTTTCTCTTTTCCAAGGTTCAATCTCTCAAGTTTCCTCTCTATTCTCTCCTCGTCCTCTTTTTTATTCAATGTTTCTCTCGGTCCCTTATCCCGTCCACCCCCCACCCCCCCGAGCCTAAGCCCCCAGGAAGCGACAGATCCCCACCCTTTCACCGCCACTTTCACCCCTACCACAATACGCCCCATTACAGCTTAGTAGGCCTACGTCACCCCCTTCATCACCGCCTCTATACGCACCACAGACAAAGTATATAGGCCTGCTGGAGTATACGGAGTGAAAATATATCAAGGTTATTGGAGGTATACGAGGCAAACAGTATACCAAGACCTTCCTTGACGTCATACTTAACTTGGTATGATAATTTCCACAACATACCTTCCCCACACTTTCCTCAGTATGACAAAATCTTTACAATACCTTACTTTCCATCTTACACACTACCCTGGCCCAGATTTCCGTCCTTTTGCAGCTTATTTCACGTAGCTCAGTGGCAGAATAAGACAATACATCGGCTCAATGTCCTTTCTATAGCACTGCTTCGTGAATAGCACCAATTTCTAGCTTTAATCAATTACAAATCAGCATTAAAAATGGAGAGATGGCAATGTCAGGCCAAGTCTGACTAAAGGGGATGTACCACTAGACTATTTCCTTACCACAAATCACTCCTCCCAATATACTTTCCCAAATACATAGCATACTCGTACCTCACCACAATACTTTTCCCTCTACCTTAGTGGTCTCTGAGGCGCCATAATTTTTAACTAGGCTGTCTGGCTGCCGTAACCTGTTCTGTCGGCAACACATCTCTTGAGTTTGCTTTTGCTCCCACTGCTCTACACTCTTTACTCCATTTCTCCTGGTTTTCTTCCTGTCTTGTTACTTTCTCTATCTTCTTTTTTTTTTCTTTACTTGCAGCGTCCTATCTTTCTTCTCTCACGTCTTTGCTTTACTCTTCTCTCTCTCTCTGCCCCCTACTGCTCCACATACCCAGGCCATGCACGGTAATGCCTGACGGTGGCCGCCTCCATCGTCCTCGTCACCTCAGCAAACAATGACACCAACTTCTTTACCTTATCTCAGGTCCACACACACCTGTCTGTTCAAGTCTGTCTGACACCTGTGAGAAAGCCTGGTGCCTGAGAAGAGATTATTTTTATTACTACTTCTTCTACTGCCAGACGATTTTATTCAGGAGGGGTGTTCTGAGTTGAAGGAGTCTTGAAATCATCTCCTGTACCTCCATTCTTCTCTAAAAAGTCCATATTCTTACATTCTAGGTTACGTTTCTCTCTCTCTCTCTCGTGACTCCTGCAAGTGTCAAGCCATTCAATATCATCAAGACCTTTTAATCGTACTGTTCCCATCATCAAAGTATTTTACTCGACTTAGGAGACCTCCATAGTAGTGAAGGGATTACTAAAGACTCCAGGTGTGAAAAATCCATGAATAAAATCGCCTGAGGTTAGCAAAAGATAAAATAAAACTCAACACACGTAGTAAGAGGACTGAGAATATTTAAACAAGTGTGGAGCTGGATTGTCGGGAAAGTGAATAAATTAAGACCTGGAAAACAGTTTGGTTGGAAGAGTATCAGAGCGTGTCAAGAGTATCAGTAGAATGAATATCAGGGTAGTATTAGAAACAATTAGGGTATCAGTGGAGAATGTATCAGGGCATCAAGAGAATGGGAATCAGAGTATCAGTAGGAATAGTATCAGAGTATCAGTGGGAGGGGTATCTGGGAAAAGGGTATGAGAGTATCAGAGGAAAGGGTAAGAGGGGTATTAGTGGAAATGGTATGAGGCGCCTAGGGTGAGATGTGGGGGTAGCAGTTAAGATGTAAGGGATAGGTGAAGTGAGGATGGGTGGCCGTGGCTAGGTGCTCCATCACTGTCACTTCCTCTTTCCCCCTCTCGCTTCCTTCCCTCACCCCTCCCTTTCCTCTCCTCTTACTTCCCTTCCCTCACCCCTTCCTTTCCTCTCCTTACTTCCCTATCCCCACCCCTCCCTTTCCTCTCATCTTACTTCCCTTTCCCCACCCCTCCCTTTCCTCTCCCTCATTCTTTTTTACCTCCCCCTTCCTTTTTTCCTTTCCCATACATCTCTGTTCCTTCCCTTCATTTTCTTTATCACCCTCTTCCCTTCCTTCCTTTCCCTTTCTCCTCTTCCCCCTCCGCTTACTTTTCTCTCCCTTCATCCCCCTTTTCCTACCTCTTTACTTTCCTCCAATACCACTCTCCTTCCTCTCTTCCCTTCTCTTCCACTGTACTACTCCCCCCCTCTCTTCTCCCTCACTCCCTTTACCCCTCTCCACCTTACCTCTCTTCCCCTCCCTCCAATCCCCTCCTTTCCTCCTTCCCTTTACCATCCCCCTCCCTCTCTCCCCTCCCCTTCACCCCTCTCCTCCCCTCCCCTCGCCACGCAAGAATATTCATAGATTCAGATGTATTATTCTCCCAGGGTTGCTAGGCTGTCTGCTTCCTCCCCGCCCCTCACATCTAATATACAGAGATGCAAGATGTAGGCTTAAATAAAAGAGAGGGGGGGGGGTTATATTTGTGGCTGTGGTGGTGGTGGTGGAGGTGGTGGTGATAAATACAAAACCTTCATATCTCGTAAAATACTCCCATCTCCACATATCAATAGGTTATTTCTCTCTCTCTCTCTCTCTCTCTCTCTCTCTCTTGGGGCGTGCTAGTGAGCGAGCCAGCACACTCTCAGCTGATCCTATGCTTTGTTTACATCAGGGCTCCTAAATCAGCTGGTGGCAAGGACAGGAGGGAGGGGGGTAGGATGGAGGAAAGGAGGGGAGGGAGGGAGAGACAACAGAGGGAGATAAAAGAGGGGAGAATGGGAGGAGAGAGATGGGGAGGAAAAGAGGGAGGAGTGTGAGAGGTAGGGGAGAGGGGGCGGAAAAATATGTGAAGGAAAACAAGGGAAGGGATGAGAAGATGATGGGGAAAAAACAGACCAGAGAGAGAGAGAGAGAGAGAGAGAGAGTGTGTGTGTGTGTGTGTGTGTGTGTGTGTGTGTGTGTGTGTTGTGTGTGCGCGCGCACTCAGAAACCTCAAAAACAGTGACGTACAAGAAAACTAAAATATATACATAAATAAAACAAAAGCATTCGTGCGTGGAATCCAAATCGTGCGCCAAAATATTTGTTGGCTAAGGTTCAAGCTACCTGCTGACCAAACCTGAGGAAAATTTGCAAAACTCTACGGAATTCTATAATCGCATTTCAGAAAAAAACAATCCATGGTAAAAAACTATATGGCGGTTAGTATTCGGTCGCCTTTGATCAAATCCTCACCAAAAGTAATAGGCTTCTGCAGAGCCACATAGCAGCTAATTCCTAAAGGTCTGGTGAAAATCCGTCCACAATTTTTTGAGATATTTTGCACACACACACACACACACATTACGAGTATATCACCTCGCCTTGCTATAATAAACACGAATCTGGCTCCACACAGCCAACCTTGATTTCCTTAGCTTCTCAGATAAGCCTCGTCCCCACGCCATCAGGTCCTATTGAGGGGCGTGGAGGTGAAAGGGTTAAGGGGAGGTAAAACAGCCGTGAAAGGGGGACTGGAGGAAATAAAAAATGTTAGGGTTCAAAAAAGTGAAAGGTGAGGAGGTAAGATGGAGGTATATGGAGACAGGGGCGTGGGATGTGTTGGAGTCTGCGGTGGGATGGTTTACATAATAATAATGATGATAATGATAACGACAACAACAACAACAACAACAACATAATAATAATAATAGTAATAATAATAATAACAATAATAATAAAATAATAAAAAATAAAATAATAATAATAATAATAATAATAATGATAATAATAAAATTAACAAGAATAACAATAAAAACAATAACAATAATAAACAATAATAATAATTATAATAACGAGAGAGAGAGAGTATATATATATATATATATATATATAAACAAGAGTGGCACAAACAAGAAGCTTGACCCAAAATTGGAGAGAAGGACAAGATGAGAAAAAAATAGAGATTACCGTGCAAGGAATGGGAGGAGGAGGAGGAGAAAGGAAGGACAGGCAGATATGGAGGGAGGGAGAGAAGAAGGAAGAATGACGCAAGCAGAAAGAAAGCAGGAAGGACGAAGTGAAGGTGAAAGCAGAAAGAGGAAGGGAGAAAGGAAGAAGGGGGATACAGGGAGACGAAGGAAGGAAGGACGAGGAGGGAGGGACAGACGGGAAGGAAGGGAGGAAGGGAGGTCGAGGCTAGGCTCTTACGCCAACACACTGACGGGTGATGGACGCTGGGAGGGGGGGGGGGGAGAATGAAGTAAGGAAGGCAAGGAGAAAAAGAAGGATGGAAGGAAGGAAGGTACCAACAAACGAAGAAAAAGAAAAAAGAGAAAAGGGAAGAAAGACGGAAAGTACAAAGGTATGGAGACGAAGGAAGGCAGTACTGAAGGAAGGGGAGGGGAGGAATGACGAGAGGGAGAGAAAGAAGAGAGGAAGATGACAGACTGCAGCAAGGTAGGTGAGTGAGGGACGAAGAAGAGGAGCGGGAAGGAGCATGGGAAACGTGGGAGGCGAGATGGAGGGAGGGAGGGAGAGAAAACCATACACGGCAGAAAGAGAGGGAGGGAGGGAGGGAGGGAGAGGATGGGAAGGAGAGAAGAAGATAGGCAAAAGGAAGGTTGAAGAAAGGGATAAACGTGTAGGATAGGAGAAACAAAGAAAAGGAGGACAGGATGAGGAGGAGGAGGAAATCAGGAATAAGTAAGAGAAATAAGAGAATGGATGGATGATTGCGGCATAAGGACATTACAAGAAAAAAAAACGTGAAATAAAACACAAATGGAAACTGAAAATAATTTAAAAAAAACTGGAGATAAATAAGAAATAGTAAAGACAAATCCAACAATAAAAAATGATAAAAGTGAAGGAAATGCGAATACATGACAAAGGGAAAATTAAACAAAGCTAATAAAAGAAGAGAAAAATTAAAAAGAAAATAAAAGGAACAGAAAAATCAACATAAATGAAAGGAAAACAGAACTACAGGGAAGAATGGACTGCTGTACTTAACATGAAAAAATAAAGTGAGAGAAAAAGGAAGTGCAGTCTCTAATCAATAAACGAGAGAGAGAGAGAGAGAGAGAGAGAGAGAGAGAGATCGTGAACAGAAGCAGGTGGTGTATATGACCACAAACAGATTCTCTCTCTCTCTCTCTCTCTCTCTCTCTCTCCCTCTCTCTCTCTCTCTCAAGATTCTTATACATCAGAATACCACAAACAGGACGCAAGAGTCATTCACACAACACTCCCTCTCATTCTCACCCACACACTAAACACTACAATACAATGACGTGTGTGTGTGTGTGTGTGTGTGTGTGTGTGTTTGTGTGTTTGTGTGTGTGCGTGTGTGCACCCCTCACTAACCCGCTCCTTACAAAATGTCTATTTTAATCTCAAGAATCTCGTCTTAAGTTTACAATAACTGAATTAAAAAAATAAAGGATTTTTTTTTACGTAATCCACCGTTTTTTCGCTTTTCATTTTTCACAGGGTGGTTCAGAAGTCTCCCTACTTAAGAAAAACACTCTCTCCTCAGGCACCCTTCTAGAACACCTTTGTGTCAGCGAAAGATCACAATGGGAGGGAGAAAGAACTATCCTTACGTGTATTTCTCTGTGTATGAAGACTTTTGCACCACCCTGCATTAGGTGTTGTGGATTAAAGTGACAAAAAAAAAAAAGGCTGATAATTTTTCCCTATATATGGAGACTTTTGACCACCCTGTATTATTATTATTTTTCTTTTTTTGACATCCATATAATTTTACCCTGATAGAGTTTTCGAGCTGGGGGGGAGGGGGAGTGAGAGAGATATAGCCTCATTCCTTTCCTTGGGGGCACTTAAAAGCTCCATGGAGAGAGAGAGAGAGAGAGAGAGAGAGAGAGAGAGAGAGAGTCATGGTATTATGTCACCGTGCTGAAGGTGTTAATCTCATCTCGTCCACGTCAGCATGAAGCCCTGACTCCCCTGGCTTCCTCAGCATCAAGAAGTCTCTCTCTCTCTCTCTCTCTCTCTCTCTCTCTCTCTCTCCCCATCTGTCTTTCAATCAACTTACCGATTTAACTATCCGTCTATCGATCTGTCTTTCTGCCTGTCTGTGTCTCTGTCTATTATCTATCTACCAGTCTCCAGCATCAAGGTGAAGCTGCCTCACACACTCTCTCTCCCTGTCTCCCAGCGTTTCCCCTCTGTGGCAAGCACGTGTAATTACTGTGCCATAAGTGAGGCATTGTGTCCTCTCTCCAACAATGCCGCGAAAGCAGAGCAGGTCAGTGTAAGGGGTATTTAAGCCAACACTCCAACCCATTAACACATGCTATAGGCCTAGATTTTCCCACTGGTGTGTGTGTGTGTGTGTGTGTGTGTGTGTGTGTGTGTGTGTGTGTGTGTGTGTGTGTGTGTGTGTGTGTGTGTGTGTGTGTGTGTGTGTGTGTGTGTGTTTCAGGCCTACATTTCCTGCTTGGTATACATCTGAATGGTGGGGATACTATTTTTTTTTTCTTCCTAGGCTTGCATCTTCTGCTTGGTATATTTTTAATGGTGAAGGGAGAATGCGTGTTTCCCCTCTTCTAGGTCTGGATTCTCTCCTTGAAAGTTGGAAGAGAGGAACCATGTTTCTCCTGTTCTGGCTGACTACAGACGGTTTCCTTTAGCTTCACGAGACCCAGCACAGTGGAAGGGTTTATATATACTCTTCATTAACCCCTTCAGAACGAGGCTTTCCCTAAGATTATCATAATCGTCTGGTGAGAGAGAGAGAGAGAGAGAGAGAGAGAGAGAGAGAGAGAGAGAGAGAGACTTCCTCGGTCGTCTTTCAATCTTTCCTTCTAGCTAACTTAAACAGGAATATTTCTGCTTAATAAAAAATTCCTTCCAAAACAAGATATCTTCCCTTTACTAAATAAATTGTCAGACTAATACCAAGAAAGAAAGAATGAACAACAGACAGACAGACGCAGACAGATAGATAGATAGATAGACAGATAGACAGATAAATAGATGGACAGACAAATAGATAGATAGGCAAAACACGTACAGACACAGGACATACGGTAGGCCTTCGCTCTCTCATTGGATTACACGTGAAAGGTTTTAAGTGGGTTGGGATGAGACAGAAAGAGCCTCCCTTGTCAAGCGTCTGGGAGATCATTGTCTGAGATGCTCTTTGGTGGCTGCTTAATTGGGTGGTTAGGCCCTTAATGACCGGGGACAGAGGAGGGGGGAGAGGGGAGGTGGGGTGGGGGGGAGTATGAGAGAGGGGTGGGAGTCCTGAGAACTATGTCCTGGGAAATCTTAACCCCTTCAATCCGATGAGTCTCTGGTGTGTGTGTGTGTGTGTGTGTGTGTGTGTGTGTGTGTGTGTGTGTGTGTGTGTGTGTGTGTGTGTGTGTGTGTGTGTGTGTGTGTGTGTGTGTGAGGGCAGTGTCGGGTTACAGGGGTAGGCCAGGTAAGGACAGGTGGCCAGTAGGGACCCGAAGACAAATCCTTCCTTGAGGCGGGGACCAGTTGGGGAGTGGAAGGGAGCATGACAGGGGGCGGGGGGGGGGGAGAAGAAGGAGAAGAGGTGATTGGGGAGAGGAGGGGGAGAGGAAAGGGAAAGGAAAATGATAAAACTGATAAATAATATATAGGTTAAGCGAACTAATGGAGAAATAGGGAGAAATAGAAGGATAAAGGGAATAATAAGAGTAACAAAAGAAACACAGGGAGGATTAAAAAAGGGTGTCTGAAAAAGGGAAAGGGAGTCTGAGAGGAAGGGCTGAGAAAGAATTATAAAGGGAAGGCTTAAGGAACGAAGGGAATATAGAGGCTAAAAGGGAGGCTATCGGGACAGGAGAGAGGGAAGGTGATGAATAATAATTAAGGTGAAGACAATGCATGGAGGGGACAGTGAAGACAGGTTAAGAAAAAATAAAGATGCTGGGATGAATGAGGCAGTGAATAAGATGTCAGAGAGAAGAACAGAGTCGAAAGATTAGAGGGAAAGAGAGAGAAAATTGGGTAATGGCGTGAAGAGAGAGAGAGAGAGAGAGAGAGAGAGAGAGAGAGAGAGAGAGAGAGAATTACAAGACACAGTCTATCTATCTATCTATCTATAGCCCGACGCCCTAATCCCGCAAAGGGTGGCCGCAGACAAAACGCCTCCAAGTCACTCTGTCACCCACCATTTGACTCCCCTCCCCCCAACTCACCCCCCCCTCCCTCATATACCTCTCAACTCCATCCCTCCACCTCATCCTCGGTCTACCCCTCCCTCTCCCTCCCTCCACCTCACCTACATACACCCTCTTAGTCAGTCTTTCATTCTCCATTCTCTCCACATGTCCAGTAAAATTATTAAATCCACTCAAAACAAAAAATATACGATCCTACACACACACACACACACACACACACAGAAAACACTAACTCTGAATTAAATGGACTTAATCTGGACCAATTAACAAAATAAATGAGTTAACTTAGTGACGAAAATGAGTGACCGACAAGCTTTAAACACGCATAAACAAACACAGATAAGGGATAACAGGTCTCTCTCTCTCTCTCTCTCTCTCTCTCTCTCTCTCTTTCACACACACACAATCTACATTTATCAATTTATTTCCTTGCTTACATCCACCCTTCCTTGTCTCACGTTAATCTCTCTCTCACTCTCAATTTACATTTATCAATCAATTTCCTTGCTTACATCCACCCTTCCTTGTCTCATGTTAACCTCTCTCTCTTTCCCTCTCTGCTCTCTCTCTCTCTCTCATGACTCACGCCTGGCTAATGGCTTCACCCACAACTCAACTGACCACTCCACCACCACAGTCAAGCCAGCCGTCTGTCTCATGTTGCCTGTCTTAAGTCTAGCTAAGTCAACCCTCACACTGCTGCGATTTCTGTCACCTTAGCAAAATCATCACCATCATCATCATCATCATCACTATCATCCTAACCCTACCTAACCCTTAGATTGCTAAAATTTCATAGCTGGGTAAAATCGTCTGGGGATCATCATTATCATCACCAGTCATCATCACCATCATCATCATCATCATATTATCATCACCTCATCATCATCATCATCATCACCCTAACCTAACCTAACTTAACAAAGGGGTTAGGTAACAAATTCTGTAATCCTCCACGAACTGCGATTTTTTTTCAGCTGTAGGAAATCGTCTTGTGCTGGGCTAAATAAAATAACTAAGAGCAAGTGACCTCTGTAATTACCCTTTGCAGAGTTATTATTATTATTATTATTATTATTATTACTAATTTAGTGGAGTGCACAGAGCCGAGAAAGGACTGCGAGGAGCTGGGTGTGTTGCAGGGTTGGTTGGGTATGATTTATGGTTCTCTCTCTCTCTCTCTCTCTCTCTCCACGTCACATCCTCCCCTAGCCTTTTCCCTCCTATCCTTCTCCTCTTTATCTTCCCCTCCTCCTCACTTTGCTTTCCATCCTCTCCTTTCTCTTCTTACCCTTCCTCTCCATCCCCCACTCACCTCTCTCTCTCTCTCTCTCTTTCTTTCCTGCCCTTCTCTCGCTTTCCCTCCTGTCCCTCTCCTTCAGTCCCTCCCTCCCTCTTCCCATCCTCTCCTTCCCTCTCTCACCCCCCTCCCCCATCGTTTCCTTTCTCACGCATTCCCTCCTCTCTCTAGCTTTCTCTCTTCTCTTCCCTGCAACCCTTCTCCCTCATCTCTCACATCTTCTATCTCCATTCCATCACCTCTCAATCCCTTTTTCTCCTTTCCCATCCTTTCCTTACCCCCTCCTTCCTTTCCCTTTCTCTCTCACATCCTCTCCTATCTCCCCTCCATCACCTCTCCCTCAATCCTATTTTATCCTCTCTCAACCTTTCCTTCCCCCCCCCTCCTTTTTCTTCCCTCCCTCCCACTCTCTCTCTCTTCCCCGCCATCACTTCTCCCTCAGTCCCTTTTTCTCCTCTCTCATCCTTTCCTCCTCCCCCCCTTCCCTCCCCTCCCTCACACTCTTTCTCCTCCTCACCGCCTTCACTTTCTCACACACATAGCCTTCCTGAGAAAAAGATGCTCCGTGGTTTCGTGGAAGAATCACTGCATGCTACTTCTCAGGCTTCACCAAGACATGCAACACCGCAACATCGAACGTCTTTAAGATGTACCGCTAGACACTAACATCTTAATTGATCCAAGCTTTATCTTTATTCATTTTTACTATTATCTACTATTACCTAACGTGTTTTTATTTATTTATTTTCTTATTTATTCACTTCTTTCATGTGTCTTAATGCCGCCAGACATCTTAAGGGAGATACCTCGTACTGAAGGACTTGGAATCACATGTTCTATATATTCCATGTACTTATGAATGTAAATCGACATATATTTAGATAAACAGAGACAGAAAGACAGACAGACAGATAAAAACACAGGTAGGCGGACTGAATGAGGCAAATGTCTTATATATGCATGTTATGTATTTAAACACAGACAAACACAGATACAGACAGACAAACAGCTAGGACGATCGACTGACTGGCTGACTGACTCATAGATAGATACAGATAGATATTACTCTCCAGACAGCTTATTCAGCTTAAGCCAGACCTCTCGCAATGAAGGGGCTAAGTTCTTCCCAGCTGTGCATCTCCATTTCACGTGAAGCCGGTTTTATTGGCTGTGATCTCTCTCTCTCTCTCTCTCTCTCTCTGTAAGACACACGTTCTCCTCTTTATGGCCAGCTATAACACCCAGCATCACGCCCCACCTCACCCACACCACCTCATACCGCTTTCCTTTATAACTCACACTCCCGTCACACCACTCCACACCACCTCATCTCACTCTACAGCTCATACATCCACTCCCTCACCACTCCGCTACAGCTCTCCTTCCATCTCACTTCACAATCCTTCACGCCACTCCCACTCCCCTCACTCCCTCATACCACTCCTTCTTCCCTCTCTTTTTCCATCTCACTCCACTCCTCTCAACTCCCTCGTATTACTCCACACTACTCCACTACCTGCCCTAATCACACTAAACAGACTCCCATTCTCCCTTTTATTAGGTCTCTATACTCATACCCTTTATTTGGTCTCTTGGTCTCTCTGCCTAAGCTCTTTTATTTGGTCCCTCAACCTTAACTCTTCTGTTAGGTCTCTCAAATCACACTCTTTAATTCGGTCTCTCTATCCAAGCTCTTTAATTTGGTCTATACTCATTTATCTGCTCTCTTATACGCTTTAATTTGGTCTCTCTACCTAAGCTCTCTCACTTGGGTCTTTCTTTTATTTGGTCACTACCTAAACGGAAACTAACTTCACTTTCCACCACCTGAACCCATTTTATTATTTATTGGGGTCTCTCTCCCATCCTCACGACCGACTTCACACTCTATTAACCCTTCTCTCTAGCATCTCACATACGGATCCTGGCCCGCACTCAACTAAGCACTAACATCACTCTCTACATACTACCTGTTCACTCTAAAGGCTTTCTGTTTCCATATCAAAACTCTTCCATCTCATATTCATTACCAACTTCAATTTCACACGCTCATTTATTTTTCATGCTGTTTCTGCCAATACATCGACAACCAACTTCAGCTACACATTCCCACTACAAACTGCTCTCTCACACATTCTAACATCCCACATCTCCCTTGCTCTCAATAAGGCAAATATCGTTCTGTGAATAAAAAAGACATTATCATCATCACCATTAACATCATTATCATCATCATCATCATCATCATCATCATCCCCACCTCTTTTTCCACCTAAGGATGGGGTGAGATGGGATAGAGAAACAAGGACATAAAAACCCATATTAGGGCAGCTCAATACTAACATTACATCTACACAAAGGGAGTAAGACAAGGGCACAAAAGGAAGAAGACCCCAGCCCTTTTCTTCCTTGAGATAATACCACAGAAAATAACTATAATACGTGGAAAAAGAAGAAAGACAGACAGCCATTAATGAGAATACAAGGGAGATGGAAATGTCTTGAATCTGGTGGGGTTCAGAATCAGACAAAGACTAGGATGAATTATGGAGTGTGACATCACCTTTGTTTACGTAAGTTGTCTTCTTTCTCCTTTCCTCCCTCCCTCACTCACTCGCTCTCCCTCCTCCACACTCTCTCCCCTCCCACCTCCATACTCTCTCTCTCTCTCTCCCCTCCCTCCAACACCCTCAACCATCACCCTCCCACTCACTGTCAATCACCCTTGTCGACAGCCTTCACACCTTTATGCCCACTACTACGTACTCACACACACATACACACACACAAACCTCTCTCTCCTTCATGCTTATGTACCTTTCCTAAACATTCACCTGTGTTACCGCCTTCGATAAGTTTTTCATACCAACACAAACACACAACCACATTCCCATACACACCCCTTCTCTTTCTCACACACCCACTCGCTTTCTCACACACTCACACAAAAATACATGTTCTCTCTCTCTCTCTCTCTCTCTCTCTCTCTCTCACACACACACACACACACACACACACACACACACACACAAAGCCACTATCACATCGACTTTCTCACTCATTCATGCTCTATCTCATGCTAACTCAAATATTACACACCTTTATTTTCAATCTGCATCTCCCTCCCACATTTGTTTATCTTTTCTGCAACCTCCTAAGCTGCATCCCACACACACACACACACACACACACACACACACACACACACACACACACACACACACACACAGAGAGCACTCTGTACCAAAAATATCGCCTACACACACACACACACACACACACACACACACACACACACACACACACACACACACACACACACACACACAGAGTGCACTCTGTACCAAAAATATCGCCTACACACACACACACAGAGTGCACTCTGTACCAAAAATATCGCCTACACACACACACACACACACACACACACACACACACACAGAGTGCACTCTGTACCAAAAATATCGCCTACACACACACACACACACACACACACACACACACACACACAAAACCTCTCTTACACCTACACTCATTTCCTGCCTTCGCTTTCATTCCTTGCTCAACCTCTCTCTCTCTCTCTCTCTCTCTCTCTCTCTCACACCCACAATCCCACACCACCACCACATCCACATTCTCTCTCCCCCTCAATCCCTCACCCACATCATCACCATCATCATCATCACACCCCGTTATTCCCTCCCCAACACGATCCAAAACGACTCTACTTACAAGACTACTAGTATCTAGCTCTCTCTCTCTCTCTCTCTCTCTCTCTCTCTCTCTCTCTCTCTCTCTCTCTCCTGGCAAATTCATTCACACACACATATACACACTCCCACTACCTACCCACCCACCCACACACAGTCACCCCCACATCCACACCCCAAACCACCACCTCCATCCAACCATCCATATTCCACCCTACCAATTCCAGCCATAATGCCACTGTCACCAGTAATTTGGGGAGAATGTAGTCTTTTCCAGCCAGTAGACGACTTGTTCAATTCAGGATGTGTGAAATATATGATGTTGTACTGTCTTGGGGCTCTCACTGATGTGGATGAGGATGAGAGTATAAGCTGGTATAGTTTTCTGGTGTTGGTTGTGGTGGTGTTGAGGGTGTGGTAATGAGGGTGGTGTGATGTGTGGTGAGGGAGTGTGTGGGTGTGTGTATATGGGGACAGTGTAGTGTGGTGTGGTGTGGTGGTGTTGCATGCTGGTGTTCTTTATGTTTGGGTGTAATGAAGGATGGTGTGGTGTGGTATGAAAAGGTGGTGGCAGTGATAAGTGATGCTGTGTGGGTGTAGTGATGAATGCATGGTAAAGGTAGATGTGGTATGGAGGGATGATGATGGTCTGGTGGTGTGGTGAAAAGCGGTGGTGAGCATGGTAGTAGAGTGAAGGCATTTGGTGTGGTGTGGTGTGGTGGGATGATAAGAGATTACGATACAGTATGAAAACAAGTCGGTATTGAAGGGTTTGACGTTGTGTTTGTTTTTATTAGTGTGCTTGTGTTTGTGTTTGCCATGCACGTGCGGGTCGGCGTGCGTGTTAACTGGTGTGCGGTGGAGCGTGTCGTTGTAGTGAAAGTTTAAAGTATGTGGGATGCTGTGTTTATGCAGATGTTTAAGTCTGTGTTTGTGTGTTCGTGATGCACGTGTGGGTCGGTGGCGTGAGAGGGGTGTGTCGTCGTAGTGGGAGTTAAAAGTAAAGTAGGTGGAATGTTCACAGTAGCGGTAGTGTGTGTGGAACGTTTGGCGTGAGGGGAATGTGTGGTATGGTAGTGGTGGTAGGGATGGTATGTGTGTGAGAGGAATGTGTGGTATGGTAGTGATGGTAGGGATGGTATATGTGGTGGTGCAAGGTGTAGGAGGAATGTGTGGTATGGTAGTGATGGTATGTGTGGTGGTTCAAGGTGTGGGAGGAATGTGTGGTATGGTAGGGATGGTAGGGATGGTATGTGTGGTGGTGCAAGGTGTAGGAGGAATGTGTGGTATGGTAGTGATGGTAAGGATGGTATGTGTAGTGGTTCAAGGTGTGGGAGGAATGTGTGGTATGGTGGTGATGGTGTTAGGGTGTGTGTGATGGTGCGTTGTGGTGTGGATTGTGATGTGCTGTGAAACTATGGGAATGGTTTGGCAGGTATGATAAATGGAAGTTAATGGAATGATACTAGTGACTGTGTTTCAGGTGGGACGATTGATGATGAAGTCGATTATGATGATGGTGGTGACACTGTAAAATAACTGGTTGATAGCATATGGCACAAAATGATGGATGACTGTAGTAATGAAGGTAATAATAAGGCGGGGTTGACGTAATAGATAAAACTGAGGAATACTGATAGATGCAAGTGATGATGATGGTGATATTGTGGCATGGAGAGATAATGGGGTGGAGCAATATTAGTTAATGATAATGATGATGACAGAACTATGGTATAATTGGCTGATGCGATAGTAAAATAAATAAATGCAAAAATAAATTACTAAATAAATGATGGTGATGGTAGTCTTGAGAGTGAACTGATATGAGGAAGATACGGAGTGGCAGGTGACAGTGGTAGTGACCGTGGTTGTGTCAGAGGTAATATATCGGGTCAACCTAGGGGAGACAGTGTTGATCCCATGTACACAAAGCCACACAGACCACAAATACACACACACACACACACACACACACACACACACACACACACACACACACACACACACACACACAGTATCCATCCACCTACCTAGCAATTAATCGCTCTATCTGTCTACCTATCTATCATCTATGTTACGATAGATAGATAGGTAGATATTACTTCATTTCACTATTATTATAACGTACTAACAGTTCTATGCCTTCACCTCCGTCTCTTTTTGCAATCCCTTCACGTCTCCTCTTCTCTGTTTCATTTTCCTTCTTTCTTATACTTCCGTCGACACAAGGACGTATTCGGTCTTTTCTACAGTCAAACACAGGAGGATTTTATTTCGTATAAGAGAGACCTCTGCCAATAATCGTGAGACACACATCAACAAGCTGCTCTTCTCCCCGCTAGACATTCTCCATACAGCGACATGGAAAAAAAAAAAAAAAAAAAAAAACTTTGTCTTCCCTATACACTTCCCGTACAGCAAAACGACGATAAAACAAAACATCTTTTCGCTAAACACTTCCATAATACCACGCGAATAAGAGTTGTCTGCGTGTGTGTGTGTCTATATGTGACCCCCATTTCGACATGCCGTACATCAAACGAAGCGGAACGACCACCTGACAACGATGGTGTAAATCGTAACTGCGTGAGGTCAGTTGCGAACGCGCCACGATCACTTTTGTGCCCGACTTTTCTCTAAGACATTGGGAACCCTCCATACCTCATACCGCTGGGTGCAGTGATCTGAAATTTCGTATGGGTATGCCCGGTACGTCAGACCAGGTCCATGTCAAGTTTGATGGCGGTGCGTGTTTCGGGGGCAAGCGCGTTTGTCCTCTACGAAGAAATGAAGGTAAATCAGCTCTTTCTTCACAACAGACTTCCTCTACAGGGAAATCACGGTAACACGAGCGACCTCCACACCTCACTGTTTTTCAGAGCCTTCGTGAGTGTGGGTATGTTCAGATTTTTTGCGGACTTCCCCAAGGCTTCGACAGGGGAGCATGAGTCTGCATGAGTGTAATATATGCGAGGGGGGAGGCAGCCCTCATCTTCATATTCACCAAGATTACTCGTGCGAGGAGAGAGGGCTGCCTTCAGGGGGTCAGGGTGAGGGACGCGGTGGTGGTGGTGGAGGGGGAGGAAGTGAGAGGGACGGAGACAAGGATACAAGAATGAGGGAGGAAGACGAAGAGTGGGTGAGAGGCAGAGAGAGATAGGAAGAGTCAGAGATAAGAAAATGAGGAGAGTGAAAGAGGAAGAGGGGGTGAAGGAGAAGAAGAGCTACGTGAAATATGCCGCTAAAGGACAACAATATGAACCAAGTTAGTGGACTAAGGGTGAGTATGAAAGGTGAGGGTGAGGATGAGAGTGAGGATGAAGGGTGAGGATGAGGGTGATGGCAAGATCTAACAAATCGAGTGACCTCTACGGAGATTATTGAATTATATTACGTAACTGAGAGAGAGAGAGATGGGGGGGGAAGGGTACTCAGTCAAGTCTCTCATCCCTATCAATCTCCCTCACCTACGCCCCTATCCCTCACACCATCAATCACTTACTGTTGCACTGGTCACCACAGTCACCATCACCACCACTATCTCCCTCACCACACCCATATTCTTTGAGTGTCACTGCATTTCACGGCATCATCAAAACAATCACCATTCTCCTATCACCACAACACACAACTATCACCATCACCGCAAGTGGTTTAGGCAGCTCCGCAAGTGGTTTAGGCAGCTGGTCAACAACAACAACAAAAAATAACAGTAACAACAACACTCCTGGGCACAGCTAGGCTACCACAAAATTTACCACAACAACCCACTCATGAACCACGCGTCACCACAGCTCAGTAAACAACCTCTAAAAAAACAACAAATTCCTTTCTACCACAACAATCACAGAGCTCCACAATCACCACACACCTCCACAATCCTCTCGTCCACAATCCCGAGTACCACAAATCAACATACTCCTCTATATCACAACCACAACTACCACCACTTACACCGCAGCTACCACAACAACAACTACCACAACCCTCACTTACACCACAGCAACGACAAATCACCACACTCCTCTCTACCACAAATAATCACAGTACTAACTTACACCACGACACTTTAAACTACATCAGTCACTATACATCACCACAGCCACACCCTCAGCTCTCCTACCACCCACACACTCAGCCTCTCCCCACCCACACTACCACCCATTTGGAGTCCCCCTTCACCAACATACGCTGTCTTTCTCCATCCACACACTCAATCTTCTTTCTTCCCTTCCTCCTTCTCCTATTTCACCCATCCACACTCCCTTCCTCTACCCACATACCCACACTCCCTGCCTTCCTCTACCCACTCACCCACACTGCTTTTCTTTACCACCATCCGCCCATATCCACACCCACACATACCCATACAACTTACATCTCATTCCTCCCTCCACTCATACCCTCTCATCCACATCAACCCCATATCCCCCACCCGCACCCACCCTTATCCATCCAACATATACCTCATACCTCCTTCCACCCACCTACCTTCTCATCCACACTCACCCACTATCCCACCCACTCCACCCACCCACACCTACACCCACACCCACCCAGCCAGTGTCCTTGTGTAGCTGGTAACAGGGTCATTGTCTAGTAACGAATCTTAACAATGGCTGGAGCAGGAGGTCTTGAAGTGACCACCAGTCTCTCTCTCTCTCTCTCTCTCTCTCTCTCATATAACAGTCCACACACGCACACACACACACACACACACACACACACACACACACACACATGACTGACACTGCAAGATGTACACTGGTATTATCCTCTCCAACTGGTATAGTGCAGATGGTTCTCTCTCTCTCTCTCTCTCTCTCTCTCTAATACCTCCGTCTGCTTCTCATCCTTGCTCATTTGCCATCAATCTCCTGTAACTGCTAACGTCTGCCGAGATGAGTAGTGCACTCTCTCTCTCTCTCTCTCTCTCTCTCTCTCTCTCTCTCTCTCTCTCTCACCAATATATCACACTCAATATATTCCACTGTGACGGTACATCTGATCTGGTTAGACTTGGACATTCTCCACGATGCCTACGCCCCATTATAGCATCACCAGACTTTACTACCACAACAAATACCTTACCGGACCCTCACCACCACCAAAATAACATTACTCCCACAACTACCACCACATCAGACCACCACTACCATCAGACTACAATGTCACTGCCACATCTATCGCTAGAACCACCACCACCACCATCACCGTTACTTCCACAACTACCACCCAAAAAAAAAATACAACTACCACAAGTACCACCATCAACACTGCCGCAGTAACTTGCCAACCACACATCGAACCAACAATAAACTGTTATCACTGTCACCATTACATCACCACACCTACACCACACCTGATACAGTAACACATACACCAACACATATCACCAAACACATACAGTAGCCACCGGAAACACAACATCTCCTTCATATCACACCACCACAACGATCAAACACCACCACACCCTTACTACAATACCACATCACATCACCACAACTACCACCACTATCACTGCAGCACCATCCTATCATATAACCACAACTAAAACTTACACCACCACCACCACCATTATATCTTCATTCCACATTAACACCAGCATCAGCACCATCACAGCATCACTAACATTATCATCACCACCATCACCACCACCACACAACTACTACAACCACCACTAGCACCTCACCACAATCACCCCACATTACCACCATCACCTACTACCACAACCACTACTACTACTAATACTAATACTGCTCTGCACCACACCTCCCCCCTTCCCCTCTTCAGTCCGGACCTACCTCACGCTGACCTCCTCCCTGACCTGTGGTATTCACGACCCGGGAGGAGGGATCTACTATGCACGCTTCGCCGTACCCTACACACGTCCACTTTGTACTCACACTTCTGCCTGGCTAGTAAATTCACGTCACTGTTGCCTACACACTTCAAGTTCATCAGTATTATACCTATGCCAACCCTGGATGACTGTTATGCTGAAAGTAATCCCTTTATCTTAAACAACACACGGGTCAGTCCTTCATTATCTATCACTACATTTGGTGTTGTTTTTCGCGTACATGGTGTGGAAGAATAACAATGCTTATCTTAAAAAAATATATATATATGCTTCTCAGGTACTGAACGTGCTGAACCGACCCCGTACTTTCTTTAATTCTACATATTTATCATCTTCATCTTTTTTCAGGCATTTTGCACAACCAGGATATGATGAAACATGCTAACAGCCCAAAAGTTAGAGTGGAAAAAGAGAGGATAGACATCTGGCCAGCAGTGGACTGACATGATGATGATAATGATGATGATGATGATACACAGGGTGGGCGGGACCAGGAATAGGAGACAGTAATACATTAAAAAAAAAAAAAAAACTAAATAATTCTGTCCTCTGAATACCCATCAAACCACGCCATGCATCCATTCTCTCTCTCTCTCTCTCTCTCTCTACTTAAATCATTACACAGCATCCATTACGCCAAATGACCCAAACAAACGCAGGCTTTGTTCATCGTAATTAACACACACTATATTGCAAACTGCCGAAAAAAAGGCCATCAAATATTTCGCCTAATCATTAATGCAGTCACATCGCTTTAAATAAAAAAAAAGATGCTACTTATTTTTTTACATAATTTTATACATACTGATGATTTCCATGAAGTTAACTGTGCTTTTAATAATATGCATCAGGCGTTTCATTTTCCATTTTTATAGATTTTGGTTATTTTTTTTTTTTTTTTAATGCAAGGAAAGAGGAACCAAAGGCCAGAGGTCCGCAAGATTATTCCCTCCAAGAAAAAATAACAAGAAAATAGTCAAGATCCGTTCATATCTACGTCTGATGTGTTAAGTAGCATAAAAAAGTGCTGATAGGGTATGCATTATGTGTTTTAGCGGGCGGGTTGCATATGCCTGGCTAAATGAAAGATCTAACAGTATCATACACGTTTAAACCTCACATTTTAAGGGTTCTGAAAGGCAATTGCTCCGTCCACCTATGTCTGTGAGTCTGTTGGTGTATCTCATGGAAGGAATCTCGTCAGGGCGACACCAAGTAAGAACAAATGAAAGGACATACTACTTAACCCTCTTGAATGTCCACCACCCGTGAAATACAACGCAAATCAGGAGAGTGTGTACCGATTATGTATGTATGTATGTATGTACTGTATTACGGAGGTCGGTCTACACACGCATACATGGACGGGAGGTTCCACGACACACGCTCAAGCTTAAGGGTGTTGTTGAGTCCAGCCTTGTCTCAGAATCCAGAGCTAAGATTCATAAATAAATTAACGATCAATTCCCTGTCCTAATTATTCCTTATTTTTTGCAGGAACCACTAGGAAAAGAGAGGAAAAAATATCTCCCCGAGTCTAGGTCTTCCTAGAAAAATTAATCGAAAGTTACGTGGAGTCAACTGTAAATAACCCTGAAAATCCTACACCAGTCTGCTATGTGTGACCTGGCTGACCCGTGATTGACCCGTGACTGACCTCGTGCCTGCTTCGTGGCCTCTGACCCGTGATTGACCTAGTGGCTGAGTCGTGACCTCCTTGTAAGTACACTCCGCTTGTCTTTGTTCACCCCAGAATCTCTCCTCTCGGTGCATTCTCACTCTTTCGCACTCCCTCCATCTCGGCTCATCTTTACCTCTCCTTCCTCTCCTCACACTTCCTCCTCCTCTTCTTCTCCCTCCTAAGAGTTCATTTTCCTCTTCTTCTCATCCTCCCTATTCACAGTTCATCTTCCACCACCTCCCCCCTGCCTAACAATTTATATGTCCATCCCACCTCCCACACCTCAAAGTTCATCTTCCCCCTCCCCTTCTCATCTCATGTTTCACTCCCATCTCTTTCCTCCTCACAGTTAATCTTCCTTCCCCCCTTTTTCCCCCCACAATTCCCCTCTTCCCCTCCCCTCCTGATAGCTCATCTTCCCCTCCCTGCAGAACTGTCTCCCATCATCTGACTAAGCCTGGCGGTAAAAATAAATACAAAGGTAAATAAAAGAGACGTTGTGGCAGTGAAGGGGTCAGCTCCATAATCCTCCTTGTGTATGCCAGTGTACAGTAGGTCCAGTGCCAGGCCACATGCCAACTCATACCCAATCGTTCCCCCATCCCGTCCCACACACAAGCTCCTTCTCCACTCATTCCCAATCCCCTCCCACACACCAGCTCATACCCCACTCATTCCCCTATCCCCTCCCACACACCAGCTCATTCTCCACTCATTCTCCTATCCCCTCCCACACACCAGCTCATTCCCAACTCATTCCCCCATCCCCTCCTTGCAAACACCAACTCATACCCCACTCAGTCCCCCATCCTCACCCACACACCAGGGATTCATGTCCCCTCCTTTCCCCCAACCCCTTCTGCAGTAGCCCCACATCCCTCTATCAATATATTACAATTATTACCCAGTACAGTATCAACTAAAGTACCTGAATACAAGTGCACGAAAGAAGCAATGTAGATAGATAGATAGATAAAATAGATAGATTGACATATATACAGATAGACAGACAAAGATAGATAGATAGACAGTTAAATATAGACAGATAGATATTACTGGCCTACTAAATGGGTTGTGGATTTGGAGAGTGTCAAAGGCGGAACCAAGGCAAGGAGGGTGCCTAGTGGGGGAGGGTCAGGGCAAGGGGAGGGGTGCCATAAGGGGAGGGGAGGAGGGTGCTGGAAGAGTGAGAGGGAGGCGGGGAGGAGGGGGAGGGACCGGAACTTCAGGTAATCTTGGGTGAGAGTCAGCCAGCACGTCCCCTTGGTGTGTCAGGGAAGGAGACAGAACCACAGGAGTTTACGAGATGGGGATGTGAGGGGGAAAGGGAAGGGAAGAGGACGGAAGAGGGAAGGGAAGGAGAGGGGAGAAAGGAAAGGGAAGGAGAGGGGAGAAACGGGAAGGGAAAGGCAAGGTTGGTGACGTGAAGGGAAGGGAGAGGAAGAGTCACCAGAAAATAAACGAGGCGAGAATGGATGGTAAATAAGAAAGTAGTAAATAAGGGGGATCATTTTCCACTTAGCACGTCTGTAAACATTGGCGCAGGTGGACAAGGACTGCGCACACACACACACACACACACACACACACACACACACACACACACACACACACGGAGGAACGTGGATCTCTGGGACGACAGAAGTGGAATTCATAGGCAAGGAATTCTTCACCTTAACCTCCTCTCTATACTCCTTTTACCTTAAGTTGGCTCAGATTTTTCGTCCTCTTCCGGCTTATTTCGTGCGCGTGTGTGTGTGTGTGTGTGTGTGTGTGTGTGTGTGTGTGTGTGTGTGTGTGTGTGTGTGTGTGTGTGTGTGGTGAGCAAGCAGCACCCAAGCTATAGTGATTAGGTTGTTAAAAAAAAAAAAAAAAAAAAAAAAATCCCGGCTAAAAAGTCCCATTTTCTACCTGGCGGATAAGACTTCTCAACACTCATCGTTTTGCGATTTATTCTGCATATTACGCCTTCACAATCCCTCTGTTTTATCTCCTTAATATCGACACAGTTCCCATCAGCAACATACAATGGGAGACTGAGGTTTAATGTGAAAAATAAATCGCTTAAGAATATGTGCTGAGAAATCTCCCTAGCCACCTGGAGTACTGCCGTAAGTCTTGCCAATTTCTTACCAATTATTTTGTGTTTTTATTTGTTTTTTGAATCGACCGGATGAGGAAAATTGGTTAGAAAACGGAAGGAGAGAACGCGTGAGGCAAAGTCCTCCCCCCCCCCTCCCAAGAGAGAGAGAGAGAGAGAGAGAGGAAAATATGGAAAAAAGTATGGAAAAGCACCAGGACAAGAAATTTTGAAGAAAACGGAGGACAGCTATAAAAGGGGTGACTGTGCTAAACTGGCCATGTATACAGGTACGTGTGTGTGTCCCTCTCTCACCATCACCACCACGGCCATCGCTTCAGTGCTGGCTCGGGTAAACAGCGCAGGTAAACACTCAAACATACAGGATGCCCTTCGATTCTCTCTCTCTCTACTTTGCCCAACCACTCACATATCCCCCCCTACCTCCCTACCCACCTATCCACTTGGTCTCCCCTCTCCATGTACTCTTGCAGTCTCGTTCCCGGCCACTTACCCACGTACAGTACACCTACCGTGCTTCCGTCTAATGCCCCTTATCTATTTACCTACTTACCTACCTACCCATCCACCTACTTACGGTATCTATTTTCCTACTTACTACCCACCTACCAAGTACCTAGCCCTGTCAACCTACTTACCTATCTTCTCACCTACCAATCCACCTATTTACCTCCCTACACTTATCCAATTTCACTAACGCAGCTAATTTTAATGGTCACCTGAGTCGCTCGCTTGTGCTCAGTTAATATCACTCCTTCAGTTATTCATCAATCTGATATGATCTCTTTGTAAATCCACTCGTCTATTAACACACACACACACACACACACACACACACACACACACACACACACACACACAGCTGCTTATCCATACACCCATCTGCCTATCCACAGCCATCAACACAAGTGTATGGAAGTGTCAAGGTCCATCTGAACACACACACACACAGTACAAGAGTGACTGAGTACACACACACACACACACACACACACACACACACACACACACACACACACACACACACACACAGATACCCAAAGTGCTCACGACCTCCCCCTTCTCTCTCTCTCCTATCGCTAATCTTAAACGCCCATAAACAGAGATTCCCTATTTATTTTATAGAGGAACAGCTGTAACAATCAGAAGGTCTTTCTCTCTCTCTCTCTCTAATGTATTCCACTAGCACACAACCTTCACCTTCCCCGACCTCTTTCGCCATTCTGACCTCCTCCGCTCTTGGCCCTTCGAACATGGCAATATTCACGAGCTTTATTTATTTTTTTTCCCCGACGTCTGGCTTATCGTGGGCCGTGATCTAGTGGGTTTAGAAGGCTCAGAGAAATCCCACCCCGGCCAGAGGGTTAGGGATGAGGAAAATCGCCCGGTGTTTGCTATCCTTTTCAGTGACTTTTCTTTACCTTCAGGGGCTTTCTATCATGTACTGTTCACCGATTATTTTTTTTCTCTGACTCAGTAATATAATTTTTCATGTTGCTGTAATGTTTGTATTTTTACCTTTTTTTTTTTTGTGCAAGGAAAAGGAACCAAAGGCCAGACGCCCATAAGATTGTTCCCAAGGAAAAAAAAAATGTCTTTTTTGTATTTAATTTCCACTAACATCGGATGAATTTACACACACACACACACACACACACACACACACACACAAAACATTACTTCCATTTCGGCTGAGAATGAAGAACCTGCACATTATACCAGCTAAGCCTATTTTTTTTTTTCTTTTTAACATTAAGAAGTGACCGATATGACAACGTTGGCTCCCTCACTATACGCAAGATCATATCCTGAGCAACATATAAAAAAATCCTATTAAAATCTAATGACACAATTGAACTAAATGTGGCGATGGAGATGATGTTCTAACCCCAATATCCGACATGTTTTTTTCACTACATTAAATCGTCACTCGGTAGCACAAAAAAATAAAAATAAAAACTCGGTAAAAAGAATTACATTTATACAACGTTATCGCACCGACGAAGTTTATGACAGTGTGCCATCCCTTGCTACATGATTTTATTTATTTATTTATTTATTTTACTGCTAGGCCGGAAAAAATCGACCGGTTTTCATCAGAGTTTAAGGTGTTACCGTGCTCTCTTCCCCTCTCATTTCGTCTACTCCCTCGTTCTCTACTTCTCTCTTTCTCTCCCTCCTCCATCTCAAATTCCTTCCCTCCTCTATCTGCCATTCTCTCCTTCCCTCTGGCTTCCATGTTCTTCACTCTTTGCCTTCTCCTCCTCTCTCCTTCCCTGAACCTCGTTTCCTTTTACAGCCCCTCATTCTTCCTTTCCTTCCTTCCATTCCTTCATAGCCTATCCTTTCCTTCTCCCCATCCTTCAACTCCTCCCTTCTTGCTTTCATTCTCTCCTCTCATTCATCTCTTCCATTCCCCATCATCTTTCCCTTCATCTATATTCTCCTTCCTCATTCTCACTTCCTCTCTCCCTTTTCTCCCCATCACCTATTTCTCCACTGCCTTGCCTCCATCCCCATTCTCTCCCCTTCCTCCCTCCATCCCCCCTCCCCTCTCGACCCTGACCTATCTTTCTTTCCTCTGCAAGTTTTCTTCCGCGCTAAACTTGGAGTCAGGAGGAGTTGGTCTTTGTTGCACGCGTCTTGCAGGAGGCATTATATTCGCTCCTCTCCCTTCCACTTCACATCATCCTTTGCAACTTCTTCCCCTTTTCCTTCATCACATCCGAGTTGTCTTTTCCTTTGACTCATTCATCTTCTCTACAACTACTTTTAATATCTTTCTTCTTCCTCCTCCTCCTCTTCTTCTTTTCCTTCTCCTCCTCCTCGTTCCACTTCCTCTTCTTATTCTTCTCTGCCTCGACGATTTCCTCTCTTTCTTCATACCTCTTCACCTTCCCTCCTCCTTAGCAACCTCTTCCTCTTCTTCCTGCCTGTGTACCTCATCCCATGCCCTTCTTCACCTTCTTCGTCCACTCTTCCTCCAGCCACATTAAGGCTTCTTTGTTTCCTTCACTTCCTCATTACCTTTACCTTCGTCTGAATCAATTCCTTCTTCTTCGTCACCCTCCACAGTTACAGAGAGTCTTCTTTTGTCCTCCTCCTCCTCCTCCTCCTCCTCTTGCTGAAACGAAATCCTTTTTTTTTCATCTTCCTTTTTTCTTCAACTATCTCCTTCCATTTCTCTTCCCTGTCCTTCCTTTCACATTTTCCATCCTTCATTTTCCATTCCTCCCCCCCCCACCTCTCTCTCCCTCTCTCTCTCTCTCCTTTTTCGTTCCTGTCCTCCCCCTCAACCCTCTCATCCTACTCTCCTTACCTTCCCTCTTCCTCCCCTTTCCCTACCTCCCTTACCACCTCCTCTACCCTCCCTTCCCTTCCCTCCCTCCTTCTCTCCCTCTCTATCTCTCCTGAAGAAACCTTTCCGCATCTTAACCCCTTCAGCCCGAGAACCTACATGCTACTTCATTATGGCTGACGGCGAACGATTTTTATTAAGGTCACAAGAAAGGGAGATTCTGGACTCTCTCACTCTCTCTCTCTCTCTCTCTCTCTCTCTGACGATAATCCTTGTTTTCAGAAGTAATCACAGTAATCCGGCCAATGTTTTAATGTCACTTTAATGTCAAAAGTAATAATAATAATAACAATAATTATAATAAAACCAGCAAAAATGGGGGAAAATAATATACGAATCCAGCTTCCTCTTTCCTCGGACATTTTTTTTTTTTATATCTATACACCTGTGACATTCAACCTTTAAGTCCCTTTTTTCAACATTTTGCTATCTCGCTGGAATCTGCACGACGGGCTATCAGTGTCCCAGAACCCCGCTGTCTATCTACTTTTCTATCTCATTATCTATCAAGGTTCAATGCGTCTACCCGTCCTTCTATCTACTTTTCTATCTATCAGGGTTCAGTGTGTCTATTTACTACCGCCTTCACTGCTCTAAACACACTAAGTCACCATCAAGTTAACTCAAGTCCATTACATTCAGCCGAAAAGAAAAAAAATACATGAATAAATCTTAGGCTAAAAATTATCCTTACTACTTTGTGGAAATAAATGCAGCTTAGTAAAATTTTCCGCCTATTTATTTACTGAGAGAAAACGTGGTAGTCGAGGGTTTAATTATGAAATAGAGACTGAAAGAAATGCCTGGTGAACGAGAACCCCACATCAGTATATCGCATCTTTACCTTGACTCTACTGCAAACCTAACACAACCTAAATTAACCTCTCTCATTCTAACCTAACCTAAAGTCAAACTAAAGTAACCCATACCTACCTTACTCTAGCCTACTCATGCCCAACATTATCTACCGTACCTCACTCCACCTTACTCTATATCTACCTAACCCTATTCTAACTCAGTATTGCCTACTGTTCCTCACTTTCCTCTAACCTACACCTACCCTACCCTACCCTACCTCAACTCAACCTTCCTTGATCCAACTTTATCCAACGTAACTCAACCCAACTCAATTCAGTCCAGCTCAACGTAACTCAACCTCACCAAATTTAACACAACCTAACTCGTCTAACTTAATCGAACTTCACTTCCCTCCACAACGCACCTCTGTATGGCTCCAATCCTTGCCAGGGCCCTCTGGTGTCGCTGCAGCCACCTCCTCTGTAGCTGCTGATGGTGGCGCTGGTGGGGGCGTGGCGGCGTGTGGCAGTGGTGGTGGTGGTGACTGTGGTGGTGATTGTGATGGTAGCTGTGGTGGTGGCCGCGGTGGAGGTAGCCGGCCGGGTCACCACTACCACACCACGTCACCAGCACACACGTCTCCACCTGCATCGGGATGGTGACTCGAGGCAAGAACAAATACAAACACCTTAGACTTTTTTTTCTTCGGCTCAAACACCAGACAAACGCCTTAGATTTTTTTTTTCCTTCGACGCAAACACCCAACAATCGCCTTACAATTCCCCCTTAAAGCTCGTTTGTAATGCCTTATATTCTTGCAATGGCCGTAACTTCCTGTACACCTGGCCACTAATTATCCCCATATACACCTGCATGGGGATGGGGAGATGATGCAAACAAACACCTTCTAAACAGCTCAAAATTTCTCCTTAATTATCACTGAGTAAACGCCTGCTGGTGATGATTATTTTCTTGTGAATTTTCTTGCAATCGGTGTATTTTCCCCGTACACCTGGTTATTAGTTATCTCCATACACACCTGCATGGAGATGGAGAATCAAAGAGGACACATCAACACACATTTTTTCCATTCAGCATCGCACGTCACATAGCATTTTCTTGGAGCAGCTGTATTTTCTTGCACACCTGCCATTAATGAACCCACTACACACCTGCAAGCCTCAGTCTGTTTTTTCCTAAAGTAAATCGTTCTTCTGTGGGTGTCTTTATCTAGGCCTGTTTTTTCTTATACTAAATTTTACTTGTTTCTAGGCCCAGGTATCTTAGTTTTCTTCATTTTCCTTTCTCAGTAGGTGGGGTGGTGCTGTCTAGGGATGGTGGCTCCACCTGTCCTTCTCAAACTCACTCTTTCACCTCCACCTGTCGCCATACTGCTCTCTTACCCTCTCCTCACCTCACTTCACTTCACGACGCTTCACCTTGCATTGTCTGATTGCACTGCACTTCTCACCTAACTGCACTTCGCCTCATCTCACCTCATTTTGTATCTGCACACTTTAATTCTCCTCTCCCCCGTCACATCACTGCACTTCACTACTTTTCTCTAACAATACTGTTTTCCTGTCTGGTTACACTTCACTTCTCCTCTCCTCACCTCTCTTCACCTTACTTCTCCTCGACTCATCTCAAAAGTACCTCTTTCACTTTCTCTATGTTACTTGACTCACCACATTCCTCGTTTCACCACAACTCCTCTCAGATCATCACACTTTCTCCTGTTAAAAGTAATCCATCTTATTCCCGTACTAATTTTAACTCACCACCACTTCTTCATCACCACAATAATTCACCACACTGTCTCACCACACCATAATACATCGTTTTTATTCCGGCATGCAAAAGGACCTGACTGCAACTATCTTTTTCAGTCACTTTTTCTTTTTACTGCAATAAGAAAAACGTTCACTAATAAAATAGGTTCTGACTGAAAAAATAATAATAATAATAATAATGCGTTTCTCAAAATGTCTTCGGCCAGGATATTACTTATTTCGTTTGATAAAATAATTCAAGGCTTATTTTCCAGCTCTCCGATTCTTCTTGTCTCTCACACACCATCATCATCATCATCATCACCATTACATCCACAATTACAATCACAAGTATAATCGTCATCACCATCACAACCACAGCCACCTATCATCTTCATTATTATTATCATCATCATCATTATCATCACCATCAT
>NC_137047.1:1504562-1549562 GCF_032717465.1 Coenobita brevimanus | reverse complement strand
TAGCCTCCAGCGCGACACACTTCACAATGAAACACTCCTCCAACGCTCCAATTAGTCTTCTGTGTGTGTGTGTGTGTGTGTGTGTGTGTGTGTGTGTGTGTGTGTGTGTGTGTGTGTGTGTGTGTGTGTGTGTGTGTGTGTGTGTGTGTGTGTGTGTGTGTGTGTGTGTGTGTGTGTGTGTGTGTGTGTGTGTGTGTGTGTGTGTGTGTGTGTGTGTGTGTGTGTGTGTGTGTGTGTGTGTGTGTGTGTGTGTGTGTGTGTGTGTGTGTGGCTTTCACTGCGAGAGGGGCAGGCCAGAAGGTGTATTTGGTAGTCCCTATCCGTATTCCTACCACAGTGACAACCAACCACACAACTAACCTCCCAACCAACCAACCAACATACCTACCTACCCACCAAGCTACCAGTCAACCAAACCAACCAACCAATCAACCTACCTACCTACCTACCAACCAACCCACACTACACCACCCAGACAGTCAGTGTAGGTGTGGGATTAACACAAAGGCTTGAACACCCACGTCCTGTCTCTAATTAAACCTGGCTTTTCATCTTCCTTCACACCTGTAACTTCACCTGCTGTCTTCTAATTAAAACTTCACTCTACACAGGTGTTCTAACTTCTTGTAAAATCTATCCGTATACTCTCTTTTTTCTCTCCTAATTTATATATAAAAAAATAAGAACAGTAACAAGAGAAAAGAAGAAAATTTCAAACAAAAATTTTTCTTATCATTTAGCAAAAACAAATACGCATATTAAAATCTCGTCTCTTAACATATATATTTTTCTTAACCTGTAAAATAAAACGTATACTAACTTCTTTTCTCTTTACTTCCTTTTATTCTTATGGTGAGTTATAGAAGGAGTAGTAAGTGGTGAGGAAAGTGGTGAGAATGGTGAGGGCAGAAATGCGGCCTGTGATGAGGATAGAGATGACATGGTAAGTGATCAAAGACGTGATGAGTGATTACAGTAAAAAGTGCTGATGAAAGGGATGTGATGAGCTGTGTGTGAGTGGTGAGGGGGGAAATGAGTGAAGGGCGTGATGGTTGGTGTGATAAAGTGTGGTAAAAGTCTACAAAAACACACCACACACCCGTACATCACACCACACCACACCACACCACGCAAATCAAGAGTGGTGAGAAGAGCAATGAGTGAAGGAAGGTAGGTAGGAGTGGTGAAGTGTGTGGTAAAGGTTTATGACAGCACAGCACAGCACAGCACAGCAGCTATAGCATTCCGCGGCTCCCTCCCTCACGCACCACAGCAGTCAGGTGGCTCTCGCGGTACGGTACTACGGTGCGGGGTTGTAAAATACGGTACGGCAGCTACATTCCTCGAAAGACGCGGGAAAGTCACGGTACTGTACACCCTGCAAAGAAGCATCGCCGCCTTAAAAGTCGATGGATATAAAGACAATTCCTTAGACACAAATACATGCTAATTTCCTACCGCATATCTATCACACAGTTTTACGTAATTTTGATATAAAAATACTAATGGATGTATTTGCACATATATCGAATGGTGGCTAAAATGTACTAATGATGGGCCACTGACCGCCACTGCACAACCCTCCCCCAAGACACGACCCAACCAGACACATTATCAAAACCGCTTAAGAAGGCCACTGACCAGGTAGATGAGAAGCAACTGACCGTGTAAAGAGAAGCCCAACACCGCGTAAAAGGTCAAAACCGCGAAAAATGAAGTAAAGACCATGTAAAGAAGAGTGAAAGCCGCGTAAAGAAGAGTCGAAATCGTGTAAAGAGGTAGAAACGGTGTAAAGTGGTCAAAACCGCGATAAGTCAACACCGCGTAAAATGAAGTAAAAAACGCGTAGAGAAGTCAAAAACGCGTAAAATGAAGTCAAAACCGTGTAAAGCGGAGACAAAACCGTGTAAAAAAAAAAAAAAGAAGGAATTGCCCTTGATTACACACCCCCGCAGATAACGACCCCACCCGGGAGCACTCGGCAGTCACACTCGACCTTGCCACAGCTTTCAGTCCATTCCATTGTTCACCCTGACTACGACCGCCGCAAAGTCAAACAATAACAAACTTACGGATTTCCTCTGAGTTTCACCCATCACGAATGCCTGGAGGTGGTGTGGGTGGGGGGGAAAGAGGTGGGGGTTTGGGGAGAAGTGGTGTGTGTGTGTGTGTGTGTGTGTGTGTGTGTGAGAGAGAGAGAGAGAGAGAGAGAGAGAGAGAGAGAGAGAATACAACCTTACTAGCATGTATGTCTGTAGGGATCCGTGTGAGGGCGTGCGGGCGCGTATAACAGGTGTGTAAGATTAATGGGGCAGTGATTACGGACGTACAGGTGTGTAAAAGTGTTGTATACTCGCTGGCATTGAAGACTCCCTAGCACCTGTCCCTTAGTGACTTATTTTGACACCTTACATCTTAATACTTCTTGCGTGTCCTTTAATAGAAGGCTCCGTGACATTTATTTCTTGGAGAATTATTTTTACACATCTCAGAATAATCTCTTGCTTGTTCTTCGTCAATTATTTTTTTGCATATTACTCGTTGTAATAATTTCTTTAATGTCATTTACTAAGACGCTATCCGGCATGTGTTTCTGAGTGAGTTACTCCTACATGTTAAGAAGTACAGTATTCTTTTGTATGCTGTGTGTGTGTGTGTGTGTGTGTGTGTGATGCAGAGAGAGAAACCATCTAGTTAAAACCACGTACTTAAATTCTGCTCACTGTAAAAATAAAACAGTTCTAGCCCGACCCCAGCCTCTCCAAAGCATCAGACTATTTGCTTAAATGAGAGAAAGCCCGGGAGTCAAGGGGTTAAGTGTAGGTGGCTTAAGACATTCAGTAGGCTTGTCATGGCCAGGAGTCGCCTAGGCCTACTGTCTTGCCACTAACAAATTGGCTCCCTCATTACACACACAGGCTTCGTTGTCGTGGGGTTTAAAGTCTCTCTCTCTCTCTCTCTCTCTCTCTCTCTCTCTCTCTCTCTCTCAAAATAAATCCAAGGACATCCAGTGGGGTAAGTGAAACAGGTTCTTAATAGTGTTCAATATGACGTTGCTTTTGTGTGGGAAAATAGTCCACTGTTCCGTGAGATTGCCACTGCCCAACAGAGATACTTATAATCTAATCATTATTGGTCGAGAGCCTTGCAATCTTCCTCCATTAGAGGTGGATATGAGCTGGAGATTGGGTAGCCTGATGGCAGGGGAGAAGGTGACATGGGGGCAGTTCTTTTGTGGACATCCCTTACGGTATTAAGGCGTTTGGCGATAGACAGATACATAGACAGACTGACAGACTGACAGATGGGCAGATAGACAGATAGGCAGACAGACAGACAGAACACTTAACAGGCATCAGCTCAAGAACTCAGTAAAAACGAGAGTGGTTGTAATTTCAACTCATTAAGTTTAGAACCAACATAAGTGTACATGAATTATTGGTCGCGACTGTACACACACACACACACACACACACACACACACACACACACACACACACACACACACACACACACACACACACTCTTGATCACTCTGCACTCACAATGTACTGAATTCTATCACTTGAACTCACATGCTTGCACAAATATTTGCTCATTCGTTTTTGTTTTTGTTGATACTGATCCATCGTTAAAGTCTGATTCACCATGCTCTCTCTCTCTCTCTCTCTCTCTCTCTCTCTCTCTCTCTCTGAAGCAATGTACTACAAACATCCACACACTCACACACACTGACTGGACTGGTGGGTAATCAGCCTCCTTATTTGCAGTGTGTGTGTGTGTGTGTGTGTGTGTGTGTGTGTGTGTGTGTGTGTGTGTGTGTGTGTGTGTGTGTGTGTGTGTGTGTGTGTGTGTGTGTGTGTGTGCGCAAAGCTCCTTCGCTCCAGCCACCCACCCAACCCCACGTACACACTTCAAAATAAAAAAACACAAGAAATGTTCACTCTCACTGAACATAACTGAAGAGACGGTTTCTGCCACTACATACATACATACATAAGCATTCATACATTCACATACATACATACACACAATAACATTTATTCATACATACCGGTACATACATTCATATTCACATACATACATACATGCACACATACACAAACATTTATTCATACATACATACATACATGCTGACTAGGTTTTACTTGTGACTATCGGTAATATTCATCAACTCACTACAATAATTAATACGTGACCTCACCGTAACAACCCCCATAGTTCCTATCACCGTAGCGTCATCATAACATGCACTGCACTGCCCCTACACTATATCCTCACTAGAGACACCTCGTAGTTGATGTCACTGCACCGTAGTCACCGTAACCCACACCACACCGTTACTGTCTACAATTAAACCATCACTGCAGCAACCGCATAGTTTGTGTGATCACCGTAGTCACCATAAGCTGTACGGCGCTGCTACTTCACTATACCCTCACTACTGACACCTCGCAGCTTGTCATCTCACCGTAGCCTCACCATACCCGTAGTACACTGTCACTACACTACACCCACTACACTATATCAGAGTGTAGCAGTCCCGTCTGTGGGGAAGCTTGGATGGTCCCTGTGGTGGTGTCAATTGTCTCCCTGGACCAGAGTTGACCACACACACACACACACACACACACACACACACACACACACACACACACACACACACACACACACACACTTCAAACATTTTCCTGGCGCGCACACCAAACTTTTTGCATGCACACACACACACACACCAAACCCTTCACACTATTCTCTCTCTCTCTCTCTCTCTCTCTCTCTCTCTGTCCACCAGCTTCCCATTTTCTTTTACGACACAGAAAAGGAAAGGACTGGCAAAGCTGACTCACTATGCATTTAATTTTTTTCTCTTTTTTTTTCTCTCTCTCTCTCCTGACGCTCTCCAAGACGGACTCAACTGAACTTCACTCAATTTCGTTCAGTATCAGTTCTCGGCGCTGTCTTTCTTTTTCGGGTCCTTTTGTGCTGTTTTCTTTACACTTTTCTTGGAGTCAATTTCGGTCCTGACTACATTCTTCGGATTCTTCGTGTTCCTTCCCAGTATTTCGTTTCTTTACACCGTTTTCCTAGTGACTTATTTTGACTTTTTTTTTTTTTACACTTCTTAGCTTTATTTTCTTTACACCATTACTGGGACTTTGGTTTTTTCTTTACTGCTATTAGAGATTTGTTATATTAATTCACACTATCTCTGTCATTATTTCTTTTTTCTGTTTTCAATTTACTTTATCAGATGTTGCACTGAACCTCAAGCCACTACAGTCTACGTTTCAATCCACACTAACACATGAATGGTAAAGACGATAAATGATCCGTCTTTTTTTATCACTCATTTATCCATCATCACCATCATCATCATCTTCATCATCAGCATCCGATCCCAGCTTTCCATCTGCGGGACTGAGTGAGTCACCTATTCATATATTCGCCCCTCATGGACAAAACCAAACCACACTACCAACCACAACCACATCACTTCCAAAAATAAACAAATATATAAACAGGAAAAACACACACACACACACACACACGGACGAGGTTACGGATGTTAACCCCTGGATGGTCGAGAACATCACTGCCTCCTACTGTAACTGTATATCTCGTGTGTGTGTGTGTGTGTGTGTGTGTGTGTGTGTGTGTGTGTGTGTGTGTGTGTGTGTGTGTGTGTGTGTGTGTGTGTGTGTGTGTGTGTGTGTGTGTGTGTGTGTGTGTGGCTAATGTCGGATGATTTTATTGGGCGTTGGGATGTCTCTAATCATCCAAGGGGTTAAAAGCTATCTCGATTAGTCCAAGAAAGCTCAAGTAAGTCCCTCAGTATTTCAGGAGGATTTGAAGGGTCCAAGTCCAGCCAAAACGGTTGCATCCTCGAAATAAACACATTTCTTTTTTCTTTCCCTCTTATTTTCTTTCTTTCTTTCTTTTTGCGGATACATTTCTTCCATCTGAACATTTCACGGCACAGTTGAAAGAATGTAACTAATATTTTTTCTGGCGAGTCGTTTTTAATCAGCTTAGGAATACCTCTGACCATCACCGGGGTAAATGGCCTGATTCTGATTTTGCGAAACGATCCATGAATAAACTATCGAAAGGCAGGACACACGGTATGACCCACGGCAGAACAGTGCTGGAAGGGAATTGCTGCAGGACACTTGGTAAGGCACGGCAGGACATGGGATACACAGAGGACGTTCGGCAAAACACTCGGTAGTACGCATTAGAGCACGCGGAAGGACACGCAGGACACACGGCTCGGTAGGACACACGGGAGAACACGGTATAGCAGGGCGGAGTGCTGTGTACCAAGGGAGGGGTTTGATGGTACTGAGGCGGCCCACTTGTTGCTGGCCTCACGCGCCGGGAAGGACTGACTGAGACTGCCCCACCGCACACCACACCACACCACACACCACCAACACAACCCACTCCATCCTATCTCCCTCCCTACCACCCAGCCCAACAGCCCTCTCTCCCTTCCTCCCTTGTTTCCTCCCGCTGGCTCTCCTTTCCTCTCTCCCAGACCTTCTTCTTCTTTCTATCCCTTCCTCCTTCCCAGCTCTACTGCACACCACACCAACATAACCCATACCCCCTGCCTACCTCCCTGCCAGCAAATCCCACAGTCCTCTTTCCCACCCTCCCACACCTTCCTTTTCCCTCCCTCCTTTCTGCCCTTCTCCTGGCCCTTCTTCCGTCTCTCTAGCCCTTACTACCTCACAGCCCTATTGCACATCACACCACACCATCAACACAACCTACCACCATCCCCCTCCCTAGATACCTCCTAGCCCGACCCACAGTCCTCTTTCCCTGCCTTCTTCCCGTTACTTGCCTTTCCCTCCTCTCTTGCTCTTATAAACTCTCCTTCCTTCCCATCCATTTACCATCTCTACCCTCGCCACCTCACTTTTGACAACCCTTCCTCCTTCTTGCCGGCCGCTCCTCCTTCACAACGCTCCCTCTTTCCTGGTCTCTCTTCCTCCTTCACGTCCAGTCCCTCCTTCCCTACCTTTCTTTTAGACCTTTTTCGTCCTACCCTTTCCTCCTCCCTCTAGTCCAGCCTTCCCTACCTCCCTCCCATCCCGCCCTTCCTCTTCCCAACCCTTCTTACCTCCCTCCCGTCCCTCAGATGGTGTTACTGAACCTCACAAGTCCACAAGAATACTCCCAAGGTGTGTGTGTGTGTGTGTGTGTGTGTGTGTGTGTGTGTGTGTGTGTGTGTGTGTGTGTGTGTGTGTGTGTGTTCATCCAGTCAACCCTCAGTGCATCCGAGCATCTCCATGTATCTTAAACACTTCATTCATGTATCCAACTCTCTCTCTCTCTCTGTATATCCAAACGTATGTGTATCCAAATATAATCCACCTTCCCAGTATGCCCACTCTCCCGCCTACCCCCTTACCCCCTCCCAATTACCCCCTACCTACCCCATTACCCCCTCGCAATACCTCCATCCATACCTACCCCTACCCCCGCCAGAACCTCCACCACCCCTAACCCCCAACTCCATTCCCAATACCCCCCCCTGCCTACCCCTTACCCCCACTCGATTCCCCCACCCCCTGACCACTTCTTAACCCTCCTGCCAACGCCCCCTCCGCCTAACTGCCTCCTGACAAGCACGTTCCTTGTTGCATGCAGTATCGACGTGACGGTTGGTGTAAGACGTAAATACTCTTCTATCATCGACGTCCTGCTCAACATGGCTCAAGTCTCGGATTATATTATCGATGATCTTGCTTGTGTTTGCTTGATTAGTTTTATACTTTTGATCCTGGATGTCCGGGTCTCGTGTGGCTGCCTATGCTCTTGATTCTTACGTCATGTTCGGTTTTTATTCTATGTTCTGGTCACCCTTGCTTGATAATTGTTGATTCTGTCTGATTACATGATTGCTTGAGTTTCCGAGATTCTTACATGTCGACGTCCTTTTTTACATGGCTTGATTCTAATATCGACTATGCTGCTTGCGTTTCCTTGATACTCTTGGTGCTGACTGCCTGCCCGTCTCGACTCTCCTGACTAACTCTGTTTTTATGACTAGCGTCCTTCTTAACTTCGCTCACAAGCTCTTCATCGACATTTGTGCTTATCTGCTTCTCTGTTTCTTTTACTCTCTAAGACTGATTCTACCACCAACATCCTAATCGCCTGAGCCTGCCTGATTCTCCCAACTCCGTGATTCTCCATTCTGACTGGCATTCCGCTCGCGTGCCGTCACCCAGAATGGAACTGTTGTGGTAGTGTTCGTCTCCTGCCTTTGATCCACTTCCCCCGTGTCATGCATCAGTGCCTCCAACTGTATATCTCATCCTCGTGTGTGTGTGTGTATGTGTGTGTGTGTGTGTGTGTGTGTAGAATGCCTTTGATTCCGAGTGTCACGCTTCAGTGCTTCTCGTTCTGTAAATCTCATCCTTGCTGTGTGTGTGTGTGTGTGTGTGTGTGTGTGTGTGTGTGTGTGTGTGTGCGTGTGTGTGTGTGTGTGTGTGTGTGTGTGTGTGTGTGTGTGTGTGTGTGTGTGTGTGTGTGTGTGTGTGTGTGTGTGTGTGTGTGTGTGTGTGTGTGTAGAATGCCTTTGATTCCGAGTGTCACGCTTCAGTGCTTCTCGTTCTGTAAATCTCATCCTTGCTGTGTGTGTGTGTGTGTGTGTGTGTGTGTGTGTGTGTGTGTGTGTGTGTGTGTGTGTGTGTGTGTGTGTGTGTGTGTGTGTGTGTGTGTGTGTGTGTGTGTGTGTGTGTGTGTGTGTGTGATCCTCGGAATGCCACGCTTCACTGCCTCCTACTGTGTACCTACTCCCTTACACACTAATTGCCCTGGTTTCTCACTCTCTTCCTCATCTACCCCCCCACCCCCACCCTTACCTCCACCTGACCCTTTTCTCCACCCTCCCACTCTCCCTCAACCCACAATCACTTTCACTCTCTCCCATCTCCTTTCACCCCCTACGCCTCTCCCCCACTATCCCTCACCCTCATTCACTGCCACTTTCTCATACCCACTGCCCCAGCCTCTCTCTCCTCTACTCTCCCTCTCTCTTTACCTCCTTACGTTTTCTCTCCACCCACACGCTAACCCCTATAAAACACACACACACACACACACACACACACACACACACACACACACACACACACACACACACTTGACCCTCTCTAAATCTGACAAGTCGTGTGAGGTGCGTTAGGTAGATTGTGGTACGATGCCAGTGAGAGTGGATTTACCTGTCCAACCCACACACCTGTCACACCTGGACACCCTCGCACGTCAGGTAGTAGCAACAATGAAAGGGACGTCAGGGTACAGGAGTATTAAATCTCTCTCTCTCTCTCTCTCTCTCTCTCTCTCTTTCTGAAGGCTTAAGCCACGCTAAGCTGATCATCGAGCGAGCTTGAAAGTGAAGGTGAAGGGGACATACCAGGCAGGACGCACCAGAGAAAGTGTGTGTGTGTGTGTGTGTGTGTGTGTGTGTGTGTGTGTGTGTGTGTGTGTGTGTGTGTGTGTGTGTGTGTGTGTGTGTGTGTGTGTGTGTGTGTGTGTGTGTGTGCGTGCGTGCGTGCGTGCGTGCGTGCGTGTGTGTGTGTGTGTGTGTGTGTGTGTGTGTGTGTGTGTGTGTGTGTGCAATTAACTCTGCTTTCTCTCACAGTAAAGATAACGATATTAAGAGCCAATCCTATAACGAAGGCAGCTTGAAGGACCAATTAGCTCTATTCCTGTGCTGTGTGTGTGTGTGTGTGTGTGTGTGTGTGTGTGTGTGTGTGTGTGTGCATATGCCAGCTGTTGCAAGTGACAGTTTGACGACTAAAAACTTCCTTTAAATACTTTCACTGCTCTTCGTACACACACACACACACACACACACACACACACACACACACACACACACACACACACATAAAAACTACATAATGGTATCTAAAATTAAACCAGACATCCACTAATACCAGAAAAAAACATGCACGTCCAGCCCCTCGATGATTATGTAAAAATCTCGCCCAATCATTACGGTGTTTGGTGACGGAAAAAAACAAACACTGAAAATAATAATCCTATATCCAATGTCCGCTTATGTGGGTGTGTGATCTAGCTAATAATAATAATAATAATAATAATAATAATAGTAAAGTCAATCTTATCATTTCCTTAACAGGGTTGGGGATAAAACACGGTTCTTTAAGTAAGGGTTGTGTTGCAGCGGGTATACGAAGCCTCCTTTAGCACCTCTTCCTAAGCGATTTATTTTGTACATTACACCTTGACATTCCACTGTAACTTACATCGTCTGAATCAACATAGTGTACTTCGCGTCTGAGGTGTAACGTGTAGAATGAATCGCTAAGGAAGAGGTGTTGGGAAATCAGGAGACTCAGGCATACGATACAATATTTCAAAACTCTTCCTGCTGTGTTTTACGAAGTCAGCACATCAAGAGAAGCCACTGACATCACCTCTGCAAAACTTCACCTTAGGAACGAGGACATCAAAGTACATTAAAAGAGATCAAACACCTCTTCCTTAACGATTTATTCCTGATTCTGCTCCGTTACTATATGTGTGTAATCAATGCAATCTATCACAATACTGAAGAGACGTAGGAAACAAATTAGGGGATATTGGTGAGAAGTCTGAAAAATAAATCGCTAAGGAAGAGGTGTTAGGGGGCCTCCTTACCCCACGAGAACACAAGCCTTATACTTACAGTTTATGCAGTACGGCAGGAGTTGATCGAAACTCACCTGGAGAAGAAATACAGGTAATTAATACGATAATTCGTTTTTATTTTTACACACAACTTTCAATAATAATAGTGAACTAAGCATAATAGTGACAATAATACTCACAATAATGCAAAATTTTCCCTTTTCCTTCTTGTTTATCTGAAAAATGCGATACCAGGCTTCCCACCTTCACACGGTTAATAAGCATACGATACAGACGGCAGACAGTTACAGAGGCACAGGTAAAGGGTACAGAGAGACAGACAGGTACAGACAGACTGAAACACAAAGATCACATATACAGACACAGAGCTAAAGGATACAGACAGGCAGACAGAGACACAGACAGGCAGGGAGAGAGAGAAACACCACGGCACAGACACGCAGCAAGATTGGTAAAGATATACCGTACTTGCATGTTATTGCCACGAGAGGAGCCACTTGACAGGGAAGGATGTGTCATGTATTGTGATGTGTGCTGCGTAATGGTTGTTTATGGCCCAACGGACGTGTGTGTGTAAGTCTTCAAGGACACTGCTGTTCGTTGGTGGGGGAAATGCCACCTCTATAGGATGATAAGAAGGGAATAATGATAAGAAGAGATTAGATGGATGTGTAGATAATAAAGATAAATAAATGGGTGGGTGGGTGAATGGATGAATGAATGAATGAATGAATGAATGAATGGATGGATGGAGTGACAGAAAGACAAACAGACAGACAGACAGATACCAACACAGAATAATGGTACCGAGATAAAAATAAAGGTTACGGTCTCAGGGCGAAGGTGTTAAAGAGGGGAACAGGGTCGCTTGTAGACACCTGTATGCACGGTCACGGACGCACATGCACGCACATCACACACACACACACACACACACACACACACACACACACACACACACATACACACACACACACACACACACACACACACACACTCCCCTTGCAACTCGTCAAAGGAACTATCACATTTCCCACTGGACCGCTCACGTGTCTTCCCATCACGTGCATGGAAAGTTAAGTCAGTTTATACATATAGATATATTAATGTATACTTCATAATTAAGACCATTTAACTAGGCACATATTTTGATGGAATGTAATCTATAACGCTAGATAAACCGTACCCGCAAGACCAGAGAAATCGCCCGGCAGAATGGAAGAGAAGAGTTGTATATGGGCCATCCTGTGCATAAAATAAGCCGCTATGTGGAAGGAGTTACGCTTAGGAATCTTTGTAAATAAGGCCCCAGGTCCTACCCGACATATCGCGTCCACCAACCACATCAAAGAAAACCCTAACCCTCCTTCCTAGCAGCCCAGAATCACCCTTACCCCACCCTACTCCCAAGCTCAATGTTGCATGTCGGGAGATGTGGTTTGGGCGGAATGGGCTTTGTTGCACGTCCCTGCGGTTGCAAGGGCCTCCAGGGGTGTGGGATGTCCCCCTGGCCGGAGCGGTGAATGCAAACCTGTTGATGGTATTGTTGCACCGATGGGGAAAAGGAAGGGGAAGAAAGGTGAGGGATGGATGGTCGGTGTGCAGCTGCGTCTTGAGATGTTTCTAAGCAGTCTATACCGTGCCACCCGGACAGTGGGTCTTAGTGCCGCCTGATACAGCTTTCGTAACGCCTCTGCTTAAGCGATTTATTCTCTCCAGAGCGTCCCCCCGAATACACAGTGTCTAATGCCCAAAATGTTACCCATACTATGACCTCGGGCTTGTGATAAATGTGTGTGTGTGTGTGTGTGTGTGTGTGTGTGTGTGTGTGTGTGTGTGTGTGTGTGTGTGTGTGTGTGTGTGTGTGTGTGTGTGTGTGTGTGTGTGTGTGTGTGTGTGCTGTGACCTATGCTACAGGGGTCAGGTGGATACAAGCACGAGTAATAATCCCCCACGGTGGTCCTTCGTCCGTCTATTCACCAGAGCGGGTTTCTGCATACTCTCTCTCTCTCTCTCTCACACACACACACACACACACACACACACACTGCTACCTGAGATACCTTCACGTCGTAAGGCAGATGTCACGACTTCAATACATCTCTCACTTTCTTCTCATTTAACCTTGTAAGTTCCACCACGACTCCTTGAGATGTCCTGCTTAACGCCTGACTTACGATACTTTAATCTGAGGAGGAGGAGGAGGAGGAAAAGGAGAAGGAGGTAAAGGAGGAGGAGGAGGAAAAGGAGGAGGAAAAGGAGGAGGAGGAGGAGGAGGAGGAGGAGATCATTGCCCCTCCACCTACACCTTATACAATGACAGGAAAACGAAGTGTCATTCCTTCCCTCCTCTCTCTCTCTCTCTCTCCATTCTCCTTTCCCCCTACCTCTCCCCTTTCTCCTTCCTCCTTTTCCCTCCCTCTCTCTCCCCTTTCCTTCCTACCTTTTCCTCCCCCTCTCTCCCCTCTCACCACCTTTTCCTCTCTTCCTTCTCTTTTCCATGTAACAAAGAAGTGTTGTCTTATTCTGCTCTGAGCTACGGGAAATAGGCTGGAAAAGGACGAAAATCTCGGCCAGGTTGAAGTGAATGAACTTAGAATCGTCTCCTCAATCACTGAAAATGATGATGATGATGATGATGATGATGATGATGATGATGATGTTGATGATGATGACTGACTGACTGACTGACTGACGATGATGATGATGGTGATGACTGACTGACTGCTTGACGATGACGATGATAGGGTAAAGATCTGGGCAGGACATTACACTTTGCAAATAAAATGTAAAAGAAAAAAACGAGACGAAAGGGATGTCAATTAATAAAAGAGAAGGGCAAGGAACTAAGAACGAAAATTAATAAAAGAAGGTCAGAAAGAAAACAGAGGATAGGAAACAAACAGGAAAATGGAGGCGAAAAATAGTAGATAAGAGATAGAAGATGAAGGTGTGAAAGAGAGACGGAAGAGGAGAGGGTGTTGAAAGACGAGATGAAGGTGGGAGAGGAGGAGAGGGAATGAGGAAAAATGGAGAAACGGAAATGGGAGCAACAATGAAGCGATGAGAGAAGGAAGACACGTGTGAGTGAGGGGTGAGGAAAGCAGTGACTGAAGAACAATGGGAGAGAAGGCAAGGAAAGGAAGGAATGACATACACTTGGGATGAAAAACAAACTGGGTGCAATATGAAGGGAAAATGTGGGAGTGGGGAGGGGAGGGGAATGTTGAAAGGAGAGGGGAATTTGTGAAGGGGAGAAAAAGGAAAGGAAAATATGTACGAGGCGTGAAAAGAGTAAGGGGCAGAGTGTGGAATGTGAGGGGAGGGCATCTGGGAGGGAGGGAATGAGAGAGGAAGGTGGAAGAGAGGGTAGGGGAGGGGGGGGAAGATATCTGGGCTACGATGTGTAAGTGGCTTATAGACTAAGATAAAAAATAGTAAAGTATGTGAGGAGAAGGGAAGGGGAAGAAGACAAGTATCCTGTAAGGCATGTAAAGAATGAAAGGAGAAAGCAGGGGAAAGGAAGACAGGAGAAGGCATCTAGACCTGCAAGGAGAGGAGTGGTGTGGTGGGGTGTGCTGCGGTGTGGTGGAATGTAGCATGATGTGAGAGGCACGTGAGAGATGTAAAGAATGTGAGGGAACAGAGGCAAAGGGAAGAGAGGGTATATGAGCCTGAGGGGAGGTGAGGGGATGGAAAGGGAAGGGGGGTGATGTGAGGGGTGTTGCGGTGTGGTGTGAGAGACATGCCCCAGCTGGCAGTCCCTTGGTGTGTCCTCCCAGGGGGCGCTGATAACTCCACCAACAGCACCACCACCATCCTTACAAGCTGCTACTTCTTAGATAACCACCTCCTTCTCTCTCTTACCCACCTCTCCGTACCTTATCGTTCTCCTTTCTCATTATCATCTTCCCTCATGTCACTCATTTACTCATTTCAAATCTCTCTCTCTCTCTCTCTCTCTCTCTCTCTCTCTCTCTCTCTCTACCCACCCTCATTTCCTTTCACCAAAATTCCCTCCCCACTGCCCTCCACCTGCCCTTGCCCACTAAAGTCTTGATTACAGGTGAGCCTCCTCCTTACACCTGACAACCCACACCTGCACCCTACCTGTCCTGTCCAGTTCAGCCCTCTTTTACCCCACCTTCTGTCCTATGCTACCCTATCCTGATTAACTCTAAGCAGTTCTGTCCTTTCTCACTCTACCTTGTCATGCCTTATCCTACCCTATCCTGTTAAGTTCCGTCCTGTTGACTCGACCCTACCTGCCCTTTATTCTGTCATATTTTCACCTTTCTTATTCCTCCTTCTCCTGTCCTACCTTATCCACATCTATCCTTCCCTTTCCTCTCCTGTTCTGATTCACTCTCCACGGATGCCCTCTCTCCCTGTTTTGTCCCATCCTGTCCTATCATTTACTCCCATCCAGCACTTTTCCTATCCTTCCCTCACCATCCCAATTTTAGCCTATCATGAAGACCCGTCCACCAACCATGAAACGTAGCAGGATAATAACCTTAATTGAAACTACTATTATAAAAAAAAAAATATTAAAACAGGAGGTCAGGAGGTCAGTGCCATGAGACGTAAAGCACAGACCTTGACGCAAAAGAGAATTGTGTGAAGCGAGCGAGAGTACGGGTGTTAAAAATGAAAGTTAAAATGAAGGTTAGTGCCATAAGACGTGAGGGTAGAGACTTGCCCCATAAAACTAACAGGTATTTATTTTAATGGCACCTCAGACGAGAAAGATGGCGCCATGGAAGAGGGGGGGGGCACCTGACACCATACTTCAGGATTTTTTTTTTTTTTTTTGAGAGAGAGAGAGAGAGAGAGAGAGAGAGAAAGGGAGAGAGAGAGAGAGAGAGAATTATTCAGTTTTCAATCTTCGTTAACATCCATTTTTCGTATATTATTAATTCTATATCTACTCATCTAATTAAGTGCTGATCAGAGAGAACAGCTGACCATATGAACGCTGATTCGATTCCGTGTCAGAAGCAATTTGACACGAATTTATAAAAAGTCTTAACTAGGCTCCTCTTTAATAACACCGAGCCACATGACCTACAACAGTTCTGCTAACACCATCATACAATTCCTGAATGGGGATAATTTTAACACACTACACAGTTCGATATTTGTGCCCAGATGGTGACATGTGTGGGAGTGTGAACCATCTGCTGCCACATGGAAGGACTGCTGGGCCTTAAGAAATGTGCTAAAATGTCTGTGTTCTGGGCAGCGGCAACGATAAAAACTCTATTTAATTTTTGCAGAGACACCAGAGGACGTCCCCCACTTCAAGAAGGTGTGTTTGGGCCCGTGGACATGTCACCACACACACACACACACACTTGCCTCACCACATTTCCACACCCTGCCCTACCCTCATCACCACACTCTTCACCACATTTCCACACCCTGCCCTGCCCTCATCACCACACTCTTCACCATATTTCCACACTCTGCCCTGCCCTGCCCTCATCACCACACTCGCGTCAATATATTTCCACACCCTGCCCTGCCCTGCCCTCATCACCACTCACTTCAGCACATTTCCACACCCTGCCCTGCCCTGCCCTCACTTCATCACTTCACCCACTTCAGTGTTGGCTCAGGCTGGCTGGGAATGTCTCTTGACCGCCACGTTACGAAATCATTCACCTTTCGCTCTTATGGTTGCACCTGTTAATTCAAGATGACTCTACCTTACTTTACCTGGACTAGACACAGATTATTACGGTCTGTGTTAACTCCTTCAAACGTTTTTATTCCCTCAACTAAATAAAACTGTCATGTGGTCGCCCGAATAACATACCGAAGTGACCGATCTATAGGGGTTAAATAAGTGTGTGTGTGTGTGTGTGTGTGTGTGTGTGTGTGTGTGTGTGTGTGTGTGTGTGTGTGTGTGTGTGTGTGTGTGTGTAAAAGTGTACATATGTCCCTTGTGTACTCACTGCATGCCTGTATAAGTGAATGTGTGAGTTAATGTAAGTATGCTGTTAACCTTTACTCACACCTAACCATCCTACCAATCTCCTGCCAACTCACATCATCATCTTTCCTACCACACCTCCATTGCCTTCCCTACCACACTCCCCTCCAACCCCAGTCTTTATCTGCCCTACCAACCTTCCTCACTTACCTGCCTCCCTCCCTCCCTCATCCACCTTCTTATTTGCCTTCCTATCACTTCTTCAACCTTGTAATCTCCCAGGACTCTCCTCTCTCTCTCTCTCTCTATCTCTCTCTCTATTTCCCGCCTTTTTCTCTTAACTCTATTTCCCATCTTTACTCTCCCTCTCCATTTTTCCATCCCACTCTTTCTCCCTTCTTGTACTCTCTCACTCCTTTCCCCTGGCTTTCTACCTGCCTTACCCCGCCTAACTCTGCCTCACCCCTGCCTGTCTGCCTAAGAATAATTAAGCCACATTCTGAAGCCATCCCCCCTCCCCTCCACCGGCGCCACTTTCGCTACACGTAGGTCCACTCGCTTAGGGTACACGGGAGGAGGAGGAGGAGGAGGAGGGGCTTGGGTGTGGGGAGGTGAGGAAGGGTCGGAGAGGAGTGAGTGGGAAAGGACGTAAGAGTAGCAACACCAAGAGGACATAAATGCGACGAAACCTGGAAAATATGACAGGAGCAAAGAGGACGTGAGAGTAACCATATCAAGTGGACGTAAGAGTACTGAACCCAAGAGGACATGAGTAGCAAGAAGAAGAGGACGTGAGAAAAGGTAAACAAGAGGACGTACAGGCATCGGGTTACTGGATCCCCTGATAGTGAAACATTAATTAAAACAGCGAAACCAAGAGGACGTGTGAGTAACAAAGCCAAGAGGACGTGAGAGTAGTGAGTGTGAGAGGACGTGAGAGTAGTGAGTGTGAGAGGACGTGAGTGTAGCGGGTTAGTACTGCATCTGCGCCTGCCTCAGTGAAACCTGTCTTCCTTCAGGCGGCATCATATAGCCTTTTTTGTACACTTGCAAAAACCTGAACACTTGAGAGTACGGGAGTGAGTGAGAAGGGAGGGGAAAGGGGAGAGGGGAGGGGAGAGGGGAGAGGAGAAGGGGAGGAACGCCAGAGCAGGGGAAAAGGGGGAGAAGGAGAAAGGGAAGGGACGGGGGAAAGCGAAAGGAAAAACAAAGAGGAAAGAAGAGGAAAAGGAAGGGAGGGGGGAATGCAAGAAGAAGGGGGATGGTACAAGAAAGGGAAAGGGAGGGGAGGGAGAGTAGAAAAAGGGTAAATGGAGGAGACATGAGAAGAAGGAAGGCTTGTAAGGGAGGGGGAGGAGGCAAGAGAGGGTGAGACGAGACGGAGACAGAGAGAGGGACGAGAGAAGAGAGTGGGGAAGGGAGAGAAAGTGAATGAAAGAGGCGGGGTAGGAGAATGGAGGATGGGGTGATATATGAAGAGGAAAGAGTGGGATGGGTACAGGAAGAAGAGAAACGAGGAGAACATAATAAAATAAAGGAATACGAAGAGAGGGGCGGAGACTAAACATGGATGGAGATGGCGAAGACAGGGGGATGGGATGGAGATAGATAGATAGATATAGATAGATAGAGAGAGAGAGAGAGTGTGTGTGTGTGTGTGTGTGTCTGATAAAGCACCGTACCATAAAACACTAATCAGATTTACAACGCCTCCACAAGAGAAACTAAACGAAACGAAGTGGAGAACCGAGTCGGGAAAACCAGGGGAGGGTGGGGGGATTGGAGAAGGAAGGAGGGGGGGGGGGACGAACACTCTCTGCCTTAACCCTCTCACGGTGGAGGCAACTTTAGCATCGTCCCAGGTAACGCCAAATACTTTTTTTTTTTTTTTAAATGAAACGAAGAAGGAATCAAAGGCCAGGAGGGATTAGGGCCATATTATAAGTCGCGGTGCACGGTTCGTAGCTCCTCTTCCTCGGCGATTTATGCATTTTAACATCAACAAAGGCTGCATCAAATAACGAACAAAAGGATCCTGAGGTGCACTGTGCAAAATAAGTAGCTGAGGGAAAAGTTTTACGATATGTGCAAAAAAGTCACTCTTATTACGGTCCTGAGAATGTCCCATTAACCCCTCTCACGGTGGGGTCAACTCTAGTGCCCTATTCCAGCTAAGGCCATACTATTTTATTATGCTGAGAGTGAGTCGTAGGAGCCCCGAGTGTCAATTCCTGAAGCATGTAAGTAACCGTGACCAATTATCTATCTATCTATCTATCTATCTATCCATCTATCTATACCCATCTATCTATCTATCTATCTATCTATGGCGACACTGATGTACTGATATTCTCTTTTCTCCAGACGATTTTACTGAGCTTAACGAAGACTTCTGGTGGTAGCTAAGTCAACCCCTTCTGCTCGAGGACGTCAATCTAATCTCACCCTTCCCGACGATTTTTATTGAATGCGGGAGGGTCACTGAACTGAGAGGAGGGGAGGGGGGTTGATACAGAGCTTTGGGGGGTACATGATACATAAAATCGCCTGGTTGTGGCAAAAAACTACAAAATTACGTCCTCGTAGTGAAGTGACAACAGAACATAAAGTCAAAATCAGCTCAATAAGTGGACAAAGAAAACGGGAATGAAGACGGATTTCACGACACGAGGGGAGACTACGAGGAAAAAAAAAAAAAAAAAAAAAGCACACTGGCCACAAATCGTCCCGTTGGAGTCGGTGGAGAGGGGTGACGTGACAGTTATGGTGGAGTGAGTGATGGGGGTGACATGTGAAGGTGAAAGAGTCTGGCTAGAGAGGGTGGGTGGTGAGCGTTAAGTGGTGGTGTGAGTGGTGAATGGTGATGGTGAGTGATGAAGGTGGTGAGTGAGGTGAGAAGTGAAGGGTGAGGGTGAGGGGTGAGGGTAAGTGGTGAATGATGAGTGATAAAGTGGTGAGTAAGGTGACAAGATACCACACCAACTACACATTTGACACGGGCCATACTCACGTGTCAGGGTGAGGTGAACGTCGAGTCGAGGATCTGGTGGGGTCCTTGCTGAAGAGAGAGCGTGGCCTGGGTACTGGGGGTATTGGGGCTACGGACTGCTTACCCCGCCCCTCAGTCAGGCTTCGAACCCGCCCCACAAACACCCCAGCAGCGCCCGCCCCCGCCCCCTGCGTGAAAGACCAGGAGCGAGTTGGAAAGCGTCGCTCTCTTGGTGGCTTCGTCCACGCTGTCGCCACCTCCGCAGGGGTGGATGGAAGTGAGGTAAGGGATTCGCGGGGTTGTGGGAGTGCGTGTGAGAGTTGGAAGAGGGTGTGTGGATTGATGGCCTGGTGTAGTAGGGTGTGCGATGGTTGTGAGACGGTGTGTGCCTGATGTGAGTGTGAAAGGGTATTTGAAGGCTGTGAGAGGGTATGCTGCAGGTGTGAGAACGTTGGTTGGTGTGGGAGGTTGTGTGGGTGGATATGTGCTTGTGAGAGGGTGTGTGGCGGCTGCATGTGGATATGTGAAGGGGGTGGGAGAGTCTCTTGTGGGTGCGGCGACTGTGAAATCATTTGCGACTGATCCAAGAGTGTATTTTGCTGGAATGAGTGGGTTTGCGACGGATGTAAGAGTGACCCCTGCAGTACCCCTTCAACCCCTTGCTCCTCCTCGGGACCCACAACCCAACTACAGGTGCTTCCCTTGGTCCCTGGTTCCTCTCCCCCCACCCCCACCACCGGCTCCATCTGCGCCACTTGGGACTCCGGTATTATTATCAAACTCTGTGGCCTCTTCCTCAACGAGAGCTGGCGTCTCAGCCGTGACTCAGATCCGGATGATTTCTTGTCCGGGAGTCGCTTATCGGGTTCGAGTCTGGTGATCTGTGGCTCTGATGCTGCTGTTTCTAAAGGCGCACCAGAGATGTTACCTGACGAGGAGGCAGTTGGTCCACGAAGCTCATTTACAGACGAGTACTGTTTTCTGTCAGTATCTTTCATAGATCTTGAAGTCCCCTGGTTTCTGACTAGGGCTGTTAAGGGAGAGAGGCCATTTTGCTGCTGCGACCCCTCCCCTGCGGCGGTGTAAGGCGTAAAGTCCTCCCCAACTGGATCGGGGAATATGCAGGACGTGATGGACCTCCTGCGGGACCTGCGTGTCTTTGAGAAAGGCTGAAGGAAGCTTGAGGTCTCAGGGTTTAGTGGGGGTGCTGACCCCCCTACATTGGGCTCTGACTGCACCCTGGACGACAGCTTGCCCACGAAAGCAGGGGAAGATGAAGAGGAATAGGTCTCGGGGAAAATGCAGGACTGGACACTCTTCCTCTTCTCCCCAAGGGCACGAGACCAGCGACGTGGTGTGGTGAAGGAGGCAAGGGCAGAGGAGGAGCACAGGGGCGGGGACACAGAGGACTGGGAGGAGCATACTGAAGGGGAGGGTGAGGCGAGGGGCTGGAGTGAAGGAGGAGGTGACAGTTCTCCTTGACCGGGTTTTGCTGCCCACAAACCACGGCTCTTCTTGAGGTCCTTCGAGTTGCTCCGCTTGACTATAGCGTGATCTGGTGAGGCTACTGAGTTGACAGGACCATCTACTATGGCTACTGGGCTATCACAAATACTCCCACCCCCATTTTTCTCCATCTCCTTCCTATTTTCCTTCATTTTCTTTATCCCAGACTCACGTACTTCCTTCTGTAGACCCAGAATACTTCCCTTATCCCCAGCAAAGGATCCCCAACCTTCCACATCGACCAGGGAGGAAGCAGAAGCGGAACACCCAGACATCTGAACCTGTGTCACCATCTCAACACCCTTCTGACTCAACTTTGTGGCATTTGAGGCAGGTGGTGGTCCCGGGGGTAGCATACAGGCAGGCTCTCTTGGTGGCTCAAACATAAACTCATCCTCGCCTATCGTGACAGCATCGGCCAGCTTCCATGGAGGGGTACCCGGGATTCGACAGGTGCACTGGGGGCCAGGTAGGGGTGGAGGCAAGTTCTTGAGCCACGAAAGCAAGCCTGACATGTCATCCTGTAAACTGGAATTGTGGGTCGCTTTAGAGGGTGCCTTGTCTAAAATACCAACATCCATCCATGCCTGCAAATCCTCCTTTCTATCCTTTGTAGTGAGTTTACAGTTCGTCGTCCCTGATATATCACCTTGTATGCTGGAACTGTGAGTCACTTTAGAGGGTGATTTGTCTAAAAATCTAACATCCATCCACGTTTGTAAATCCTCCTTCCTTTCATCAGCAGCGATTTTGCACTCCGTCGTATCAAAACCATTACCTTTCCCTGCTAAATCACTAGTAACTTGTGTCCTTTCGTCTTTAGAGGATGATTTGTCAAATATACTAACATCCATCCACACCTGTAAATCCCCCTCCCTTTCTTCACTAGCGATCTTGCAGTCCGTTTCATCACGATTATAGTTTTTCCTTCTCAACTCTGTAGCTACGTGTGTCCTCTCGTCGTCCTCCTTTTCGTCCCTCTCATCATCTCTTCCTACATGTGTGGAGTCAATACCGTGCTCATTGGTTATACTGCAGTCTGTTCCATCAAGATCAACACTTTTCTCTCCTAATTCTGCAACTAAGTGTGTCCTTTCGTCTTCCTCCAGCTCAGTTTCTTCCCGTATGTGTGTAATACCTGTTCTGAAGTCAGTTTTGCACACACACGTATTTTCTGGAGCTTTGTTTTCAGTTTTCAGTTTAGCTTCGTCTACACGGGAATCAAACAAGGCTTCATTGTCGTCTGTTGTTTCCTTCTTTGCCTTATGGGAATCCTCACTTATACTCTCACAAAAAAATCCACATCCTCCGCCATTGTCACCTACGTCAACTAAGCTTCCACATCCCATTTGGTCAGTATGCTTTGGTCCTCCCTTCAAAGACTCCCCCTCCGTGCTCTCTCCGCAGTCCATACCTCGTTTTCTTTCATTTCGCTCTGCCTGGAAAGCTTTGGGTAAGGAGGGACTTTGAAGGGTACCAAAGTCGTTTTCTCCTGTCCGTTCACATGGGATAACTAATTCACTTCCCCTTGTCTGCTCAAAAAGGCTTACTAATTCAGTTTTTCCTGTCTGCTCTGGGTCAAGTGATTCGTTTTCTCCTGTCTGCTCAAAAGGGTATACTAATTCAATTTCTCCTGCCCCCTCAATATGGATAGCTAATTCATTTCCAATCTGCTCAACAGCGTTAACTAACACATTTTTTCTTATCTGCTTATGAGGGTTCAGTAATTCATTTTCTCCCGCCTGCTCTAGAGGGTTAACTATTTCATTTTCTCTTGTCTTTTCACTATCACTGCCTTCGTTCGTGGTTTTGCATTGCCTGGGAGTGGATATTTTAGTTTTGTGATCCCTAACCTCCTCATGTTCACTCACTTCTTTATCCTCCTCCTCCTTTTCTTTATTCTCCTTCTCCATTTCTTCCTCAATTTCCTGATCATCCTCCTCCTCTTCCTCCACCTCCTCCTCCTTCTTCTCCACCTCTTCCTCACTTTCCTGAGCCTCCTCCTCCGTTTCCTCTCTCGTTTCCCCAACCTCATTCTCCGGCTCCTTCCCCATCAACTCTCCCTTTAACTCCTCCTCACTCAGACCACAAACATCATCATCATCATCATCACTATCAACCTCACATCCCAGCTCGCTATCATCGTCACTGTCATCGATAAAGGAAAATAACTGATCAATTATATGCCCTCCTATTCTAAGTTCAACTTCGTCTTCATTCTGTTTTTCTCCGCAACTTTTTTCTCCGTCGACCATCATTATTCCTGCCATATTAGAGTCTTTCCTTTCTCCCCGTTCATCATCATCATCACCATCACCACAATAACAAGACTCTTCGCTCTCTTCGTCTTTATCAATCTCGTCCATACTCTCTGCAACTTGGCTTGTCTCTTGATTTTCCTTGTCTACATTTCCTTCATCTTTATCATTCACATACTTCTCCAATAACAGTTCATCTTCTTCAATTCTTCTCTCCTCTTCCCCATTTACCCTCTTCTCTCCTTCATCTCCCCCGTTTTCTGTCTGCTGCTGGTTACGGCGGTGACTGATCTCTTTTTCGTAAATGTTTTCCTCAGTTTCTCCTATTTTTAAACCACCCCACTCTTCTCTGTTTACGGTTTCCCCTGTTGTTTCATTAGCACAGTCACTTATCATCTCTCTTCCGTAATTACCGTCATTCTCGTCCCCTGATACTTCCATTTTTATTATATTTTCTTCTGCCCCATCTTTCTGACTTTGATTTCTGGTGTGGTAAGTATTTTTATCCTGCATGCTTAAACGTCCCTCCTCTTTTTCCCTCTCCTCTTCTTTGCTGCTGTTCTCTTTTTCCTCCTCTCTTTCCTCAACGTTACTCTCTCCTTCTTGTTCTCTCTCTGCACTATCTTCTTCCCCTTCTTCGTTTTCACTCTCGTTCGCCTCTTGACTACTGACCTCTTCTTGTTCCTTTTCTTCTTTACCATCTGTCTCTTCCTCTCCATTTCCTTCATTTTCACATCCACTCTTTTCCTCTGTAATATCCATCTTTCTCACCCCTTGTTCTACCTCTTCCTCTTCGTTACCCATCTCTTTGCCTTCATGTTCTATCTCTGTCTCTTTAATCTCCATCTCTCTGCCCTCTTCTTCTACCTCTTCACCATCGTTATCTGTCTCTTTTCCTTCTCCTTGTTCATCGCTTTCACTGCTACTCACTTTCTCCATAATCTCCAACTCTCTTTCCTCTTGGCTACGTCTGGTTAAACGATCTTCTTCATTATTTCCTTCACTATTGCTCGTTTTCGCTTTTACTAATACTGTTCCTTCTGCTTCTTCCTCTTCTTCTCCAGCTTCTTCCTCTTCTTTTTCTTCCTCTTCGTCTCCTTCTTCTTCTTCTTCGTCTTCTTCTTCCTCTTCCTCTTCTTTTTCTTCTCCTTCGTATTCTTCTTTGTCAGGATGGTTAGTTTCTCGCACCCTACTCCACTTTTCTTCCACCATGTCCACACGTACTGCTCTCGCCATGTCTTCTTTTCCTCTTTCATGATCATCAGTGTCTTTCTCTCTACAATTCTCTTCATCTACTTTGTCTACACATGTCGCTCCTCTGTCTTCCTCCTCCTCCTCCTCTTCCTCTTCTTCTTCTATTTGTTTGTACTGACTGTCTTCTTTTCTACTATCCTCCTCCTCTGCTCTAACCACATGCATTGCTTCTCTGTTGTCTTCTTCCTCCCTCTCCTGTTTCTTTTCGACGTGATAGCAAGTTTCGTCGTCTTCCCCATCAACATAAGCATCATCATCATCATCGTCATCAGTAGCAGCATCTTCGTCACCTTCATCTTCCTCATCTTCCCCCACCATCGTCACTACCTGTACTTCATTCCACGGAGTCACTGCTGATTGGCTTTCTCCTTTACTACTGTCATTTTCTTCCAATTCCTTATTTATTAACTGTTCTTTACAACTACTATAACAACTACTATAACTATTACTATCACTATCTTCCATTGTCAAGTCTTCGTCACCACACAGAGTCACTGTTAATTGCTCACCTTCACACTCACTTTCTCCCATTTCCTTCGTTACTAAATCATTGTCACTAGGAAGCATCTCTCTTATTTGGCACTCTTCTATAATGTCACTTTCACACACCAGGTCCATTTTTAACTCATCTTCATCACCACAATAAGACTCTACAACTGGGCTCTTTTTCCCAGTGTCCTCACTTTCTTCCACTCTCTCTAGCATCATTTCCTCATCTCCATCACTCACCTCCTCACTCTGACATATCTGGGGACTATTTCCATCTCTCTCACTGTCTCTCATCTCCCCTTTCTCTTCCTCTTTCTCTACCACCTCCCCACTTTGCTCCCGGTCACTCGAATCTTTACTACAGCACATCAGGGGACTACTTTCATCTCCTTCACTACCCCTCACCTCCCTTTTCTCTTCCTCATTCCCTTCTATTTTCCCAATTTGCTTTCGGTGTCTCCCGTCCTCATCCTGGCACATGGGAGGACTGTTTCCCTCTCCCTCACTATCTCCCATCTCTTTCTCTTCCCCATTCCCCATCGTCTCCTCATTTAGGCTGCTGTCTCCTATTCTGTGGCTATTAACTCCACTTTCTCCAATCGCCACCGCTTCCTCTTCATCGTCCAGGAAGTCCACTGATTGGGAGTGATGTAAGATGTACTCTGTGTTAACTTCTTCTTTCATTAACTCTTCTTCTTCATTACCTCTCATTTCTGCATTCTCGTCCACTCTATCTTTATCATTATCTCTCCTTACTATTTTCTCAAACATCTCTTCGCTGTCACTATCTCTCGCATCTGTATCCTCCTTCAGTGTCGCAACTCCATCAGTCTCTCCCATTTCATTCTCCTCTTTATCACTATCTCTCATTTTCTCTATCCCGGCCAGTATTAGAAGATGGTTTTTATATTCTTCCCTGCTATCGCTATTCCTTTCCACCATCTCTCCTTCATCACTTTGTCTCCCTTCTGTATTCTTAACCATCTCTTCGTCACTGTCTCTCATCTTCTCCGTTGCAATCAAGGTTAGAAGATGGCTTGTACTGTCACTATTCTCTTCTTTATCACTATCTTTCACGTCTATATTCTCCTCCACCATCTCTTCTCTGTCCATATCTCTCATCTCTGCTTCGGCTATCTCTTCTATATCACAATCTTTCATCCTCTTATCAGTCAAGGTTAAAAGATAGTTTGCATTTTCCTTTGTACTGTCGCTATTCTCTTCTACGTCACTATCTCTCATCTCTCTTGCGGTCAGTGAGAAGAGATCATCTGTGCTTTCCTCTCTCTCTTCTTTCAACATCTCTTCTCTATCACTGTCTCTCATTTTTTCTTTTTCGGTAAAGGCTACAAGATGGCCTGCATTTTCCTCATTTTCCCTTTCATTTTTCTCCATTTCACTCACTACACCTTTTCCTACACCGTCTTCATGTGTTTCTCCTGAATGGCTATTTTCTTCCCTTCTGTTAACGGTGCCGCTTTCTTCCTCTCCCTCCGTCACCACCTCACCATCATCATCTCCCTGCAGCTGATGGTGATGGTGATGATGGGTGGCTGGGTGATGATGGGCGTGATGCTGCAAAATATCATCTCGTCGTGCCGTGAGGGGGAGCAGGCGGGTCATGGCGGGATCTGACACTGGTAAAAGGCGCAGGAGGAGCGGCGTGAGTAGCACCCTTTAGTGGCGAAGTGTTAAGACAAGCACCACCATCACCAAAAATCGTGGCAGTATCACCATCACCGCCAACATCACTTACTATCACCACCATCACTGCCAACATCACTTATTATCACCACCATAACTGCCAACATCACTTATTACCACCACCATCACTGCCAACATCAATACCTGTATACACACACACAGTTTTCTACTATGCCAACATCAATAACTTACAAACTCATTATTTTCTATGCTGGTGGAAGACTAATTTTAATTTACAATTTTTTTACTAACGCTCCAGACAATTATATTTCGCATAGGGGGCGTCTTTCGGATTCCAGGGGTTAGCCAGTACAGGACGATTTTTGTTTTCTAATTCTCACGCCAGAGAGGGTTGGCTATCTGCTCTTTACAACTCTCTTCACCTCTCTTTATGTCACAGTACTTACAGCTAGGTCACTTCATACTGGTAATGTGTTGTCTTTTTCACAGTTATCACACACTGCACTTCTTTACTTCACCACAATCGTCACCACACCCTACCTCTTTCTCAGCAGTCACCGCAATCCCTCTTCCACACTCTGCTACTCCATAAATCCCCACACTTGCCCTCCCTCAGTGGACTAATCACTAGCACCACATCTCACCACACTGCCTCACCGTAAATCCCAACACTCTTGCCTCTTCTCAGCATCACCACTTCTCACAACCACTCTCCACCTCGCCATAAATCACCAGCACACGGCCGACACCACCACGCAGCGCCTGTGTTCCCCTCCACTACGACCCCTGGTGCACACTCTGGCCTGTTCGCGTCAATTAGCCACTTCCTTCACTCTCTGGGTTGGGTACGCCCTCTCTCGCACTCCACAATGTCACGGTCTGTCCACCCTTATTCACTCGAGGGGCAGAGATATTTACTGACTGTCCACTCTTATTCACTCGAGGGGCATTGGGAATCACTTAACCGTTCCTTCCAATGTCACTGATTTCCACGCACTCTGGTGGAAGTTCGCATCACTCTGGCACTTCCTTTACTCTCCTGCACTCCACAATATACGGGCGTGTTCACACTTCTTCACTCGGAAGACATCAGTATTCTCTTTACCATCAATTATTTCTGTGTACTCGGGCTGTTCAGATCAATAAACCGTCTCATTCACTCACTCTAGGAACTCCCTTCTTTGCACTCCACAATGCTGTCCTTTTGCACTCCACAATTATATGCCTTGTCCACTCTCCACTCAGTAGGCGCCGCTGTTCACTCGATTATCACTCAAATATCTTAGCCACACACACGAGTCGTAAATACTATCTAATCTGTTAGTTTTCTGTAATGATAAGAATATTCTGGGGTATTATAACATTTCCTGAAGACTATAATATCATCTACACTAATACCGAAACACGTCAGGTATGTTTTCGTTTATCTATCAGTCTATCGCGTTGTTTATTAATTTATCTACGTATCCTTCGGTCTGTCTTCCACACACATGATGCGGTACAAATATTGCTTTATTATTTACTTACATTTTACAAGCTTTCAGCCCTGAGATCTTTCTTTTTTACATAATACACGGTACACACACACACACACACACACACACACACACACACACACACAATTCTCTCTCTCTCTCAACCACACTTTAAACACACACGGCCACGAATTCCACCTCAATCATTCGTAACACACTTCCAACATCCTAACACTTCTCGCTCTAAATGCTGTGTTTGTTTCTATCGTCAGTTTGTGTGCATGATCTGACAAACTGCACTACACCTCTACACCCACGCAAAGTCTGCAAGGTTGGGTATACATGCAATCCACTGGCACATCAGATCACCTCAATTAATCTCAACCTTTATTAATCTTACTCTGCGCTGTTGTTATTGACTTTTTATTACCATTTACTGCATGACTTTTTTACGTTTGTGTGTGTGTGTGTGTGTGTGTGTGTGTGTGTGTGTGTGTGTGTGTGTGTGTGTGTGTGTGTGTGTGTGTGTGTGTGTGTGTGTGTGTGTGTGTGTGTGTGTGTGTGTGTGTGTTTTCTACTTTATGTCAACAGCAATTACCTTTACATACGCACACGAGAACTGAACTATATTACGTTAGGCAGAATCGCAGAAGAGTGTAGTTATTTACACAGTATCCTCCTCCCCGCCCCGTTCGTCACAAAACTCGTGGGACATCCAAAATAAGTCGCTAAGAAGGAGTTGCCACGATGGTTCCTATGGCAACGAGAATACGAGTCTTTGTTTACATTTTGGGGCCTCGACACCAACGCCTCCCTCCCCCTCCTGTTTACACCCCCCTCACCTCACTCCACACCTTTGCCATCCATACCTGTCAGGGGGAAGAGAGAGGAGAGAGGGAGGAAAGAGAAGGGTAGAGAGGGAGGGAGCAGACAGGGTAAGGGAGATAAAGGGAGAGGAAGTGAGCGTGAGGAAGTGGAAATGAAAAGCAGCGGCAAGTTGAGAGGAAAGTGAGGTGAGGAAAGCGGAGAAGGAGAGGATAAGAGAGGGAGGAAAGACAAGTGTAGAAAGGGAGGAAGGAGGAGGAGGGAGTGGAAAGAATAGGGGAGAAAAGGGGAAGGGAAGAGAGTAAGGGAAAGAAAGAGGAACTAAAAAGCAGAGGTAAGGTGAAACAATGATGAAGTGAGGGAAGTGAAGAGGGCAAGAGGAGGAAGAGGAGAGGGAGGGGAGGGATAAGGGAGGAGAGAGTATTCCAAGCACACAGGAAGTACAGGTAACAGGAGGCCTATTGGTGCAAGATGACGTTATATGCTTGGCTAAACAAATGTACTAAAAATCTATGGGTGTGTGAGAAAAGGAAAGAAACAAGGAAAAGGAGAATAGAAGGATCAGGGGAAGAGCAAGTAACACAGGAAAGAAGAAAGGAGCGGCGAAGGGGGAGAGGGAAGCACAGAGATGGGGAGGGAGGAAAAACAGGGTAGCATGGAAGGGGAAAGAAGAAAAAGTGGGGAACAAAGAGTGTACAAACAGATAATAGGAAAGACACAGAAGAGGGAGAATCCTCAGGAGGCAGGGGAACGAAGTAGGAAAAGAAGGGTTGAAAGCAGAGGGAGATATGAAAATTGGCAGGAGGTACAGAGTAGGAAGTGAGCAGGGGAGAAGTAGTAGGGTAAGCAGAGAAGCTGATGCAATAAAGTGATCAGAAAAAAGCAGAGGTAAGCAGGGGAAGCAAGAAAGAAGCAGGGTTAGAAAGGTAGGGAAGAGAGGCAGAGTAGAGGGGCAGGAGGGTGAGCGAAGAAGCAGAAGTGTGAGCAGAGAAGATGCAGAAGGCGGGTAAAGAAGAAGCAGAAAGGTGGGCAGGGGAAGCACGTGAGAAGTAGGAGGATGGGTGGAGGAGCAGAGTAGGGAAGGAGCAGGAGCAGAGCAGGGAAGGAGCAGAAGCAGAAGGGTGAGCAGAGGGGGAGGGGAAAGACAGGGCAGTGACAGCATTGCAGAAGTCCAGTTTTAACCACACGTCCCGACCAGTACAGGGTGAGGTAGGGTGACGCCTCTACCACCCCTACCATTCTCACCTTAGTCTCCCTCCAGCACTACCACCACCAATCTCACCCTACAGCCTCTCTCCACCTCCACCACTACCACCATCACCACACTATCCAATATTCACCACTCTCACTACTACCACCCTACTCTCCACAATCATCAACCCATATCATCTCATCCTCACTCTCCCTTACCCTCACCATCCCATCCTTGCTCCCTCTCACCCTCACCATTCCACCCTCCAACCCTCCCCACCCTCACTCCCAGCCACCCTACGCTACCCCTCCTCTCCCTCACCCTTCCAATAACTGCCCACTGCTACACACCGTAACTACACTGACATCCCTAAGCCTCATCATTCATAATTTTGGTTGTCATCACACACCTCTGTCCAGCCCACCACTCACAACACCCCATACCAACTCTGGCACCCTTAACAATTCCCCCACCCCCTCTCTCTCTCTCTCGCTTTTATCACCCTATCACCACTCATTTCTACCCATCCTACTACTGACACCCCTCGACACCCTATGGCCATTTCAACACCCTTAGCAATACACCCTCCCTTTTTCCTCATAATTGTAGCTTTTATCACCCCATCACACTTCAAGTTGGTGCTGGAGAGGGGCACCTTCACGTGGTGGCACCGACATGACTGGTCAATGAAGTAGTAGTAATAGTAGTAGTAGTAGTAGTATTTGAAAGTCCTAGGATTTATAGTTTTAGCCCCATATTCATCTGAAACGTGAACCCAGTTGACTGCAGGCTGAAGTTACCCTCCTCCTGCAGCCCACCATCTTCCTTTTGAGGGAGGAGAGGAGAGTGGGTGAGGGAGGTGATGTGTACCCGGGCAGCTCCACCACCCAGTTATATCAGTGCCACCACGTGAAGGCGCTCCTCTCCAACACCAGTCCTCGGGTTGTAGGGGCTCATCACTTCATTACGAGGTCGTCCCTTCTATATTTTTGCTTTGTTTCAGGAAGGAGACTCGTACTGAAGGGGCTAAACGGATTTCCGACACGTCATCCCGGGGCCACGTGACAGCGAGGGTACAGAAATTACAAGGCTCTCTCTCTCTCTCTCTCTCTCTCAATATACCTTATCCGGATACATGAAGATGCAATATGGAAGGTCACATAGTTTCCCCTCTCTCTCTCTCTCTCTCTCTCTCTCTCTCTCTCTCTCTCTCTCTCTCTCTCCTGCACCTGCCATCCTCTCAATCCCACTAAGAATCAAACCGTCACATCAACGTCACACTAAACCAGCTTACTCTCCATCTCATCCCATCACCGTCACACAAGCGGGGCGTAACCAGAGCTAGTGGAGCCGTAATAAGTCCGTCCAACGTCACATTACGTCCTGTTACGTATACCCTTTGATATCATACATACACCTTTCCGTCACATACATCGCTTGGTTACGTACACATATCTACGTAGAGGTGCGTGTGTGTACCAAAGCAAGTGCAGTTGTAACATTCGTCTCCTTCAAACGCTATATCCTCACAGTTCGTCATGGTGTGTGTGTGTGTGTGTGTGTGTGTGTGTGTGTGTGTGTGTGTGTGTGTGTGTGTAAACAGCCATATCTCTGTGTACTTCTCTGGTTCATGACAGTCACAAGAGGCCAGAGAAAACATACATAAATAAACACAGATAAACATTAATAAACACAGAATAATACTAAACATGGTACGAGGATGAGACGATGTTAGGTTAATTTACGACCTGACAACCAAGACGACGGGTCAAGTAGATGTCAAGATCACCTCTGAGGAAATCGCAAAGGAGTTTAATTTCTTGGCTTACAGCTGGCCATCTTTCCTCTCTGTTGCCTAGTCGTTCGAACAGGTTTTTTTGGTCAGTAACTAAACGGCAGTCAAGTTACGATAAATGATAATAATAATAATAATAATAATAATAATAATAATAACAAATGATATGAAGAAGAAGAAGGAGAAGAAATAACAATCATAATAAAGAAGAGAAAAGGAAGAAATAATAATAATAATAATAATAATAATAATAATAATGTTTCTTTAAAAATCAATACAATGTCTCTCTAAACAAATGTCATACTCTCTCCTTAACAAATGCAGCCAATCTTTGTCCATTCTTTTCCATCACGAAGGACTGAGGCGTAATTTAAGTATAATGGGATGCCTCAAACACCTCCTCCTTAGCGATTTAGTCTGCTTACTACACGTCAACATTTTCCTGTGTGCTATTTATGCAGTTCTGATAACGATATACTTTGCATCAATAATATATAAGAATACCGAGGTGTCAAAGAGTAAATCAATAAGGAACAGGCGTCACGTATCTACTAAGACCACACACACACACACACACACACACACGAGATTTTTACTACCGCACATAAGAGCACACACAATGGTCGCGTGTGTCATAAATCTTAATTGTGTGTGTGTGTGTGTGTGTGTGTGTGTGTGTGTGTGTGTGTGTGTGTGTGTGTGTGTGTGTGTGTGTGTGTGTGTGTGTGTGTGTGTGACAATTTGCTGACATAGCTACATTCCTATACTTAAAAGGCACACACACACACACACACACAGGGGAAGAGAGAGAGAGAGAGAGAGAGAGAGAGAGAGAGAGAGATGAAAGAAAGCCCGTAGCGCAGAGGAGCCCTGTAGCCTTCAATCCACAACATTATCACACAATATACTGGTTCGTGGGCCCGCATCAGAGAGACAGAAGTACCGTAGAAGAAAGAAAGAAAGTGAAAGAGAGAGAGAGAGAGGAGGGTAGGGGTAGGTGATGTAACGAGGGTGACGTGGTGCAAGAAGGTATGTGTGGTGTAAGGGGAGGCGCAAGGGTGGTGAAAGGGAATGTGAAGTAGCGCGACGTAGGGTGACTGAGCGACTAGGAGGAGTAGTGGTGCAAGTAAGGGCAGCGGTAGGGTAAAAAAGAGCAAAGGTGGAGCAACATGGATGGTGCGAGAAAGAGAGGACGAGGTGCGAGAAAGAGAGGATGTGGTGTGAGAAGCAACAAAGGTGGTGCGAGTAAGAGAGGCGAGAAGAATGGAAGGTGAAACAAGGGAGTGAGGCCCGGGAGATGGTGCAAGAGTGTAAGACTGCGAGAAGAGGGAAAGGTGGAATAAAAAGAGCGAGGGTGGTGCGAGAGGAGGGTAAGGAGGGGTGAAGGAGGTGGAGGTAAAGTGAGAAAAACAGGACGGTGGAGCGAGAAAGGAAGGTGGAGCAAGACGGGTGGGTAGAGGTGGTGCGAGGCGAGGTGAGGTCACAGGAAGGAAGGAGGGAGGGCGGGGTGCTGCAGACACGAGTAGAAGCAGGAAATGTTCAGGTCCCCCCTTAAAAAAATTTCTGCTTGCGTTTTCATCACCGTCATCGTCTTCATTACCACCATCATTATCCTACTCGCCTCACACACATACACACACACACACACACACACACACACACACACACACACCTGGTTCCAGATTAATTTGGTAGCGGAGTGAAAAAATTAGAGGATGACTGAATAAGGGGAGGCTGTGTTCATTATTGATGACTGGCAAACTCCTGAAGGATATCTCTCGACCTTCACACGAACTCTCTCTCTCTCTCTCTCTCTCTCTCTCTCTCTCATTCCTTTTCCACTCCTCACCATCACCCTCCCCCCCTCCACCACCATCACTCACCCCCCAACCCCACCAACCTCCAGGGCTCTACCAACCCCGCCACGGTACCACTGGCGCCCTCAGGCATGCCCACAACCAATATAAAAAAGAAACATCAATTTCACAAATAACCTCAAATGGCAAGGAATCGGCAACTGTCTGGGAAGGGGTGAGGGAGGGTTAGGGTTGGTTGGGGGGGGGGTGAACAGGGTCGGATGAACGAAAGGGGGAGGGTAAGGGTAGGGGAAAGGGAAAGGGAAAGGGAAGGAGAAGGGAAAGGGAAAAAGGAAGGGGAAAGGGGTGGGAGGTTGGAATGGGAATGGAGACGTTAGGGGGTGAACTTTGGTGAAACATTTTACACCAAAAGAAGGGAGGGATGGCAGGAGAAACGGAGAGAGAAGTAACGGTTGAATGGAAAAGAGACTGAAGAGAAAAATACAGAGGAAACGACAGAGCAGCCAGACAAAGAAGAGGAAACGATTGAAGTCGAGAGAGAAAAATGGAAAAAGAGAAGACTGATGAAAAACACCAGATCATCATTACTACCACACCACACCACCAGCTGCCACACACCACATCACACCACCACCACGTCATACCACCTCACCATACCACACCACTACATCGTTTAATCATATACTACCACACCACCTCCCATCACACGCCACACCACCACCACTTACAACCAAAATACACCACCGCCATCACACCACACCACCACCACCCCAAGGCAAACCCCAAATTATCATACCCCGAAGTCCCTATCACTCGCTCCACCCACCAATCCACCCTGCTCCTGCCCCCGCCACTAGAGGGTCACGCTCTGGATCCTGCCCTGTGGCGCATCAGTCCTCGGGTCGTCAGTCAGGCTCACCACCACCTGTCGTGTTTATGTCAGCCAAAAGCAGACTCATTCTCAGGAGGGGAACTCGGCTGCCTGTCTCTCTGTCTATTCTGTGTTGTTTTTTCTATCTATCTGCCAGGGTATATGTATCTATTTACCTATCTATCCTGTTTACGTCCGTACCAAAGAAGACTTACTGTCAGGGAGGATTTGGCAGTCTGTCTGTCTATCTATGTAGATTTCTATCTATCCACCGGAGTCCAAGTATCTATTTACCTATCTAACCTGTTTATGCCCGTACCGAAGGAGACTTACTCTTAGGGGGGATTTGTCTGTCTGTCTGTCTGTCTATCTGTTTCCTATCTATCACAGTCCATCTATCTATCTGCCTATCTATCTTATCACCAGACATTTTACAGGTATTACTACAGAATTAGTCCTCTTTCAGACAGCCTCCACTGGCCTCTTAAGTACAAATTCTTTTTTAATCACCAATATGCGATTTAATTTAGCCCAGGAGAATCGATCGTAGAGAAGTAATGAAGGGGTTACTATAACAATACACACAATCGTAGTAAAGGAGTAAGAAATGTTCCTTGCTACAAACCTAACTGAAGCTTTCTTTTATACTGTTTTTAATTTTTTTCTTGGAGGGAACTACCTTGAGGGATTCTGGGCCTTAGGTTCCTTCTTCCTTCCAAAAAAAAAAAAAAAAAAAAAAAAAAAAGCCAGCACTGATCTGATTTTCTTTTTTTTTTTTTTTTTTTTTTTCCTGGGGGGGAACAATCTTGCGGGATTCTGGTCTTTGGTTCCTTCTTCCATGCATTAATATTATATATATAAAAAAAAAAATAATAACACCAGCCCTGACCTGCGATGGGAGTGGGTGGGCTGGGACACTTGATCTACTGATAGGCGGGCCACCACCACCCTCTGCACATCAGATACACTATCACCGCACCAAGATAGTGGACAGAACATGCTCCCTCACTACACCCTTGTTCCTAACTCAGCTATATACACAAAAATCATAGTGGCATCCAGTTCAATACCAACATTTAATATCATCTTCACCAGCATCACTCCATATACATCATCATCTTCCACCCTATCATCATTATCACCGTCATCATTAGCATCACTTTCTTCATCATCTTCATCAACAGCATCAACTTCACCACCACTACCATCATCATCATCATCATCACCACCTATATCATCATCATCATCATCTTCAGACACCAATGCATTCTATTCAGGGTGACACTAAACCGCAGCGGAGGGGGCGAATGTTTATAATTATGGGCTGTATTTAACATTACGCACATCAGGGGACGGACGGATGGATGGATGGATAGATGGAAGATGGATGGATAGGGGATGGATGGATGGATGGATGTAGGCCTATGAATGTATGAAAATATTAGTATTTGTGTGTAAGCTATGTATACCCCGGCTTCTGGACCCCCTTCCCTTCTTCAATGTTTTGTTTACTAGGGAAGAGCAGGCACCTGGCGCTCTCTCTCTCTCTCTCTCTCTCTCTCTCTCTCTCTCTCTCTCTCTCACCTAACCCTACAACACCATGGCACCGTAAAGTCTGTCTGGCCTCTATTACACCAGCACGTGACTTCCATATACCTTGCGTCCTGTTACGTAAGCATTATGGCATCTTTATACACTTCAGGTGACAAAAACATCTCCCAGCCACCCCACCCAACCACTCCAACGACATAATGGCCACAACAACAACAGCAAGAACAACAACAGCAGGTATTATTATCATTCCCAACATCTTACAAGAAAAAGAAGAAGGGCTGGCGTTATGACAGACGATCCATCTCATACAGAAGGAAATAACAGAAATACGAGAACGAGAACATAATAAAGAACAGGGACAAGAACTAGTATGATACAACTAATAATACGATGCAATAACAACAACAACAAATCAACACGTGCGACTAAACAAGAAGAAACGACAACAATTACAACAAAACAACAACACATGCGACTTAACAGCAGCAAAAACATCAACACCAAATACTATTACTACTACTACCACTACTACTACTACTACTACTACTACAGGAACAAGAACTCAAGAAGACGAAGTAGAAAAACAAGAGGCATCATTATATTTCCTGCCTCCTAAAACCACCCTCCCTCTACCCTCATTATCACTACCCCTGTTATTTCCGGGCAATCAATCCTTCGCAATTAACTTCTCCTTGCTATGGACCTGCTTGTATATCTTATTTAGATTATTTCCATCTGATTTCGTGGTTTTCTTCATTACCATCATCGTCATCTTCATCATCTGAATAATTAACCCCACCTTGCTCTCTCTCTCTCTCTCTCTCTCTCTCTCTCTCTCTCTCTCTCTCTCTCTCTCTCTCACACACACACACACACAAGTAAAGCAGCAACATGTACCTAGCAACATCAACCGCTGTATCTCCCCGGTATGGATCGTAAGACCTTCTGGGGCACTACTTGTCCTTGTAACTCTCTCCCCACCTGCCTAAACAGCCCCATCCAGTCCTTAGCTACCTGGGGCAAAACACCTTCAGGCCTTCCCACACTTTTTCCCACCTAATTGGCCAGAGAGTGAAACCTGCTTGAGTGGGTGGGGGTCTGCGAGTGGTGGGTGGGTGGTCTGGCTTGGGTGGGGGTGGGTAGGATGGTGTGGAGGTGGGGGTGGGTTGGGATGTGGGGGAGTGAGAGGAGAGGTGGACTGGGGTGGCTGGGAGGTAGGTGGACTGTGGGTGGGTAGAGTTGTGTGGAGGTGGGGGTGGGCTGGGATGTGGGGGAGTGAGAGGAAAGGTGGACTGGGGTGGCTGGGAGGTAGCTGGACTGATCTGGGATGAATGAATTAAAAGTGGGGAAGGGAAAGTTTGTATGGAGGTTAGGGTGGGTTAGGATGTGTTGGGATGTGGACATATATGGGAGGGAAGGCGAGTTAGATTGATAGAGAGACAGGTTAGATGGACTGGTCTGGGCTACGTGAATTATACTGTGAAGTGTGGAGGATTGGTTCAGGGATGTGGCTATAGTGTGGGATGCTAGACTAGTTTGATTGGGTTGTGGGTGTGGGGTGGGTGGGTTGGGGTTTGCTGTGGGGGTGGGTAAATTTAGGGGGCCTGTGGGATGCTGGAATGGAGGTTTGTGAATGAATTTCTGGGGAGGTGAGGAGTTGGGGAGGGGAGGGAGGGGACGAGGAAGAGGGAGGGGGAAACATAAGTGGAGAGAGGGATGTAAAGGACTTGGGAGGAGGGGGGACGGACGGACGGACGGGGAGAGGGGGAGGGGGAGGATGTATAAACAGGAGGGGGGGAAAGAGAGAGTACAAACAAAAGGAAAGAGGGGAGGAAAGTGTGTGTGTGTGTGTGTGTGTGTGTGTGTGTGTGTGTGTGTGTGTGTGTGTGTGTGTGTGTGTGTGTGTGTGTGTGTGTGTGTGTGTGTGTGTGTGTGTGTGTGTGTGTGTGTGTGTGTGTGTGAATGGAAAGTGAGGGAGCAGGAAAGGGAAAATGACCTGAGAAATGACACAGATCTAGCCTACGTGATGAGAGGAAGCTGAGACAGACTACGTAGAAAAAAAAAGAAGTGAAAAAGGTTGTTATAGGTAATGACACAAAATGAGGTAGAGAGAGAGAGAGAGAGAGAGAGAGAGAGAGAGAGAGAGAGAGAGGAAAATGAAAGAAAAGAATGGAAAGGAAGAGCAGAAAGGAATACAGAAACAGACAGAAAAAGAAGAGGCACAGAGGAATGAGGAAGAGGGAGAGGCAGAGGGGAACACACGAAAACACTTGAAGGCTCGAAGGGGAGAGGAGGAAGAGGAAGAAAAACAGAAGAGGAGGAGGAGGAGGAGAATGAGCGAGAAAAGAGGGAAGGGAGGGTCTGATAGAAAACAAACACACGATTAAGGAAACATATGGGGGGAAAGAGAGAGAGAGAGAGAGAGAGAGAGAGAGAGAAACACAACTGGAAGAGGCAGACTAAGGAAAAGACAGAATATGAAGACGAAAAAGAGATAACTAAAAGGCAGAGAAAGTTAAGAGAGAGAATACACAGAGGCAGAGAATTGAAGCAAAGAAACTGCAAGTAAAAGCAAACAAGCGGGAATTATGAAGGAGGGCTTGGAGGGGAAGGAGAGGAAGACTGAGGTAGCGAAGCGTGACCTTTGACCTCCAGCAGGAACTAGGGTCACCTGTAATGACCTGGACGGGGGAAGGGGAGGGGTGGTCGTGGTGATGATGATGATGATAATGAAATAATAATAATAATAATAATAATAATAATAATAATGAAGTCAGAAGTTAAAGAAAAATGAAGACTAAGAGAAGCGATCAATCGATGGACAACCAGAGAGAGAGAGAGAGAGAGAGAGAGAGAGAGAGAGAGAGAGGGAGACGGTGGAAAGAGAGGTGGGCAGAGGGAAAAAGGTGGGGTTGGGAGGGAGACCAGAGGAAGTCCCCCCCTCCACCCCACAATCATTTCAAGGTCAACTCAACAAAAAGGAAACTCCGCCTTACCTACACACTCCTTCATATCATAATTTTATCACCAAAGGGAATGAAGGGCAGGGGAATTTAATCTATGTACACTCTCTCTCTCTCTCTCTCTCTCTCTCACACACACACACACACACACACAACGAAATGGCGACGTTTTATACTCCGTCCTCGACCCCTAACCTTTGATTTTATGGATCACTTAGCTGAAAATCAACATGCTATCAACCTCTTCCCTACGATGACGCGTGCTACATTCTACCCATTAATTTAGTCAGTATAAGAAAGACTAATCTGGCTGCTAAGTGTTTATAATCAATGTCCATAAAAAACTTCAAAGCCAGGCCGTCAATTTCACTTTATTCTTACAACTGAAAAGACGATTTTTTTGTGTGTGGGGGGAGGGGGTTCTGAAATCTCTAGTACTGAGTGGTTTAGAAACACTAGACACCTCACAAGGCCTACCGAATCTGGCGCAATTTATCATCATTATCATATCATCATCATCATTTATCACCATCATATCATCATTTATCATCATCCTCATATTCCATTATTTATCACTATCATATCATCATTTATCATCATTATCATATCATCATCATCATTTATCATCATCATCATCATATCATCATCATTTATCACCATCATATCATCATTTATCATCATCATCATATTCCATCACTTATCATTAACATATCATCATTTATCATCATCACCATACTAGCATCATTTAATTTAATGTGGCAGGGTGAACCAAGGAACGGAGGCAGTATTTATCAGACAGCCTTTTAAATATAAATTAAATAAATAAATAAATATCACAGAATCGATTATCTCAAATCACACGACACCAATCCACACAGAACTAAAATCCTCCGAGAAGCGTGCCAACCGCCCGCTTGGAGTATTTCTCTTTTCATTCTTGTAACCTTGCCCTTTGACCCAAAATCTTCAAATTCGATCCTGACCTAGAAGAAGTTAACGGTTACCAAAGGATCTCTAAGTCGAATTTTTCGCGCGCACACGCACGCACACACACACACACACACACACACACACACACACACACACACACACACACACACACACACACACACACACACACACACACTACACAACTTCAATTTTTTTCCAGCCTATGAGGTAACGATACTATAATCCTGTCACCTGTACAAAAACCTAGCACACCTGAGCTCCCCTTAATTGCATTCACCTGAGGGCGAATGGGAGGGTGGAGAAAAAAAACAATTGATAACCGGAAGTGCTAAAGGTTAAGATGGCAAACAGTTACCTTTGGAAATTACATGATTTTTTATTCGATTTTATTGTTTTATTTTTTACCTCAGAGTAATAAAATGATTAGGACGAGTTTGGTGTGGACGGGGAAGTGATTATAGATATTATGGCAATTATTTTATATCTATTTATTTATTTATCTATCTTGTTGTTCAATTTATCTGTTTATCTAATTATCTGTTTATCAATTTGTCTTCTCAATATACCAGCTTATCTTATCTATCTATCTACCTATCTAATAATGATTATTCTGTCTACCTACACATGTCTATATCCGATTACCTACCTACACTTCCAGCTCTTTCTCATAGTCCATACTCCATAAAAAGCTCTACAATTTATCTCCAGCTCTACCGCTTTTCTCAGCTTCTTTCCCCTCAAGCTCCCCTCCCCTCACCCTCTACAATGGCGTTACGGAGGGTGGAGGCGTGTTGAGTCTGCTTCTTTGTGCCTCTATAGGGTCGGGGAGGGGCTGGGGAGGGGAGAAAGAGGAGGGGGGAGGTGGGGAGAGAGGTAGAGGTGCGATGGGGAGACGGGGGCAGGGAATGGAGGGTGGGGCACAGAGAGGACTGGGGAAATACAAGGTTGGTGGGGAGGATGAAGTGAGGGGTATGAAGTAAGGAAGATGAGATGACAGGAAACAGGTGAGGGAGGTGAGGGGTAGGATCAGGGCGAGGAGGGAGAGAGAAATGGGAGAGAGGAGCTGGATGAGAAATAGGAGACGTATGGGAAAGGGAGTAAGAGAAGGATGAGGGATGAGTGAAGGGGTAGGAAGAAGAGATAATGGGAAGGAGAGAAAGAAGGAGGAGGAAGGAAAGAGAGGAGGTATCAGGGTGGAGTGAAGGATGTATGGGGGGATGAGGAAAAGGGATGAGAGGTAAGGAGGGGAAGCAGAAGGTGGGGGGATGGGGGTGGGAGGAGGGGTGGATGGATGGAGGAAGGGTGGATGGATGGAGGAAGGGTGAGGCAACACAAACCACCCAGACTTAAGGTCGGAGGGTCAGGAGTCACGGCTTAATTAACAACACGTCACTATCATTAGGTAATCTACTCCTCTCTGCCCCTTTCTTTAGCAGCCAACGGGGTCGCGAAAAATGTTGTATCATCATCATCATCATCATCAATCATCATCGTCATCATCATCATCATCATCGTCGTCGTCATCATCATCCGACTTCGTACATTATCATAATTTTGGTAATTTTTGCATTAAATAAAACTTTACATCCTCACCCTACACGGCCCCTATCCTCACCCTACACAGCCCCAACCCTCACCCAAGACAGCCCTACCCTCACCCTGGCTGTCACTCTCACGCACACAGGCCAACCCTCACTCTCTGTGGCTGTCTGAATTACACAATAATGATCACAGTATAAGGGACCCACATTCACTCACTCACTCACAGGCATATCACGTCTTGCAGTGGCTGAACCGCACTTTACTCTCAATCTTTCACATGCAGCGCGTCTTCATTTTTCTCTCCCTCTGTCACTGCTCCATCTCCCAATCTTTCCCTCATTTTCTCACCCGTCAGTCAACCATCACTCATTCTCCATTTCATCTTCTTCACTCACTAGCATATATTTCCCACGTTCACTCAATGTCTCGCTAATTATACTCCTTGTCTCTCTGATTCTGGTCCCCTTCCCCGTCCTCCTCAATATTTCCATCTACGCTCTTACACACACCTGCTTAATTTTTTTTTTTATACCATAGCTAAATGGACACTCTTAAGCCAAATAAAAGTCGCCGTGCAGTTGTCAGTCTCATAAAAAAAAAAAATGTTCTCCGATTGTACGAATAAATGATGTAACTACCTAAATTAAATACCATACACTCTACCTTATATTTAGTACTGACTAACATGAGCAAAATTAGTCTACCTTATGTGAACGATTTTATTTATTAGACTTTTAAATTACCTTGATTTATTACACGCATTACTTTCAATTTAATATCTTCACGTGCTGCTTATTAATTTACGTTGCCAGACTGGTGGTGACACAAGCGCGTCTGTGTTGCCTGCCTGCTGGCCACTCAATTGAAAGAAGTGTTGTTACGTGTGGCATCTCGAGTGTTGCATACGTCGCTCACCAGGTCAACACACAACACTACACTACACTACTTTACACTACATTACACTACACTATATTACACTTCACTTTACTATATTCCCGGGTCAACATCACACCACTATACTATGAAGAAGAGGCTACGTTTTAGAAATGTACCTTACACTTTCAACACGCAACAACATTTTCGGGACACTTGAACTCCAGCATCAACACTGCACTTAAATGACAGATTCACCCACACACACACACACACACACACACACACACAAACTGCCACATCAATACTGCACCTGATATGTTTGATAAATTCCTAATGCATTGCGAGCCTACTGACTGATACACACACACACACACACACACACACACACATTTACATCCCTCAATGAACCGCCCCGAGACCAGCTGTTTGTTTACACCGCTCCTCATTCACAGAAACAACAAAAACACACGCAAGACAATGAGTGGTCCACCTCTGGGCAACAGACTACCCCTTCCCCATTCACAAAGCCTTCCGGTGTACAATTCAACGTTACAATTAAGAACTTCCACTGATTTACATTTGCTTTTGTTACAAAGAACTTAATTAACTCCTTTTCTGCGTCCTGCCCATTTTCTTTCTTTTTTCATTTGTTTAACTTCTTTGCGTCCTGTCTTTTCATTTTCTTTCTTGTTTTTTATCATCACACGATTTCATTCAGTTAGCGGGATTATAGTGTGCTTATGCTCATCTGACAGAACCCTAACCCATTTTCAATTTAACAGCCATGTATAGTCAGACTGGAGGGTAAATCTGACTAGTAACCAAGGAGACTCATTTCCACCTCATTCATAACTCACAGAATTAGTACAACAGTGTCTTAGTATTTACGTTGACTGGCCTAGTTCCGTCAGATGAAAACAAACCTACTATAGGGGAGCACTGGCAATTTAACCCCTAGAAAGTGACATTATTCTTTCTACTACAGAACGATTTATTCACTTAAGGGAACATCTCTCGCAGTAAAGGGGTTACATTCAGCATCAATTATTTTCCAGTGTAAAGAACTTCCATTTTAATTATAGGACGCCAAGTATATGGAACGATGCTGACTTACTTTACTGTTCTTATTTAGTCTTTTTCTTTCCATCTTCAAACGATTTAATCCAGCTTAGTGCGGTCTGAAGGTGTGTTGAGGTTAATATCATTCTCTGACAAATATCTTCCGACAACCCTGAACTCATAGGTATACTGTACCTGGAGATCAAGGAAAAGGCTATTATCATTCTTTTCCATCGTCAAGCAATTCTATTCACCACAACGGGACCTCAGTTTGTACAGAGGTTAATGTGGAGGGTTAATATTCTCTATGACACCAATACTACTCACACGTACACTTGGATATTAAAGAAAGCACCAATATTCCTGTCTGAGGTGACGTCGCAAGAGCACCTGTATAATGTAAACACAGAGGGTATGTGTTGGGGTATGAGGGACGCGAAAGACGGGGAGCGAGGGAGCAGGGAGCACTGTCGTCTGTGGGAGCGACACCAACACACTGACTGACCCCACCCCACCCCACATCACCCCTCACCCGGGGACCTCCATCACCACCACCACCACACCACCACATCCTTCACCTCACGGGTCACTCATCCTCCTCACATCACACCTCACCACACCACCACATCCTTCACCTCAGGGGCCGCTCATCCTCCTCACTACATCACTCCACCACTTTACATCACTCCGCCCTTCTCATCCCTCACTCTGGCACATCCTCTATCACACCACCACCACATCCTTCACGTCACAGCAAGCTCATCCTCCACACCACACCATATACCTAACTTGTCAACATGTGCTTCTTTTCTATACCACACCAAAGTACCACCACACCACACAACCACAGCGCAGCACACCACATTACTACCACACCCCATCCTTCACCTGATGCTTCATTTTTTCATTTATACGCGGCCACCACAACACGCTATTACATCACATCCTTCAATTGCCAGTCCCTCCCCCATTCAGACCAGGGCACCATACCACAACATAATACCATACTACCACACCACATTTTTCACTTTACAAATCCTTCTCAACCACACCACACCACATTACACCACTCCATCCTACCCAACCTCACCACAACACAACACACCTCTCCATTCTACCCTCACACCACACCACTCCATCCCACCCCCACCCCACACTACTCAATCCTACACCCACACACCACACCACATGCTAAACTAATAGTCCCGGTGAAACTCGCCAAAGCACCATCCCAACCCCTCTTTACCCAACAGAGTCTCCCTTCACCCACACCAAGGGCAGCGGTATCGTGGCTTCAGGAG
>NC_137047.1:1482062-1499562 GCF_032717465.1 Coenobita brevimanus | reverse complement strand
ACACCATGAAAAATCGCTCTCACTGATTAATACACTTTTCATGTATTAACACAATTTCCAAACATCATATTTAGCCTGACAGACCACGAACGAGGCAGGCAATAATCGTAAAGGGAATATCCAATACCCTCAAAACTGACACTAGCTTCGGCAAAAATCATGGAGGCTATTGTACTTGCCATTCTGTAAATTATCACTTTTCCTAAACATCCGCTCTGACGCACCACATGGCAGACAGGAGTGTTAAAAAAAATATATATATATATATATATATATATATATATATATATATATATATATATATATATATATCTAATTTCCAATGTATCAAAAAAAAAAAAAAATGCGACGGGTAAATGTACTTTATCTTCAATTATTTGTTAATCTATTGATTTACTTTTACATTCACGTATGGTAATTCCCAAAAACTGTATCTTTTTTGTTATTCACACGGGCCAAGTAGCTAAGTAAAACAATAATAAAAATAATAATAATAATAATAATAATAATAGGCACTGAATATGCACAAAATCAATAAAATAATGTTTAATGTCCTTTCTTTACGTTTTCATTTGTCACAATCTCTCATTTCCGTCTTTTTTTTATTTTTCACAGTACGAGGACACCAGAAAAAACAAATTCACTGACTTGCCAAAACAGAAAAAAGAACACACTAACTTTGTCCTAAATCTCGAAGCACATTTTCCCGTTTCCTTTTCTGCATTTTCCATTTCACTCACTTCCATACACTCTTTTCTTTTGGTATTTTCCTCATTTTTCAGAGACACGAGGTAGACTGGAGCAAAAACTGTACCCACTCTCAGTATCTAATCAATCTTTTCACAACACCCATGATTGTTTTAATTATCTACATTTTCCTTTCATATATTTACACAACTCCAAAACACTACATTTTTTCTTTTCTTCCTTTTTCCCCAGACCACGAGGCAGACAGAGGTATATAAAAAACACACAACCACCCCCACCACCATCCAGCACCACACTGCCCACACACCAACCTACCTACCGTACCGTCTCTCCTGCCTACCCTGCTGCTGCTCCCTCCTCCATCCCCCCTTCCCCCTCCTCCCTCTCCTCCCCCATACTGCTGTCCTACCCTCTAGCCCCCCTACCCTCCCTTCCCTTCCCTCCCCTACTCAACCCTACTCTCCTCTCCCCTTCCCTGCCCTACCCTACACGACAATACCCTACCTTCTCTCCTCCCCTCCACTCCACTCCCGTCCCTACCCTACCCTCACCTTTCCCTTCCCCTCATCCCCCCTCCCTTCCTCCACTCACCTCTCCCCACCCCTCCCCTCCCCATATCACCACCTTAACACTGACTGATAAGGAGACTGAGCTAATCTCTTATCTATTCCTTTATCTGCCTTGACTGTACTCGTTTTATGTCACTAGTTCACTCCCTCGAAAACAATGACTTTCTGTGTGTGTGTGTGTGTGTGTGTGTCTGTGTGTGTGTGTAAAGGTGGTACATCAGACAATATCCTGAACACAAAATTTTAACTTACTCTCATCAAAGCTACATCTAACCCCTCAAGCTAAAGAGAGAGAGACAGAGACAGAGAGACAGAGAAGAAAAAAAGAAAAGAAAGGCAAAGAAATACAGTGCCCTAAGTTTAACAAGAATGATATGCAAGAATGGGTTAACATACGTCACCGAAGTTGCGGAAAAAAAAAAAGACGTGTAAACAGAAGTAGATATAAACAAAGTGATGTGGCGATTTGGAGGAACTTTTGAGCCCCCCCCCCACTTTCCTTGACCCTGAATATAAAAGAATAAACAGTGGTAGAGAAAAAAAAAACTCTTGTAAAACTCTACGCTCGAAACACGCCACATCTCACCTTCCCCCTGTGATTAATGGCGAGGAAGGGATTAAGGGGACGAGGTGTGGGACGATTGTACTCACGTCCGAACCCTTAGCGTGAAAGAAAAGGCCCTCATCACCCCATCAGCCCGAGAACGTCTTTTTATGTTTGTCAGGTTACCGTCAGTCGAGGAAGAAATGGGAAAAGAGAAGAGGAAGAAATGAGTGGAAAGGAAGTGTTTGGTTTTCGCAGCACCTCAGCCTTTCATTGTTTACTAATACACCGACTGTGAGAAGGGTGGAGTCAGCACAATGAGATGCCGTGTGTGTGTGTGTGTGTGTGTGTGTGTGTGTGTGTGTGTGTGTGTGTGTGTGTGTGTGTGTGTGTGTGTGTGTGTGTGTGTGTATTACGTAGCTACACATACTACCTGGCAAAGGGCGTGTGTATACATATATATCCAACTATAAGCAGACGCCTTAATCTCAGTGTGTGGATAAATCGCCTCCACGTCGTTCCGTCCTCCGCTGTCAGGCAATCCTATCTCCATCCCACCACACACATACCACGAGTGAGTTAAAAAGCCTCGCCAATTATCCCTCCCACTGTACAATTATTCAACAAATATCCAAGCGATTTTCTTCACCTTGAATAACTGAATGGGGCAATGGTTTATTACACATTTACCTGCTGTATGTATATGTAATTTACTTTGATTAATACCTGGCCATTATGGGTAATTTTTCTTTAAGACGATTTTTCGCAGACTATTCAAAAGGTGTATTTAAGCAGTTTATCCAGGAATTTCAGAAGACACGAGATAAATAATAATAATAATAATAATAATAGGAAGAAGGATAATAATAATAATAATAATAGTAATAATAATAGTAGTAGTAGTAGTAGCAGTAGAAATAATAATAAGTAATAATAATTAATAATAATAATAATAATAATAATAATAATACAGTGCGACCTGCGGCGATCCAACCCGACCTTCCCAGAATAATGACGGCTGACTGTGCCCGGAGGCTGAGGTAAGCACGCATGATTCTCCCTCTGCCCCTCCCTCTCCCCCTCCTCCTGCCCCTCCCCCCACCCCTTTTCTCTCCTCCTCCTGCCCCCACCGCCCCCCCATCCCAACGCAACCCCAAACCTCAAGATCTAAATAAACCACACCACAATCACCCCCACCATCAATTTTGCTCCGCGCCCCAGCTCTCTCTCTCTCTCTCTCTCTCTCTCTCTCTCTCTCATTTGTTTTGGTTCCTGGACAGGAGAAAATGGGGAACTGGAAACTGGAAAAGAAAAAAAGGGGGCCTGAAAGAGAGGAAGGACACGATGGGGAATTTTTACCCTCAGAAACCGTGAAAAAAGTGATAAATAAATAAAAAAATATATATAGATGGGAAGGGAAACAGCGTGAGAGCGGAAATGAAGAGGAATGAAAGGCTTGGGTACGGAAATGAAGTGGGAATGAACAGGGAGAGAGGGAGAGAGAGAGAGAGAGAGAGAGAGTTAATGGGTGCTAGGTATATGGATATGAGTAGGTACTGTTTGGTAGGTATTGTCCAAGGAGACATGTTTTCTTCTCTCTCCCCCCCCTCTCCTCTCTCTCTCTCTCTGTAAATATTTCCCACCATACATTCCTCACCCTCCACACATTCCTTTGACTTCTGTGGATCGTATGCTCGTTGTCTTAGGAGGTTCCCTGGTGTGTCTTCCTTAACTAACAATTTAAATATATCATCACCACCCATTATTATTATTATTATTATTACCACCACCATAACCACCACCATCATCATCATCATCACGTCACATACGTTACTTCTGATGTATGAGGCATGAATAAGTAAAATACGAGAGTATTTTAAGTACTATCCACAGAGATGAACAGGGAAGAAAGCGGTATTGGGAGCCTCCTAGGTCCACAAAAAAGGACCCTTCCAAGTCCTTCCGCCAACTCCAAAACACTGACCTCTGATCCCCTTGACCTCTCCCTGCCAAAACACTTCACTCGCTTCCCTACCGACCACGCCACTCACACACACGAGCAGTCCTTTGTAGAGCACGCTGTTTGGTGTCCTAAAGCCATCATATTATTACCAACACCAAGACCTAAAATTAATATAGCTTTAAAACTGGTAAAAAAAGAAAATAAAATACGAGATGAATATGAAGTCTGCTCTCTCTAATTATACGTTTCCTACAAAAATACATACTACTTCACTGTAACACACACTTCACATTCCAGTACCTTTCTCTACACTAATAGCAGCTGTGTATCTTATAATGGAGTAAAAATTTCTGTCATCCTAAACCTTCTTCTCACCAAAAATGAAAAAAAAAAAAAAAATGCGATGGGGAACACAAACACACACAGATAGATAGATAGATTAGACAGATGGATGGATGGATGAATCGATGGATGGATGGATGGATGGATGGATGGACGGACGGACAAATAGATAGACAGAAAGACAGATACAGACAGAGAGATAAAGCCAGAGTACCAGACAAGAAAAAAATAAATATTGAACTTATAATTCTTGAAATGGTTACGTCAAAAATAACACATTAAACCAAATTTCAAAACAATATTTTCTCCCACAGAACTCTCATCTTTGGAAATATATAAGAAAAGGTAAATATATCCACAGAAAATTTTGACAATATATATAAAACGGCGCCTCGCAATGGTTCCCTCATCCCTTATTCTGTCGTCTTCCAAATTCCTCCCAGTATCAGAGGAAGGTAGAGAGATAAGGGGAATGGTGTCAGGGCTTATTGGTATATAAACCCAAGTACGTTTTAGGATTGTTTCGTGTACCTGAATTAATGGCAACAGGTGATTTAGTCTTGTATCCGGATATGGGGATTACTGGGATTAAGACAGCATATGATATTTGTGGTTCATGGAAAGGTGGAAAGGTTAAGTTTTACGGGTACATCTCTCTCTCTCTCTCTCTCTCTCTCTCTCTAATCATGTACTTACCCAGTCATGTAAAGGAAATACCAGCAACCAATGGCTTAAAAACGCCCTCCCCCGCACATACCTGAAATATAGAAAACGGAGAATGAGAGGGCCATTAGAGAAAACGTATACATTATTTATAAGGGTAACTATATATAAAATGCTGGAAAATGCGTGTGTGTGTGTGTGTGTGTGTGTGTGTGTGTGTGTGTGTGTGTGTGTGTGTGTGTGTGTGTGTGTGTGTGTGTGTGTGAGAGAGAGAGAGAGAGAGAGAGAGAGAGAGAGAGAGAGAGAGAGAGAGAGAGAGAGAGAGAGCAGAAAAACTCAGGTATACCACCGACGTAAGTTAGACAGGTGTGTGACAAGAATAAAAGGCTGACAGGTGCGACAGGTGACAGCCAAGGGTCATGTATTTAGGTGTGACAAATACACTTGTTCTTATTCTTATCTGAAGCTGATTTGAGAGAGAGAGAGAGAGAGAGAGGGAGTATTAAGTGCTGATACTGCGGTGGGAAAGTTAAAGAAATATGAGAGTGAGCAAATTAGAAAGTTTGTTCCTTGCTTCTGTTACTTCTTACCCCTCTACCTCCCTTCCACCGACCCTCCATCCCAAGGTACTCTTACACAAGCTCTCTCTCTCTCTCTCTCTCTCTCTCTCTCTCTCTCTCTCCTCAGGCCTAAAGTTATAAACATCCTTCCACGTGAAACCATTTCGTCTTTTCTCCCCTCGCCTCCCCTCCCCACTCCCTCTCCCTTCCTACATCCCTCTCCCTTCTTCCCCCTCCCCCTCTCGCCTGTCCCTTCCCCAACTCTGCTTCCCCCCCCCACATTACCTCACTTCAACTCCCCATTACCTCCTCCCCTCCCCTCTCCCTTCTCTCTTCCTAGTCCCCCTCTTCACCCCTCATAACACTCCATTTACCTTCCCACCACAAATCCCCCCGATCCTCTCCCCAACCCTCAGTTTTCCCTTCCCTCCACCCCTCCTCCTTCCTCATATGCCATCCTCCACAACCCTCATCCTTTCTCCTTCCACCATTCATTCTCTCTCTCTCTCTCTCTCTCTCTCTCTCTCTCTCTCTCTCTCTCCTCACTCTTCTCCCCCTCCTCCCTTCCCCCCAGCTAACCAGAAATTAGCCCTGAGGGGAAGAAAGCCACCACGAGTTCCCCTTCTGAGCCTGGGGGAGGAGGGGGAGGAGGGGGGAGGCAGGAATGGGGAGGAAAAGGGGGAGATGGGGGAAGGGGAGAGAGGATCATTACACTGTGAAAGGTATGGGTGTGTGTGTGTGTGTGTGTGTGTGTGTGTGTGTGTGTGTGTGTGTGTGTGTGTGTATCAGTACCGGTATGCGGACGTCAGATAACACAATCAATCAGTGTTAAGACTTACGTAAGCTCTAGAGGCCTAACACAAACCACGATACATTTATTAACACCTTAACACATCCTGACCTTATTTTAGTTACATAATCAAAGAAAACAAATGAACAAATCAATCAATCAATCAACATATAAATAAACTAGAGGGGCACTCAATGGAGCGCATCTCTCCGACAAGGGCAACGCAATTTCCAAACCACTCTTCATAATGGGTTAGGCTTTCTCATCAATTATCAGAGTTTCGCAAAAAGTGTTTTCCGGATCCAGAATCTTTAATACTACCCGGATCGGTGCCAAAAGTTACTCGATTGTTCCCTGGGTCACGGGCTATCTACCCACCATACTTGACCCAAATCTCTCTATTAGTTTTTGGGTAGTCCTGCTAACAGACAGACAAACAAACAAACAAACAGGGGTGAAAACATACTCTCCGTGTCAGAGAGAATAATCGCCATCAAACATCCTGCTACTCATTAAATATACACCTACTTCTTCAGTAACTCTTAAAACATCATTATCAGCTTTACTCCCCACGGATGTACTCTGAAAGGGTAAGAGACAGCAACGGAAAACCTGGGAAAACTAAGAGAAAGAGAAATATCATCATCATCATCATCATCATCAAGATGATGATGATCATGATCATGATGATGATAAATGTAAGTCTGAGGTTTATTTGTTTACCTGTAGAAGAATGCGGTTGCTCATACTTCCACCTACTCTCTCTCTCTCTCTCTCTCTCTCTCTCTCTCTCTCTCTCTCTCACACACACACACACACACACACACACACACACACACACACACACACACACATATACAGTATACAAGGGCAGGGGCAAGGTTGGGCAATAGGACTTGGGTGAAGCTGCGGGTGTGGTCGGAGAGAGAGAGAGTAATATTCAACACTAAACTTAGAATGCTGTACAGATAACATGCCACTTGATACTGCTATATTCTCTCCCTCTCTCTCTCTCTCTCTCTCTCTCTCTCTCTAATAACCCTTGCTGCTTGAAGCGACTTGAGTGACTGAAACAGACAGAAAGGCAGAGGGAAGTGACAGACAGACAGATAGATACACATATGGACAGATAATATGGGAGAGATATACCAAAATAACATTAACAGATAGACAGACAGATAGATAGATAAGCAGAGAGATGGACGGCGAGCAGACAGACAAATAACCACGCCCACAAAGACTAACAGATTGACAGACAGACAGATAAACAAACAGATAAACAGACACCTTCAACATTTCATCTTCGTTCTTGCCTACCAGTTACTGTATATTTAGATGACTGAGACTGTATATGAACAAGAAACAAAAAATTTCAATTGCTCTAATCTAACTCAATTGCCGTCTGACGAAATTACAAAGAGGAGGAGGAGGAGGGAGACAAAAGGAAATAGAAAGGAATAAGGAAGGACATGGTGTGTGTGTGTGTGTGTGTGTGTGTGTGTGTGTGTGTGTGTGTGTGTGTGTGTGTGTGTGTGTGTGTGTGTGTGTGTGTGTGTTTCATTGTGCTGACCTTCCATTCCTTTGACATTTCCACGATAAGAGTCTGACAGACGGGCAGATTATTAAGGTATATATATATATATATATATATATATATATATATATATATATATATATATATATATATATATGCATACATACATACATGCAGAGAGAGAGAGAGAGAGAGAGACCCTAACAAGCATGAAGGTCACTCTATATCCTACTCCTCGGCCTCCTCACACTATCTTCTACATACTACTTTGCTATATTTGAAAGAAGGAGACCTTATCGATGTAAATAAAATAAATAAATAGATAAACAGTCAGACAGATATATAGTGTAAGATGCTGGAGTGTGAGGTGTTTCAGCGTGTGGTGTGGCAGTGTGAGGTGTTTCAGTGTGTGGTGTGGCTGTGTGTGGTGTGGCTGTGTGTGGTGTGGCTGTGTGTGGTGTGGCAATGTGTGGTGTGGCAGTGTGTGGTGTGGCAGTGTGTGGTGTGGCAGTGTGTGGTGTGGCTGTGTGTGGTGTGGCAGTGTGTGGTGTGGCTGTGTACTTTCTAAGGCCCTGTATCAACACAACAACAATGCTGAGGGAAGATTAATTTGACTTGGAAAAATATAAATAATGACAGTAGTGAAGGTCTGGTGGTGACGATAAAATGACAGAGAGAGAGAGAGAGAGAGAGAGAGAGAGACGAGTGACAGACAGACTCCTAAAAAAAATTGATGATTCGCGAAATGAGATTGGACGGTAGCCTTGTGAGCTAGCTTTTTTGGTGACAGGATTGAGTTAGGAGACAGTGAATGAGGGTCTCCACTCATTGTGTATGCGGCGGGTGTCATGGCGGACGCGTATACTGAGATGGGGTGGGGGGAGGGGAGGGAGAGGTGTAGGGAGGGGATGGGGAGAGAGGCCGGGGTAAGGAGAGGGTAAAGGAGGGATCCTGGGGTATGGGGAGGGAAGGGGAGGGATGCTGGGGTATGGGGAGACGGTGGGGTATGTGGAGACGGTGGGGTATGGTGGGGAATATGGGGAGTGACATGAGTGAGGGTATGGGGAGAGGGGGAGAAATGAGGGGAAGTGGAAGGTGTTGGGAGAATGGGGGAGAATAAGAAGCAGGAGACTGTCGATGGCTGATAGGTAGGGGTATGGGGAGACAGAGGGAGAAAAGGGGGAACGGAGGAGTGAGAAAAGTGAGACGGAAGAGAAAATCGAGGTTGTGTATGAGAAGAAATAAAAGATTTGAGGAGAGGAAGACAGAAGGAGAAAGCAAAAGAGAACGGAAGGGCAGAGCAGGAAGGGGAAAAAGAGAGATGGGATGAGAGAGAGAGAGAGAGAGAGAGAGAGCAGTAGGTAAGATATGCCTCCGACCCACTTCTCCCCACCACAATACCCTGCAATACATTTACGATATGTGAGAGTAACGTGAGTGAGGTGGGGCTGTTCACTAACGCCTTGTAAGGATGTGGGGGGGCCAGGACAGTGCTTGGGGCGAGGTCTAGGTTTTGAGCATTTCTGGAGGTTAGATGGGGAAGAAGAGACAGAGAGGAGAAGAAGGTTGAGCAGAGAGAAATGAACACGGAAGGAAACAAGGGAAGAAACGAGGAATGGGGAAGAGAGAAAAAAGAATGAAGACAGGAAGAACTTTTAAGAAGGAAATGAAAGAAGGGAGAAAAGGCACAAGGAAGAAGGGAAAAAAGGGAGGAAGGCGGGCATTGGAACTGAAAGGAGGAACGAAAGAAGAAGGGAAGTAAGAGCCGGAAGAACAGGGTGAGGGAAAACAAGAGAAAAGAGGAGGGAAGTTAAGTGGTGGCTGGAAGAGGAGGCAAAAAATAAATGAGAGAAAGAATGACGGAGACAAAAGAAAAAGAGGAAGACAGTGAGGAGAAAAATGGACGGAAGAGAAATGGGACTCAAAGACTACAAAAGGAAAAGAAAGAGAGGTGGAAGAGGAGGAGAAAACAGAAACAGGAAAAAAGAAAGAGACGAAGGGAAAGAGAGAGAAAGGGGATGAGAGAAGACGCGACAAAGGGAGAACAAGGGCAAGGGAAAAACTGAAGGGAAAAGGGAAAAAGGTAAGAAGGGAAGACATGAAGAAAGGCAGAAGAGAGACAAGGGAAGAGGAAAGAAAGGAGGAAGAAGGGAATGGAGGAAAATAAACATTAAGGAAAAAAAAAAGATGGGGTATGTGACGACCTTGTGGAGTGGTTGGGAAAACGCCTGGCAACATCATGATAAGGTTACACACACACACACACACACACACACACACACACACACGGAAGGGCAAAACGCATGCATTTCTGCCGCCTGATAAGAAGCCAAAGAATGAACAGGGGAGGAGATGGTATGCAAGCGGTGACAGATAGATTGATACATACATACACATACACATACATATAGATAGATAGACAGATAGATAGATACAGACACAGGACAGAAGGGAGAGAACAGAGGTGGTAGACTGACAGACAGATAGATATAGACACACAGACAGACAGAGACAAGTGAAAGAAGTGACGGAAATAAAAGAGAAACGAATGTATGAAAGGAGGAATGGGCAAGAGGGAGGCAGGGAGGGAGGGAGGATGAAGGTCAAGGTGAGATGAGTCATGGGGAGGAGGGAGGCAGGAGAGAGACCAGGGTAGGGGAAGGAGGCAGGAGAGAGAGAGAACGAGGGGGACGTGGGAGAGAATAGGGGAAGGGGAGTAAGTAGGAGAATAGGGGAGTGGCAGATGGAGGAGAGAACAGGGTTGGGGGAGTAGGGAGGAGAAAGAATTGGGTAGAAGGGAGTAGGGAGAGAGAACAGAGGAGGGGGAGGGGGGAGGGAGCCAAGGTCAGGGTAGGAAGGTCGATGAGGCAGCCAGGTGAGAAAGGGAGGAAGGGAGAGAGGCAGAGAGAACCGGAGGGAAGGTGGGACAGACGCGAGCTAGGGAGAAGGGAGGAAAGTGAAAGAGGGAGGAATGGAGGGAAGAAATGAGGACAGAAATGAGGCAGACAATTTTCCTTGAGTCATTTACCGGCATTTTTCTCTCCAATTTCTGGTCTCTTACCATTAAACCCGTGATGAGAGAGAGAGAGAGAGAGAGAGAGAGTCCCGGATAACAACGGACACCTAAACACGTCAGAAAAATACGTGAACCAAAAAATAATATTATATACCACATTCGCTTCAAATTACTCGGAAGAAAAAAACACGGTCTCTCAATAAAAAGAAAAAAAGGAAAAACTCACCGCCACTACAAACCCATAATCCAGCACGAGTGGGGGAAAAAAATAATGACCGAAAATTTTACCGCACAGACAACGGAAAGCCTGAAACACCGATACCCGAATTTTTTTCCTGAATGTGATTATGTTCTCGTGGACTTTGAAGGCTCCGCGGTCCCTCCCCCCCCCTCTCTCTATAGGCCATATATATAATACGCTTCTTCTATACCGCCGTATGATATCTCGTGTGTTGCGGGACGGCTGAGTTTTATCAGTACCGGGCACCTTTTACGTTAGTATACGTTAATTTCCTCTCACATAACAGAGGAGATTGTTCACCTGCAAAATGCAAAGTAAATCGTTCAGGAAGAGGTGATGCGAAGAATTCTGAGAGTACACATCAACCTCTTCGATTCTTCTCCCACTCCGCCACACTTTCACCCTGGAATACCACTCGTAAAAACATTCGCCCGAACAGGGACTCGAACCCTGGACCCTTAGGTTAAAAGCCTAATGCTCTACCGACTGAGCTATCCGGGCTCTGTAACGAGAGGTTTGCCAAGCTCTTCCCTCCCTCCCTCCCACTCTCCTCCCCTACTCATCTCTCCCCATGTTCTCTTCTCCCCCTTCCCCCCCCCCTCTCTCTTCTCACCTCGACGTACGTTCATTTTTTTCCATCTCTTTTTTCTCCTCCTCTCCCCGCCTCTTTTCCCTTGCTTTCATTTTCCCCTCCCCTCCACCTCCCCTCTCTAAATTCTCATTCATTCTCTTCTCTCATTTCCCCTTACATTTCCTCCTCTTTTTTTCCTTCTCCTCTCTCTCTCTCTCTCTCTCTCTCTCTCTCTCTCTCTCTCTCACACACACACACACATACACACAAAATCATATCAAAATATATACAGTACTTTCTCATGACAACAACGTACACAGGAATGCGGTCACATGTACGGATTCAAACGCACACAGCTAAAGTTCTACCCACCAAATACACCTCTCTCTCTCTCTCTGGCAGATTAAACTTTTCTAGGTAGAGACAGACAGACAGAGAGTGTGTGTGTGTGTGTGTGTGTGTGTGTGTGTGTGTGTGTGTGTGTGTGTGTGTGTGTGTGTGGATGAGTAAGTAAATGTTTGTCTCTAAATTGCCACTGTCAGTCATGGTATCGGAATGTGTGTGTGTGTGTGTGTGTGTGTGTGTGTGTGTGTGTGTGTGTGTGTGTGTGTGTGTGTGTGAGTGAGTGTCCTAAAACATGGAATCAAACATACCGTTATGCAAACACACACACACACACACACACACACACACACACACACACACACACACACACACACACACACACCTAATATTTACAAACACCCCTGTCTCATTAGCTTCTGCCTTGTTCACTCTGTTTATCCCTTGCACCTGGCACACCTCACACCTCCTGCATCTGTCTGTCTGTCTGTATCATACGGTTGTCTTTCTGTATTAACTGTCTCTGTTTACTGTTGTTTATCCATGCCTGTTTTATACATGTCTGCCCCTCTCTCTCTCTCTCTCTCTCTCACACACACACACACACACACACACACACACACACACACGATACCAGTGAGCCCCTTGGTACATACTAGGCAAATCCCGTCAAAGGGTAGGACTAGACATTTAAGAATTGAAAAATATAGACGAGGGGAAAACTCTCTCTTCCCCGCCCACGAAACCCTCCAACTAAAACTGTCAGATGGTGGTGAAAAGGAAAATCACGCAGTGGAGAAAAATGGCATGGAAACTTCACACAAAGGAGCGACATAAAATACATTCCACGTACTGAAACCATGTATTAAAAAACGATAAGGCGGTCGTGAATGCTCTGATGACTGGGACAAGTTGAATAACAGTCAATTTCCACCCACACAAATATCTAGCATCTTCTTCATGCGCTCAAAAGAAAGCAGTAGGTCACTCTTGAAACTCTTAATCGAAAGAGCACTAACGACATCCCTGGGTAGCTTTTTCCACCCATCCACTACTCTTATTTCCTAACTTATTTCACTCATCCACTACTCTGATTTCCAAACCAGTTCCCACCTATCTCCTTACCAAAACGGAAATTCTCAAGCTTATACACTGTCTGTTTGTCATAATATTGTATCAAGTGAATCTGTTTACCGTGTGAGTTTCATATGTTCTTTAGTTTAACGTCTGTCTGTGTGTGTGTTTATATATCTGTTTGTGAGGGATAAGGAAGAGGGGGAGGCTGGGTGAAGGACGAGAGGAGAAAGCAAAGGGTGGCTAGGGTAGAGGGGAAGGGGGAAGAGGAGAGCCTGGGGGAGAGGGCAGGGTCTAGAAGACTGGGGAGAGTGTGGATGAGACGAGGGGAGAGGAGAGGGAGAGGCTGGGGAAGCGTGGAGAGGGGATGAGGGGAGATGCTAACGACAGTGTGGGTGAAGGTGGGGGGTCAAAATGAGAGATAGAGGGGTAAGGGCTGTGACGAAGGAGGGACGAGGGAAAGTAAGGGAGGGGAAAGGCTGCTGGGAGGGGGATGGCAGAGTGAGGAGGGGGCTTGCGAAGGTGGGGGGAGGGAGGAGAGAGTGGCAGGGGACGCAGGGGAAGTGACGCAAAGGTTAGACGTTCAATCCGTTAACAGTGGTCATATGTAATGAAAGGTCAGACAGGATAACTCTCTCTCTCTCTCTCTCTCTCTCTCTCTCTCTCTCACACACACACACACACACACACACACACACACACACACACACGAATCAAAACACGACATTCAAACAGGCCGAACTGGTCATGAAAGCAAGAAAATGGTGCACTGGTGTAACCCAAGCGTGAGAGGCAAGGGCAGGGACAAGTGTGGTGTGGTGTGGTGTAACGACCCTCACCACAGCACACCACACCACACAAGCCCATAAATATCGCACATCTTTCACCACAAACCGCCTCCACACACAACCCACACTCACAATCTCACCCACACCCACACCCAAGCACACCCACACTCATCCATATCATCCACTCGATCACTCAACTTGCCTCACTCAATACCATCACCCCTTCTAATTGACCTGTATAAAGCATCGCATCAAAGGAGCAGCTCTGATAATACCAATGTTTTTAAGCCAATTAGGGGTCGTGCTTAGCAAACCATCACTATCTCAGCTGATGATGGCTGGGATAAATAAAGCAGACCATGATTTTACAGGTGACTTTAATAATTTTACTATGATGTCGTATATTTTATTTTTCTTTATTTACATATTTTTATCTATCAAAAACCTACTACTACTGCTACTGCTATTATTATTATTATTATTATTATTATTATTATTATTATTATTATCATTATTATCATCATCATTATTATTGCATCCATCTCGCTTCCGTCAGACGATTTAATTCGACTTAGCAGATGCCTGTCAAATTTACTACGATTAATCAAGGCTAGATCAAACCCCTCCAGTTAAAAATCAATCCAGCTGAATTAAATCGTCTGCGAAATACCAAAATTAAAGACGTAATCGCAGTGTAGCGGTTAATACAGGCCATATCTAACCCACTCAGTTCGATAAAATCCCTCCCGAGCTGAGTAAAACCGTCTGAGGGTAGCAAGGATAAACCCAAGACGTCCCCGGGATGAAGGGGTTAACTACTAAGACAGACGGTTTGTTATTTCACGACAACCAGAGACAAAACATAAACACACACGTATAAATAAACCCTCAAAAAATCGAAGCCAGAATCACACACACACACACACACACACACACACACACACACACACACACACACACACACACACACACACACAACTGATAAACACACACAAACACACACACACACAACTGATAAACACACACAAACACACACACACACAACTGATAAACACACACACACACACACACACACACACACACACACACATACACACACACACACACCCTATTTGCATATATAAACAAATAATTTTCTGATTACTAGGATAATTCTTAGCAAAAACAAAACAAAAAATTGTTTGGTCTCCAGTATGAGCGTAAAAGTAATATTAAAGAATTAAAGTACATTTAGAGTAAAGAACATTTTTATTGAGATGTATATTGTAGTTTTTAAGCACCTGATTAGGAAATATGATCTCTCTCTCTCTCTCTCTCTCACACACACACACACACACACACACACACACACACACACACACAGGCGACACTCCGACGCAAACACACTCATAACCTTTAAAAACACGACACATACATCCCTCCAAAACACAGGTTGTAAAGCCTATTATACGTGTGTGTGTGTGTGTGTGTGTGTGTGTGTGTGTGTGTGTGTGTGTGTGTGTGTGTGAGGGAGGGGAAGGGATAAGGGTCATCTTACACCATAAAGCCAAGTAAAAATAATCCTTACACCACCTCACTCTAAGGTTCAGTATTGTTTTCTCGTCTGAGTAAATTTAGACAAGTTGGTGGCAGCGAAGGGTGGGGAGGGGAAGGGTGGGGCCGGGTGGGGAGGGGAGGGGAGAGGCTGGGTGGGGTGGGATGATGTAGTAAAGCTATGGTGTGGCATGGAGTGATGTGGTGTGGTGTGTATGATGTCAGGATGAGGAGGAAACGGTTACGTTGTTTGTAGTGTAGTATAGTGCAGTGTGGTGTGGTGTAGTGTGGTGTGGTGTGGTGTAATATGGTGTGGTGTAATGTGGTGCGGTGTAATATACTGGTTGTTGTGTTACATGGTGTGGTGAGGTGGGGTGGGGTTGGGTGGGATGCAGTCAATGTGGTATATATTAGATGTAGGTGGAATCTCTCTCTCTCTCTCTCTCTCTCTCTCTCTCTCTCTCTCTCTCTCTCTCTCTCTCCATCCCATAACGTAGAGATAATTCAACTACTCTTTCTACAACATCCTCTCATTATCACTGTTCTGACCACACTCTCCTTATCTCCTTCTGACACACATATTTTGCTAACATGTCTTCTTACATAGGCCTCTTATATTCCTGTCCACCCCTTAATATCTACCTCTCCTGTCCGCTCAAAAAACAACATATCAACATTCCTTCCTTGCCCATTTCAATAACTCGGTAATGCCCATATTTTGTAAAAGGGACAGAACTGGTCATTTTCAAAAACTAATCCAGAGTGAAACCCCGAAGTGTAGATATGAGCTTCGCGGCTATGGGTAAGTAGGCGGAGGGTGGCACGCTTAGTACCTTTCCTGCAACTGCATGAAGCTTGGGCAGTACTGGGTTTACACGATACCGTTCCCACAGCATCATATTTCCTAACAACACCTTTGTCACATCATTCCAAAATATACTTTCCCGAACTCCACCCAAAAGGCTTGTACCAACTACCCTGCAACCCACACCTGTATACCCGCGCCCTATTCTCTCTCTCTCTCTCTCTCTCTCTGGGCCAATATGACACCCTACTGAAGCCGTAGTAGGAACGAAGGGAGGGACAAACGGCAGCGAGGAATAGAGGGAGGGACATACTATATATATATATATAGAGAGAGAGAGAGAGAGAGAGAGAGAGAGAGAGAGAGAGAGAGAGAGAGAGACAGAGAAAGAGAGACCCCAGCTAGTCCTATATAAACAATCTCTCCTCATTCTCCCCTCTCCGCCTCACTTGATTGATTTTTCCTCCATATCCCTCCTCGTCTCTTCTACAATCCGTCTATCTCTATTAATCAATCAATCAACTAATCAACCAATGAATTACACAGTTTATCTATCAAATCCAGCAATCAGTCTATCTACCTACCTTTTCTTTTACCCCTCCTTCTCTCTCTCTCTCTCAGCTATCCTGCTCTTAATCCTAATTTACCGTACCTGGAAAGCAAGAGCGAATCTCAAAGGAACGTAAGGTATAGTGTTATCTGTGAATATATGCAACTCTCTCTCTCTCTCTCTCTCTGTCTCTGTCTCTCTCTCTCTCTCTCTCTCTCTCTCTCTTTCTCACCTGTCGCTGGTCCATTGAGGTGGGCTGATTAATGAGTGAGGGAGTGAAAGGTGGGCAGGGTGGAGGTCGCGGGGGTGGCATGAGTGGAATGTTTACCCGAAGGGGGCAAGGTTAGGTACGGTATGGAAGGAGGACGCATGGAAGTGACAGTGCGTTGCCTGAGGCCCAACAATCTCCCTGTGTCTCGCAAAACTTCACATGCCACTACCTGAGCACCAATACCGACGTGTGAGTACCGTGCAAAACCAGCAAAGACTATTCTAACAACACAGTTTTTCAATCTTTTCTATGTCTCAGGCGGGGAACGATCTTAGGTCATTTCGGATAGTAGTCCATTGTTACATCTACTACATGACCACCTCCGTCCACGACCTCCTCCCTTTATATACATACATACATACATACACACAGAATGACAGACAGATAGTGTGTGTGTGTGTGTGTGTGTGTGTGTGTGTGTGTGTGTGTGTGTGTGTGTGTGTGTGTGTGTGTGTGTGTGTGTGTGTGTGTGTGTGTGTGTGTGTGTATTCTTCTGTTTATAAAGGGACAGGCATACAAGCGAGACAGATACATATTAAAAACAACTAGACCACGTGACACTGAGGATGCATTAAAGGAAACGATTAAATTAAAAAAAAAATAAAATGTACGAGAGAGAGAGAGAGAGAGAGAGAG
>NC_137047.1:1454562-1477062 GCF_032717465.1 Coenobita brevimanus | reverse complement strand
CCTGCCACTAAACATCTGCTTTACTACCTTACATATATGCCTATTACCTTCCATTCCCTCACCCTCAAAAGATACTCAATAAATCAACCATACATCTAAGCCTTTTATACACCTGTCCTTCACACTTATCCTAAGAACCTTCCTCACACACCTGCCACTACACAGATGTATATTTTCCAGGTCTTTGCCGCTTAGATACTCAATAAATCAAATAGCTATACACCTGAAACGTCAAATTAACACAAATGACTTATCAAAAAGCCTACTTTCCTCTCCACAGACACACACCTGACTCTCACACCACTCCCACACCTGTCACACAAAACACATGACTCCAAACCTACTCCGAGATCACCTGCCTACCTTCAGTTTACACCTGTTCAGTCACATATATTTCTCAATACAGGGTGAAAATGTCACTGTTCAGTACATGCGATTACCACACCTCATACTGCCACAATGTTGACTGCCACACCTCACATGCACCTCATTTCACACTACCACGCCTCACACTGCCATATTTCTCCCTACCACACCTCACACTGACACATTTCTCACTACCACACCCCATACTACCGCACACTGCAGCTCGACACACCGTCACAGCACACACCACCACACTAGACCCGAACACACTACACACTACCACACCACGACCCAGCCAGACACACACTCGCCATCACACCTTAACTCTCTCAAAACCTTTTACTTTGCACTACCCCCTTGATCAATCTCTCTCTCTCTCTTAGAGCCTGTTCCTCCACACCCGTCCTACAACTGACCGTCCACACCCCACACACCTGCCTCCACGCTTTACACTCCTGCCCACCACACCTTATACACCTGTCACCCACACCCCATACACCTGTCAGCAACCAAACACCTGCCCCAACACCCTATACACCTGGCCAAAACCCTCCACACCTGCTCACACCTGGTTACATATATATAAGGAGAGCCAATATGTCAGATCTGCAAGAGATGTCAGATCGTGAGGAGGCAGTTTGCGGGCCTATAATTAGCATCATTCAAGGGGTACTGAAGGGTACGAGCCTGGCGTGTAAGTGGACAAGAAATGATGATGATGATGATGATGATGATGATGATCGGAATCACCACCATGGTGGTGGTGGTGATAACATTAGTTACCATCACCATACAATTATAATTCCAAAATTACAAGTGGGTGTGGTTTGGATCCAGACAAACAGCAAAAATATAAATCAATGAGAATAATAACTGGTAATACTATTCACCATCCCAACCCTAATTACCATCCAAAACGACGGGGGAAGGAGGAATTTTAAAAAATTTATGGTAGTAATTTTGCATTCCAGGGGAGTATTGGGATGTCCTTAGTGTATCATTGAACAAATAAAAAAATGAAAGGAACAGGAATTACAACAGGCATAGGATACGTAAAAAGTTGTAAGTATATCATACATACACACACACACACACACACACACACACACAGAAATCTCAGTGTCCGTTTTTCCTTGGTTCGTCCGTATCTGATCGGCTGGGGGGGGTGAGGGGAGGGAGGGTAGGGGACAGAGATGAGGGGAAAGGAAGGGGAAGAAGTGAAGGGGGAAAAAAAAAAGCAAGTAGGGGGAAAAGAGGTGGGGAAAATAAATGAGGGGAGGGGGAGGGGGAGGGGAGGCACTTTCACTACAACACAGGCATATACAAGGACCCAGGGGGAGAGGGGAGAGAGGAGGAACTGGAGGGGCGAGGAGGCAGGAGCAAGGGGAGAGGGGAAAGAGGGGGGAGAGGGCAGGGGCAAGGGGAGATGGGTGAGGGGGGAAAGTGGGTCTGCATATGGTCTTTTACTGCCCCTACTGTGGGGGTGGGGGAGCTGATGGGGAGATGGGGAGCGAGTGGGAGGAGGAGGGTTGGGGAAGAGTGTGGGTAGGGGTGAAAAAGATGGACAGAGATATTGGTCTACTCTCTCTCTCTCTCTCTCTCTCTCTCTCTCTCTCTCTCTCTCTCTCTCTCTCTCATATCTGTGTAATGTTATCCAGTTAGTTTTTTTTGTACCTTCCTTTCACTCGTGTTTTAATCAGCTCCACATTCTTACCCCCTCCCCCACCCTCATTTCACTTTCATCTCCACAAGTCTTTTTTTTTTTTTTCATCATCACCATCTCCTCACTATCAGGGTAATTTTCATCTCTTTAAATACGGTATCTTTATTATTATTAATATTATTAATATTATTATTATTAACCTTTTAACTGAGCATCTTTCACCTTCATTCCCATCACCATCATCCCCTTCTCCACCTCCCTTCCCCATCTCCACTCCTTCTCTTCCTTCCCCTTCACCTCCCTCACCTAATCTCTTTCTCACTCTTCACCCTCACTCACCTTCACCCTCACCCTGCCATCATCCTCACCCACCTTCACCCTTACCCCATCTCTCCCCATCATCACCCTTCTCGCATCTCCCTCAATCCTCTCACCCTACCCTCCTCCCTCACCCTTCACTCCCACACCCCTTATACACACACACACACACACACACAAATATTCTCTCTCTCTCTCTCTCTCTCTCTCTCTCTCTCTCTCTTTCTCTTGCTTTAAAAATTCTTAAGAAACTCTGAGGGCAAATAACTGTTGCTAATTGAGACCTTAATTAAAACATGTGACATCGTAACCAAGTTTTTTTCATTCCTTGATGGAGACTGATTGACTGACAGACAGACAGACAGACAGATGCAGATTGGTACGCTGCAGATAGAGTAACGGTACAAAAAGACAGGCGGATAAAAAGATTGACAGACACACAAAGATGAAAGATATGGTGCACGAAAAGGTAAGCGACTATAATCACCTACCAGCAGCAGGTATAAAATAATAATAATAATGAAAATCCCAGTATTAAAGGTGCTGATTCTGTTCCCACACCCAACCCGTAACTGAGTAAGACCCTCTCCCCCGGACACCCCCTCCTCCCCCTGACACCCCCCTCCTCCCCCTGACCCCTGACCTCCTCACTGGCTCTCCCAAAATCCAATCAGGTCATCGTGGGGTCAGCCTGAATCCATCGTCTCTGTTTTCGTCATGTCGGGCAAGAAAAAATATATTAAAAGTTTCTTGAGAATATTAAGACATGGATACTAATACAGTCGGGGTATAAAGTATTCTGCACTTACAAGAGTTGCTTAAATTCTACATATACATATACAAGTACACACAGACAACTGGTGTGTATGTACTTATATATATGTATGTATGAATAAATATCTATGTATGTTGTATGAATAAATATGTATGGTATACGCACATGCATGCTCACAAACACTAAAAATGTCACTTTTAAAGCACACACACACACACACACACACACACACACACACACACACACACACACACACCATCTCATCCCCCACTTTCTCTCTCTTGCATCATCATTATCACCACCACCATCACCACCGCCACAATCATCTCTAGGAAAACGTATCTATCTTTTCTCCCACTATCAGCGACACATGTGACCGTCGCCAAGTCGTGTTTTGTCGCTCCTGTTGTGTGTTTTGTTGCTGAGAACATGGGGGTGGTGAGGCAATGGGTGGGGGTGGTGGGGAGGGGTGGAGTGGGGTGGGGTGACGGGATGGATGGGAAACTGAGGGGAAAAAATGGTGTCGAGATTCTGATGTTCGTGCAAGTGTGTGTGTGTGTGTGTGTGTGTGTGTGTGTGTGTGTGTGTGAGAGAGAGAGAGAGAAGGTTGTGAGAACTGTATATGTACGTATGTATGTTGTATGTAAAACAACTTTAGTCCTCTACCTAACATCACGATTCTCTCTCTCTCTCTCTCTCTCCGCACCCTACAATATTGTACCATCGTTCCTATCGCTAGACATAACTCCTACAATTTCCCCTCTGGCACACCCATCATCATTACCATTATTACCACCCTTCCCACGCCTCCTTCCCCTACCCTAACATTCTACCTCCCCCAAAACCCCTCCCTATTCCTCCCATTACTTTACCTAAACCTCTCACTACTCCTAAATTCTTCCCCCTTCCCCTACCCTAACATTCTCCCTCCCCCAAACCCCTCCCTATTCCTCCCATTACCTTACCCAAACCTCTCACTACTCCTAAATTCCTCCCCCGTCCCCTACCCTAAAATTCATGTGAAAACGCCAGAATGAACATAACTACACGAATGGGCAAAATTAAAGGAAATTCACCCACATAAAACCTTGTAAATGCCCAAATAAACCCGAATGAAGCAAATACCAAAGTGAAGCTATACCGTATCTACCGGTATATAAAAAATCTAATAAACCTAAAATATATAGCCTACCGAAATAAAAACCAACACCCCCCAAAATTAAAAAGCTCATATGAAGAAAAAAATTATAAATACCTATAGGACAAAAGAATTAAATGTCCAAACAAACAAAATGAGAACACCGAGATGAACCTTAATAAACATCCAAGAAATCACTATATTAACCTACATAAGAACCTTCGTCTGGGTTCATTTGGGTACTGATTTTAGGTTCATTTGGGTATTTAAGGTTCATTTGCTTATTTACTGGCATTTTGGATCACTGGGTTGTTTTCTGATGCATATGGTTTCATCTGGTTAATCAGTAGGTCTCAAGTACTGTACAACCACGCCAGACAGAGCCTTACATATTACCCCTTCAGTACGATAACACTTCAGCCCCTTTAATACGATAACTCATTCTCTTACTGTCAGACGATTTTCTTGGGGCACAGGGGACATCCCTCGTTGCACAGAGGTTAACGCAAAGACTGGGCAACACTCAGTATAATATCAAACATCTAAAAATCGCATAATTCTATAACTAAGCAGCGCCACACCGTTCTGTAACTCTACAATAAAAAAGCTGAACATGTTTTTAAGGCACGAAGAACGTGAGAATAACACGTTAATGTGTATTACATACACACACACACACACACACACACACACACACACACACACACAGCCAAAAACAAGTAACTTAAAGAAACAGAAAATGAAATAGAAGTAAAACGCAAAACAAGAGTGAACAGAAGACAGTGGTGTTAATAAACTCTTAAATTTGAGGATGCATTAGAAATATTCGAGATGAGGTACAAAAAGCCATAAGTTACAGTAAATTGTACAAAAATACAAAAATAATGTAACTGTAGAGTTTCTCTAAAGAAAATACTGTACGTATTTAAATGTCCGGCGGCCCTACAGCAATTTAACGGTGATAGTGAAGCCAGGAGAAACTATCAAATAGGTACTGGAAAACGAACTTTATGTAAAACAGTGAAAAATATATTGAAAACACACATAATTCTAACGACAACAGAGACTCGCCGCAGCCCGCAATGATACAGGCAAAAGCGACAACAACAACATCGGTGACAACATTGCCGCTGTCTCGCCCGTCTGATAAATAAATCAACCATAGCCCACTGCACCACTTTCAAACTGTGACAACCTTTTCTGCAACACACGCTTGCAATATCAATGACGACTAGAACCTCAATAACTCTGCTTATCTCAGTGTGGAACTACGTGAAAAAGGAGGAAAGCGTTGGTCCGTCCACGCAGCCAACAAGTTTAAAATCCCGATCTAACGCCTCGTATTTCACCGCTTTTTTATCTACAAAGTTCCTTTTTCCCCAACACACGATTACACTGCATCAACGAGAACTAAAATATCAATAACTTACCTTATCAGTGAGAGAGGAACCACACAAATTAAGGGGGAAATCGGCCACAATCAAACGCACATACTTCCGAAACGAGTGACGCGACGCACTGTGAAGGAGCGTGGGGAGGCTGTATTATCGTACGGATCGGTCCTAAAATTGTCGAGCACTGGACTTTCGAAACTCATAATTTGACGCCGATTAAGGACATACAGCACTAGTTTTTGAGTTGATATATGTATTAAGAGCCATGTTTTATTTTTTTATTCCTTATTTTACCCCGTAGAGAGAAATATACCCCCGGGATGAGAACAATACTCCCAAGATCGTATCCCCATAGAAACCACAGTACAGATCTCGCCAGTTGGGAAGGCTTTTAAAATCTCAAGTTGGGAAGGCTTTTAAAATCTCTTCTTTGGAGATTTAATTTGCATAGTGCAACTTATAACGCTTGTGTGTGGTACTCATATACTTTTTATATCAACACACTGCATAAATAACGTACAAGAACTTCCCAGATAGATATAAATTGGTAAAAAAGACGTAAGAAAGAGTTTGTAACTTTCTTCCGTCTCCTTGGTCGAAAAATAAAAGATCTCGACTTCAAAGGCTTTCCAAAACCACTTCCTCGTAGATTTATTTTTCGTTTTACACCGCAACATTCCCTCGTGTGTGGTTCATGTTATACTAAATTCTTCATACACTGACATAAATAACGGACAACATAACAGTAATCTGCCATTGTCAAGAAATAAACCGGTAAGAAAGAGAAGCCAAGGAACTTCCTGTGCGTACGAGAAGTAAAATGTTGGAACCGACGACATGGCGCCAGCTCAGACGTTCCTTTGTACCTCTTCTTAGGCGACTAATTTTGCACACTGCACCCTGGTACTCTCTTGTACGTTATTAGACCTCCAGAAGGAAAAAGTTATTGTTTTCTCTATTTTTGGTGCTGGTAGCGTTCTCCTCCCCCTTCTCCTCCTCCTCCTCTTTCTCCTCTTCATGGGCCTGAACGTGATATCTCAAGGCACCGCTCTCAGACTGGCGACTATGAGCTACGCACTGATTTTAGGATTCAGAAGGTGTAAAAGGATGGACGAGGAAAAACCAGAGCAAGTAACCCTAGGACGGCCGGAAAACTATCTGTCTATCTATTGCCATACGCCTCAATCCCGTAAGGGGTGGCCACAAGCAAATCGCCTCCATGTCGCCCTGTCCCCCACCATTTTACTGCCGTCCCCCCAGCTCACACACCCCTCTCTCAGAACTACCAGAAACAAAATAATTCCAGTATGTGTTCTATTCGGCTTCAAAAAATGGTCGTAGATCGAAGCAGGTTCAAGCTGAATGAGCCCTCTAGCCTGTATTTGTGATGATTGTGTAAAATTTGATTAGCTTACGCGGGAGGTACAAATCTCCTTGGTTACAACCCAAATCGACCCCCCGATCTGACTACACTTATCCATCCACTGAGCTGAATAGTGTTAGGGATTTTTTTTTCAGGTGAGGAGAAACGCATTATTGTAATGATGATGATGATGATGATGGAATTGAGGTAAGACGGTTATTGTGGTGGTGGTAGTGGTGGAACTAAGATAAGTCTGGCGAGATGATGATGATGATAGTGGGTGTGATGGTGGTGGTGGTGGTGGAACTGAGGTAAGATGGTGTTGGTATGTGGAGATAGTGGCAACAGAAGTGGAGCTGGACAGTGGTATGTAGGGAAGGTGGTGGTGGTGGTGGTGGTGGTGGTGGTAAAAAAAGGAAGTAGAGAGTGTGGTATGTAGGGTGGGTAGTGACAGGGGTGGTGGTGCTAGTAGTAGTGGTAGTGGTATTGATAGTCAGTGTGGTAGAAGTGGTGGCAGTGGTAATGATAGTCACTGTGGTAGGAGTGGTGGTAGTCCTGATAGTAGCTGTGATACTGACAGTGGTGGTGGTAGTGGTAGTGATAGTGATGATGGTGATAGTGGTAGTCAGATGATGGACAGGTAGTAGTGGTGGTAGTAGCTGTGGTAGCGATATGCAGGCTTGGCGGTAATGGTGGTAGTGGTGATGGTGATGGTGGCAGGTATATGCAGTGAAGGTAGTAGTGGTGTCAGTAAGTATGGGGCCTAGGGAGTGTGTAGTATGCAGGTGGGGGTGGAGGTGGCCTGGGTGGCATCAGCACAGCGAGGCGGGGGGCAGAATACTCAACAAGGTGCCGGCCACAGGTGGGGGAGGGGGGGGGCCGGGACTGGGATACAAGGGTCCAGTGGCAGTCAGGTCTACAGTACATGGATGAAAGGGCCAAGGTGGAGTTGAGTCTTATTTTGCGGGGCACAGTGCTAAACAGAGTACACACATTACATTATCCGAAACTTCAAATGTACGGAACCAGTGAAGGGAAAGGTTTAACTGGCCTCGGCTCCCCAGGGACCCCGTATCTCTGCCACTGTGAACGAGGAGGTATGACGTGCCCCACTATTTTAGCAGCAACACAGAACCCCCACTAACTACCTACAGGTGTAAACAGGTACCAGAGCACAATTAGCAAATATTTATGCGTCCATGGAAGAAAAAAGTTCATTATGACCAGGTATGCAAACTAATCAATGTGAAATAACAGAGAAGGGATGTTATATATTCCGAGGAGGTCCACCTGGCTTCATATTTATCTCTCCAGTTTGGCAAGGGTATTTGGGCACAAGGTCTACGAGGTCACGTTCTCTTTGTCTTGCTCACTTTTTTTAGAGAGAGAGAGATAGAGAGAGAGAGATCTTTCCTCCTCTCTTCCCTTCCTCTCAGTCTTTTTCATCATGCTCTTCACCATCCTCCTCCTCCTCCTCCTTCTCCTCGCTTTCTTTCTCCCTGCCCAACTTCCTCTCTCTCACTCTCCTACATGTCACACACACACACACACACACACACACACACACACACACACGATGCTCCAGGCAGAGATATATGAAATGGACGTCAGACTGAAAGCCTTTGATGGAGTCTGTGTATCTATTTATTTTATTTATCTACTCGCCTATCTATGTATCTATCAATTTTTCATTTTTTATCTATCCATCCATCCATCTATCTACTGTATCTATCTATCCACCGGCCCAAAGGCATGGCTGGATGGTTTGTTGGGTGACTGATAAGCGTATGGTCTGAGGTTCGAGCCCCGTTTACGATGTTTTTAATACAATAATGTCTTTTTTTATTTTATTCCTGCTACACCCAGACGAGTTTACTCCTCTCTGAAGACACATACGATGACGGCTATTATTATTATTATTATTATCATTATTATTATTATTATTATTATTATTATTATTATTATTACTGTTATCATCATCATCACCATCATTACTGTTACTACTACTGCTGCTACTACCACCACCACCACCACCACCACCACTACTACCACCACGCAATTCCACCTCTCGTATTAAAAGGGTATAGAACATCACCAGCCCAGCCTTATTGCGTGTTGAGAATGCAAGTTGAATTCATCCTCTTAATGTCTCCGTGATAGCCTTACAAATCCAATTAAAGGGTCTGAGGCTGATGATATTACCTAAGGACATCCCAGGGTCAAAGGTCAATGATAGGTCATATGTAGAGATAAAAATTCGTCTACTATTCTACTGCGTCTACTTCACACACGCACACACACACAAACACACACACACAGTAGCACGACAAAAACTCCCTCCACACACACACACACACACACACACACACACACACACACACACACACACACACACACACACACACACACACACACACACACACACACACACACACACACGCCGGACAAGGCCAGCAAGCGTCCATATAAGGGTGGGTGGCTGCGGTCAATGTTACTCTTGTCATAGCGGCGAGTCTCTCCTCCACCACACCTGTCCACACCTGTCATATCCCACACCTGTCACACCTGTCTAAGCCACACCTTCACTTGCCGGTCTCTACCTAAACGCAATTATATTTCTTATCTGTCTATATTTATCAACATCTGTCTAATTCACACTTTCATTGGTCTCTATACCTGCCTACACCTGTCCTATCCAAGCCTATCTACACCTGTCACATAAATTACACCTGTCTACACCTGTCACATAAATTACACCTGTCTACACCTGTCTACGTAAGTCTGACTCATAACTGCTCATATCTGTCTATATCTATTTATACTTGCATTTAATTTTCTAACTTTCATTTTGTCTGTCTTCTCCTGTCTGTCCATCTTACACCTGCCCACACCTGGTACCCACCTGTCCACACCTGTCTCTATGCTGTTTGATGCCTGTTCACATTATCCACATCTGAATCTATAAATACCTGACTGCTTTTTACGGGGACAGACACCTCCCTACTCCTACACAAATAGAGAGAGAGAGAGAGAGAGAGATTAGGTATATACATTTTAAAAAGAGGTGGAGATAAAGTAAGGAAAAGGTAATAGCTTTGGACAGAACCTGACGTCAAGGCAAGAAGGGGCGTGGAAGGTCGTTAGAGAGAGAGAGAGAGAGAGGGAGAGAGAGAGAGAGAGAGAGAGAGAGAGAATCTTAGTCTCTTACCAATACTAGAGAGAGAGAAAGAGTATTGGTAAGAGACTAAGATTTTCTCTCTCTCTCTCTCTCACTCTCTCTCTCTCTCTCTCTCATTTCCACCGTCACTAACACACAAACTCACAAGCACTATTTTTTTTTTTTTTTCACTCCATTTCATCACAACTTTTGACTTGTTACCTTTAAGCATTTTCCTCCGTCTGTCTATCTATCGATCTATCATCCATTTTTGTCTACCTACCTATCTATCACTCTATCTATCTATCCATCTATCCCCTCTCACCTCTCTCTCTCTCTCTCTCTCCCTCTTTCATTAGTCTTCCTCACTGTCTTCCCTCCTCTCTTCCATTTCTGATTCTCTCTCTCTCTCTCTCTCTCTCTCTCTCTCTCTCTCTCTCTCTCTCTCTCTCTCTCTCTCTCTCTCTCTCTCTCAACAAAGGAGTGCTTACTTCTCAACAGCACTATCTCACTCCAACTCTCTCATTTTCTCAAATTTCACACACTGTTGCACTCTTAGTACTACTCATTTCCTCACAATCTCTCTCTCTCTCTCTCTCTCTCTCTCTCTGGACATAAAATAAAAAAACAAGCCCTTTCCCGAGGTTCAGTAATCATCCTACACCACACCAACAGAAAGCTAATCCTCTACAGCCCTAACATATCACCAACAGGGCTCTAATACCCACCATCCGTTCTGTAATAGGCTAGGGATAACACAATCAGATTTGGTGTTGTATCACGTGTCAGTGGAGCCATATGAAGTTGCGATAAAAGAAATAATGGATTAACATCAAAATATAAATACCTATCTACATATCCATCCATCCATCTATATATCTGTCTATCTATCCATCAATCTATCTATCTACCTATCTATCTATCTGGCGTTATCAGATCCTTGCCATACCTGCTTCACCTTTATTTGTGTGTTTGTGCGCCAGTGTAGCATATTTATTTTTTTTCATGTAGTGTGTGTGTGTGTGTGTGTGTGTGTGTGTGTGTGTGTGTGTGTGTGTGTGTGTGTGTGTGTGTGTGTGTGTGTGTGCTGAAAATTGTTCTGCGAATTCCTGATTTCCACTTTTGCAAGGCAGAGTAAGACCAAAGGAGGAAGAAGGTAGCTGGGGTGATGAGGAAGGAAAGTAAGTAGGTAGTAAGTAGGTAAGTAGAGGCAAAGGGATCAAGGAAAGGGGGATATAATGAACGTGGGTAGGTAAGCAGGTATGTACAGTATGTATGTAGGTAGGTAGGTAAGTAGACAGATAGGTAGGTAGGTAAGTAGGTAGCTGAGAAAGTAGGAAAAATTAAGAATGAATCTGCAACAAGGAGAGAAGGAAAGAACAAAGTATGAGAGAGAGAGAGAGAGAGAGAGAGAGAGAGAGAGAGAGAGAGAGAGAGAGAGAGAGAGAGAGAGAGAGAGAGAGAGAAGGAAGAAATAAAGCCAAAGGGAGGGAGAAGGAAAAAAATGAAGGAGGGAGTGACAGAAGGAAATCATCAGAAATAAACATGTACCAAAAAACGAAGGAAAGATGGAGAGAAGGAGGAAGGAACAGAAGGACAAGGAAGTACGTGACGAGGAAGGAGTGACGGAAGGACGAAGAAGGACAGGAGAAGGACGACTGAGGAGTAGGCAGGAAACAAGAGGTAAACAGGAAAAAAGCTATGAGAAGCAGGAGGGGGCAAGAAAGGAGAAAAGTAATGAGTGACGAAAAAGAGCAAAGTGAGAAAGAAGGGAGAAAGAGGAGAAAGCGAGAAGAAAGTAATACAGAAAAGGGAAGAAGGAAGGAGAGACGGAAGGAACCACAGAAGGAAGGTGAGAAAAGAAAGAAATAAGCATTAATAAGGAAAGCAGGAAATGGAATAAACTGGAAGGAAGGGAAGGAGAAAAACGAAAATATGAACAGAACGAAGAAGGAAATGAAGGAAAAACAAGACTTAAAATACTAGGAAATAAAAACATAAATCCAAAATAGCTCACAAAAAAAAAGTAGTAGATGAAAAAAAGAAAAACTTAAAGAAGAAAACAAGAAAAACTCGAAAAAAATGAAAACTCGAAGAAGAAAAAATCGAAGAAAAGAAGAAAAATTTGAAGAAAAAGAAGAAAACTCGAAAAAGAAAAAAAAAGAAAACTCTAAGAAGAAAAAATCGTAGAAAAGAAGAAAAAATTGATGAAAAAGAAGAAAAGTTCGAAGAAAACGAAGAAAAACTCAAAGAAAAAAAAAAAAACTCCCTTCAGTACTCCCTCCCCCCACAATCCCACTCCCCCGCCTTCATCCCTGAGTCACGGCCACACACAAACAACGCATTCCCTCGGTTCAGCAGCCCACCATCAATCACCCGAGCCCTCCAGAGCCACACCGCTGAGTAGCACAAGAGAACCAGGTTAAGCTGTTACGGAGGGTGGTCCAGAAATAGCGCTCCTCATGCACGAAGTGGGATTCTAGTACAGCTCTGTTTATGGACGACCTGGATCAGTGCCACCACGTGAAGGCGTCCCTCAGAAAGTCTCCACTGCCCTCCCTTGAGTACCATGACACTGGCCTTCAGGATGTGACACCAGGTAACATCAAATAAGTTCCCTTGGAGGTGTGTCAGATGTCACCCCCCCTCTCCCCTTTGGGTGACTGGGATCTGACCTTACGCAACAGTATGACGCCCATGACACGCCCTGCCCTGCCCTGCCCTGCCCTGCCCACCTCAGGTCACAGAGGGTCACCACCCACCTAAATACCACACCTGCAAACGTCACCAGGGAAAATACAGGTAATAAGATCGCACTCAGGTTTACAAATATGTACCGGTATGTTATTAGTCTATCTGCCAGTCTACCAGCCTATTTATCTGTGTATCTATCTGTCTATCTATCTACCCTGTGTCCTATTTCGCTTGCCACTCATGATACCACTCCTACTTTAGCGTTTTTTTTTTGTTTTTTTTTATGCTGCTGGATTATACCTGCAATATTTGAAACAGCAAGGATAGGGTGATGGTGATGGTGATGATGATGATGATGATGATGATGAATGGACATTTATAAGTCCCCCATTTTGTATTTTCCTTTTTCCCTGACTATCAGCTTTTATAAACTCTCTCTCTCTCTCTCTAATCTTTCCTACTTTTCATTCTTTCACCCGCATTACCCTTCTCCCTTTCCCCCTCCCCTCCCCCCTCCCTCTCCGCTTCTCCCCCTCCCCTCCCCCTTCCCTTAGCGGGTGGTGGAGGCGCTCTGACCACCTCCACTCAGCCACAACTAGAGCATGAACACCTTTTCCACTTCCCTCCACCTCTTCCACTTTCCACTTCCCTCCACCTCTTCCACTTTCCACTTCCCTCCACCTCTTCCACTTTCCACTTCCATCCACCTCTTCCACTTTCCACTTCCCTCCACTTCTTCCACTTTCCTCCACTTCCCTCCACCTCCTTCACTTCCTCAGCCTCCTCCACTTACCTCCACCTCCACCACTTCTCTCCATGTCCTCCACTTCCCTCCACACACACACACACACACACACACACACACACACACACACACACACACACACACACACACACACACACACAAACACACACACACACAAACACACACACACACACACACATGCAGGAGCGGTGGAAATGATGAGAGGAAACAAGCAGGAACAATCATCATCCAAACTTCGCCACATTTCCCCCTGCAGCGCCAGAAAATGTCTCTCCAATAATAATGTCATTCACGCAGACACTCTCAACTCAGCCCAGCCACTTCCTTCAGCCCAGCCACTTCCTTCAGCCCAGCCACTTCCTTCAGACCAGCCACCTCCTTCAGACCAGCCACTTCCTTCAGCCCAGCCACTTCCTTCAGACTAGCCACTTCCTTCAGACCAGACGATTTTCCTGAGGTGATTGGGCTTGGGCTTTCTGTTTAGGTTATTCGGCACAAAATAGTAGTAGTAGTAGTAGTAGTAGTAGTAGTAATAACAATAATAATAATAATAATAATAATAATAACAATAAAACCTAGCATTCAATGGGCCACATCCTTCAGTTCGAATAACATTATCCATTTTATTCTTATCAAGCATTACACGATTTTACTAAGCTTACCAGGTGCCTACGCGTGGTGGCACTGTGCACCCTAGGTAGAGCCAAGCACCTGCCGCGTCCACCTGGAAGCCAAACCTCTTCCTATTTCCCTGCACAAACAAACTTCATTATCCCCAACCCATTCACAGAAAGTCCCACTCACGGCAGCTACTTTATAAACACGATTTTTTTTTTTTCAGCTACGAGATAAAAACAAACTATACTCTTTCCACTTTAACTTGGCCCAAAATTGCCATCTCTCCATCTTGAATACTAAGCTACAACAATAAATTAACACCAGAATATGGTGCTAGTCACGAGGAAGTGCTACAAAAAACTAAAGAATCGTAGTAGTGTCTTTTTCTGCCACTAAGCTACGTGAAATTACTGCAAAAGGACGAAAATTCTGGGCCAAGTTGAGATGAACGTACTATATCCCTATTTCACCCCTCCCCCCTCCCCCCCGTGCCTAAAACTGGCCCTCCAATAATGCCGTCATAACCATCCACTCCAAAACTCCAAACTCCACACAGTCTTTTCCAGGCAGACTCGATGCTGTCATTTTTGTATGCTCTGGTGCTGGCCAGTTTTCCATGGCAGACTCTTGCATTCATCATCACCATCATTATCAATATCATCATTATTATCATCGTCATCATTATCATCACCATCATCATCGTCATCATTATCATCACCATCATCATCATTATCATCAATCTTCACCATCAATATCATCATCATTATCATCGTCATCATCACCACTGTCATCATTAGAGTGAAAGAGAGAGAGAGAGAGAGAGAGAGAGACACACACACACACACACACACACACACACACACACACACACACAGCAACACTCCACCTTCCCTTATAACCTAAAAAAAAATATGTTGCATCTTAGACCACAACATAAAAAGGAAAAAAACAAGAGACTTTCAACACGGACATGAGTGTAAGTAGGTGGCCAGTCTTGCAGGGAAGGGGAAGGGGGGATTGAGAGCCGTTGCAGAGTTACGCAAGGGTCCACCAGGTAAGGAGGAGGACAGGTAAATGGGAAGAGAGGTAAGGAGGAAGAGAGGTAAGGAGGAAGAGAGGTAAGGAGGAAGGCAGGTAAATAAGAAGACAGGTGAGGAGGAAGACAGGTAAAGGAGGAAGACAGGTAAAAGGGAAGACAGGGAAGGAGGAAGACAGGTAAAGAGAATGGTAAGGAGGAAGGCAGGTAAAGAGGAAGACAGGTAAGGAGGAAGACAGGTAAAGTGAAAGACAGGTAAGGAGGAAGACAGATATGGCGGAAGACAGGTAAGGAGGAGGACAGGTAAAAGAAAGGTAAGGAGGAAGAGAGGTATGGAGGAAGACACGTAAGGAGAAAGGCAGGTAAAGAGAGAGACAAGTAAGGAAGACAGGTAAGGAGGAAGACAGGTGAGGAGGAAGACAGGTAAAAGGGAAGACAGGTAAGGAGGATGACAAATAGTGTGTGATGGCGGCTGGAGAAATATGACTGGAGGGAATACAAACTCTCCACTACTTACACCATCACCACCCAGGCAAGGAAATATCAGGAACAGGAAGTGCATTATGAGGAAGAACACTAAATAACACAAAACAGAACATCATGGTATAATAAACAGCATAAATCGCTAAGGAAAAGGTATTAGGGAGCCTTCATCAACCCCTTTACGGCCACAGGACTCTCCCAGGCTGAGTAATATTATCAAGATTGAGATAAAAAATGACGCCCTCGCACAGAAGGGGTCTGAGTAAAAGTGCAAATTAAATCGGCTACGAAAAGGTGCTAAGAGCCAAGAGGAATTCTGTCGGCGGTGCTGGAGTTGTCAGAATCACGAGTATTTTTAGACGCTGCAGGTTTCCGTGAGAGGCAGCACGTCACAGCCAACCTTCCCAGATCTTGTCTCAGAGGGCGAAATTGGAAGACGTTTTTCTTTCCGCTCCTCTCTCTCTCTCTCTCTCTCTCTCTCTCTCTCTCTCACACACACACACACACACACACACACACACACACACACACACACACACACACACACACACACAGCCCCTGGTGTTGACAAATGAGCACCATCATGGCCGTCAAGTGGCCGGCACAAGGGGGTCACTTCCTGCACGTGCACAGGACCTAATTTACGTGCAGAGTACCACATGCACAATACCTACCTCACATGCTTCGTACCTCTCTCTCTCTCTCTCTCTCTCTCTCTCTCTCTCTCTCTCTCTCTCCAATGCAGGTCTCATGTTGGGTCCTCGTAAGTCAGTGTGTTAGTATAGCTGGAATATTGATTTTCTTTTTTTTTGGTTGTGTGTGTGTGTGTGTGTGTGTGTGTGTGTGTGTGTGTGTGTGTGTGTGAGAGAGAGAGAGAGAGAGAGAGAGAGAGAGAGAGAGAGAGAGAGAGAATACATCTTGCTACACCCAGACGATTTTATTCAGCCTCCAAGACAAATTTCACACGACGCACAAGGGCCACACATCACCACCGCACGGCACTCCAAAAACCTGGCACCGGAGGCTAATATATACAGTGTTTTGTGGCGACGCGTGTGAGAGGGTGCCACAAGAAGACTGGCCCTGCCTTAACTAATAACACTCCCCCTACCCCACCCCTTCTACTCCCCTAACCTTCCACCCCACTCCCCCTACCCTTCCATTCTACTCTCCTTACCCCTCCAGCCACCTCCCACACCCCACCCTCTCAGCTTACGGGAACCACCCCCACCCCACCACAAATAAAAGCACTTCCACCAAACCTGCATCCTTCACCCCTTACACAAGGACACTCTCCCTATCCCACAATTCTCTATTCTACATAATTACACTCATCAACTTCCCCTACTCCTCTCTACCCCACCCTCTCTCCCCCTGGCAACTGATACCACCTCCCCCTTCGGCCCACCTCCCCATCTCCACCCCTTCATATCTTATAACACCCACCTATCCACTCCTCGCCCACCCCCTCACAGATAATAGTAACTCCCCCTTCCTCCCTCGCCACTACATACTCCTTCACTCCACAGCTAAAACCAATTCCTTCCCCATTCCCACTTCTCCACCTCCTCATAAATAAAAGGATCTCCCCTAAGTCCCCCATCCCCCACTCCACCCTCCTAATTCCCCATCTCTATCCCTCACTGCCCCCTTCCCCTACTCCGTCCTCCCCAACCCTCCCCCTCTCTCGTAACTCACAGCGCAGCGGGTGGAAATGAATTAAGATAGAATCGCGTGCTGAGTCAAGGTCGCTGGGACGTAATTGGGTGTATGGCTAATTAGTGAAGGTATACGACTAATTAGGAGAGGTATATGGCTAATTAAACCTCGGGTATATGACCTATTAGGGAAGGTAGACGGGTTAATTAGGACAGAAAACTCAGGTGTGTGGCTAACTGGAGGTAAAATCAAGTCTAGAACAAGTAAATTCAAGTAACTTAGGGTAAATGGCTTCTTAGGAAAGGCATAAAGGTTAATTAGTTCAAAGATATTAGGCTGATGGCTAAACGGGGTGGCAAACTGAGGTTATGGCTAATCTGAGGGGGTAAATTTAGGTGACTAACTGAACAGGTGAGATCAGGTGCGTCTCAGGTGTATGGCTAATGAGGGAAGGTGTATGGTAATTTAAGGAAAATATATGGATAATCAGTAAGGTAGAATGAGGAGTTTTTTTAGGTGTATGGCTGTCACTATTTTTTTCTTTTTCATTTTTTGACTTTTTTGGGGGGTCACAAGCATCCTCTTACCTCCTCTTCAACACTATTTATTGTACTCTGGCCACATAAATCCTTCTCATTAGAATTTACTCCTGCTAACACAAGATAAGTTTATTCGAGACGGAAAATAAGTAGAGAAATACCTGTCTTTTTTTCCCTGCTACAAGCCTGATCGTACCTCCACCTGAGCATTGTTTTAGGAGTGGATGGGGTGAGGTGTGCATGGCTAGCAATCCTTTCTCCTTTAATAGCCTCTGTTGCTATAGTTACCCAGGCATCTCTCTCGGTCACTGCTCATCTCTCTCTCTCTCTCTCTCTCTCCCACACACACACACACACACACACACACACACACACACACAATAAGGCGTGGAGTGCGGAATTAATGCTCCCTGACTGATTGCACTCAACGCACGTAATCACTGCTTGCTAGTGAGAGAGAGAGAGAGAGAGAGAGAGAGAGAGAGAGACAATATCACACACCAGTAAACAATAATCCTATCAGAATACCACATCATTAAGTTTGACCCCCAGGTGTACCCTAATTATTGACCGGAACTGTACCTTCCAAAATAATCACCAGGTAAAATAATCAGCCTTTTCTATACCCTTACCTGTATTTACCCTTGCCGTCTCCAGGTGAGTTAATTAACCTTAGAGAACACCCATCGTACTGAAGGGGCACATGAGGACTCTATCTATCTCCACCAGATCAAAATATGTATCAGCAAATATATAAAATCGTCTTAAGCATCAAGGTAGATATATTATGCCATCTTAGTTATGTGATTACCTTGGCCATGAGCGAGAGTACAACCTGCTAAATAATAATGAATAACAAAAAACTATCACAATACTTAGTCTCTCTCTCTCTCTCTCTCTCTCTGCAACATTCTCCCACCCCGTATCTCCGCCCCAGTACACAGGCAATGACGCGTGGGATGCGGTATTAGTGCTCCCTGACTGACTGCACTCAACGCACGCAATTACTGCCTGTTAGTGATAGAGAGAGAGAGAGAGAGAGAGCGTGTGTGTGTGTGTGTGTGTGTGTGTGTGTGTGTGTGTGTGTGTGTGACAAGCGAGTCTGTACCGTTTCGTCGTGTGTGTAGTTTTGTCAGTGTGTATGTTGTAAGGCTTTGTGTGTACGCATATGTATGTATATGTATGTAATGTATATATGTATGTATGTATGTACGTAAGTGCGTAAGTGCGTATAATTCCACCAGGTAAACGGATGTAACAAAAGAGGCAACCTAACCTCTTACCCTAAATTCTTTCCCTCTCCACTCCACCCTCACGAGAGCCGAGAAAGGACACACGCAAAACTAAGCACGCCCTACGCTCACCCATTAACCTCTCAAGCACCATGGCGTATTTTGAGTCATTCTTGTTACCTCTCTCTCTCTCTCTCCCCCCATTTTCTTATTTTTTTCTTGTCTTTCCTTGGTAACAGCATGAATAAAATGAATAATAATGTGTCTTCATTATTAATATACTGACATATTAATTTCTGCCTTAATCATCCTTTTACTTATGTTACTTTATTTATTTCCTTTTATCTTACGCATACCTTTAAGCCCTTTCATCCATATTCTCAGTCTGTCCTCTAATTCTTCCTTTATTTCATTGATATTCTAAGCTCCTTCCTCTAAATCCTCAATCCATTCCCTAACTGCTTCATTACTTTCCTCATACTCCGAAGCCCTTTCCTCCAAATCCTCAATCTGTTCTTCAATTTCTTTTTCATTTTACTCATATTTCTAAACCTTTTCTTCCAATTTTTCAACCAATTCTCACATTCCTTTATCTCCTTAATAATATTCTTAGTTACAGGACCCCCATGGCTAACTTAAACGGGGCCACCACTCCACTGAAGGCCCCGTCCATTCAGAATCTTACGAGAGCGGCCGCGTTTTTCAGGATACCGCCACACGACACTCAACTCTCGCCCTTATGCAGGGGGAGGAGGGAGAGATGGGAGGAAGGGAGGGAGTGGTGTATGAATGAGTGGGTGGAGCGAGGAGGGACGAGGGGAAGGGAGGGAGAGGAAGAGGGGAAGGGAAGGGGGAAGGTTTGGTACAGGCTTGAGCCAATACAATTATAGACGCTTGGAGGAAACAGAATTGCATAATACAGGTGAATAAATACAGACTGAGCAATTACGTACACACACACACACACACACACACACACACACACACACACACACACACACACACACACAAACACGATGGAGGGGGTGAGAAAATGGAGGGTGGAGCGCCGAGGTTGGGCAAGGATGGACAATGCTCTTCCTAGATAAACAACACACACACACACACACACACACACACACACACACACACACACACACACACACACACACACACACACACACACACACACACACATATTAAGTCAGTACCGCCACGTCACTGGCCTTAACCCCCTTCCCCCTACACACACTCACAAAACATACAGAATTGAATACAGAAAAAGAGACTGTGTGTGTGTGTGTGTGTGTGTGTGTGTGTGTGTGTGTGTGTGTGTGTGTGTGTGTGTGTGTGTGTGTGTGTGTGTGTGTGTGTGTGTGTGTGTGTGTGTGGCACTGCATGACGTGTGGTGTGGTGTGCTCTTAGGTGTGGTGTGGCAGAGAAAGAGTGAGGCAATGTGCGTGGTGTGGTATGCTGGGGCACTGTATAGTGTGGTGTGGCACAGAGGAGGTGAGGCAGTGTGGTGTGGTGTGGTGTGGTGTGGTGTGGTGTGGTGTGGTGTGGTCAGCAGTCACCACTAAAGGCTCTTCACCACCACCACACGGTCCCACCAGCGCGGTCACAGCTCTCTCTCTCTCTCTCTCTCTCTCTCTCTCCTTATTCTTTCCTTCTTGCTTTCCTCCCATTCTCCCCTTTCATCCCTCAAACTCCTCTCATTCTCTTCTTCCTCTTTGCCTCTCAACTTCTTTCCTCCCTGTCCCTTCAATCTCCTTTCCTTCTACCTCCCTCCCTCCCTCTCTCCTATCTCACCCCTCAGTTCCCTCCTCTTCTCTTCCTCCATAATCCATCTCCACTTCCTCCCTCCATCTCTTCCTGCTTCTCTGCTATCTAACTCTTCGATCTGTCTAACTGTCTAATATCTCCTTCCCTTTGCCTCCCTCAATCCACGCACTGTCTGTCTCTCTCTCTGTCTCCCTTTCCCATGTTCCTACCTAACCACACTATCCCTCCTACCCCTCCCGTCCCCTTCTTCCCCCCTCCCTGTCCCCCACTCTTTCATTTTCTTCCTTCCTGTTTGTCTGTCTCTCTTTCCCATGTTGCTGCGCCCCCCCCCCCTCCTTTCCTAGTGCCGCATCCTTCCTCTCCCCTCCCTTTCCTCTCCCTCCCCTTTTCCTCCCTGCCTCCCTTATCTCCCTCCCCCATGTCTGTCTGCCTGTCTCCCTTCCCCATGTTCCTACCTAAAAGACACCTCCCCTCCCCCTCTCTCATCTTTCCTAACCTCTTCCTCCCCCTTCCTTCCCTCCCATTCCTTCCCCCCCCTCTTCTTCCCACCCTATCTCTCTTTCCTGCCTCCCCTTCCCCTCCCCCGTGCTTAACTCCTGCCTGTCTGCTGCCTCAACTTATTTATCACCCCACTAGTTTTCCTTTCTTGGTATTTTCCTCCCTTCCCTTCCCTTCACTTCACTTTCCTCCCTTTTCCTTCCCCTCCCTTCCCTTCCCTCCCCTCCCCTCCCTCCAACCACAACACCTACCTAACATTTGCCTTTGTTGACCTGCCTGCCTACCTGACTACCTACCTACATGCCTCATTTCATCGTGTGTCTCCCCATCTACTTAACTTTTAGTCCCCCTCCCTACCTACCTACACACCTGCCCATCTTCCTCCCTATCCCCCTACCTACCTTCCTACTTCCCTACCTATGTTACACTTCCCTCCGCCTACTTTCATACTTGCCTCCCTATGTACCTAAACACCTTTCCAATCTACCTACATATCTGCCTCCCTATTTACCTACATATATGCTGCCCTATCTACCTACTTCCCTACCTAACACCCCTCTCCATGTACCTACCCACCTACCTACCTAAAACTGCACTTCTTCTCCTTACTACTCCTTAATATATGTATTTTTTCCCGCCTTCTTCTCTACCCACCTACTTTATACTTATTTCCAATCTACTCCTTACCTAACAAACTTGCCTCCTTCCTTTCTTTCTTCTTGTTATTCTCTACTCTCATTGTTCTTGTTTTTCTACTTTCTCACTCCCTCTTTTCTACCTTCCTGCTTTCCTGCCTACCTACATACCTACTTACTTCACCTTTCTCTCCGCTGTCCTATCCTACCTACCTAACTACACTCATGCGACACACTAATTTCATATCAAGCTGCCTAACACTCTTCTCCGACCATATACAGTATATACCTGTCTCACACCTGCCTCCGTCCACCTCCTGCCTGCCTGCCTCTCTCCATGCGTACCTACCTACCTACCAACCTACCTACCTATGTCACACTTAATAATACTTCCCTACCTACCCA
>NC_137047.1:1444562-1449562 GCF_032717465.1 Coenobita brevimanus | reverse complement strand
TTATTATTATTGTTATTATTATTACTATTATTATTATATGTGGCAGTAGTAGAAGTAGTAGCAGTAGTAGAAATGGGAAGAAAAAAAAAGGGAAGGTGAGAACTGGAAGGATGGAGGGTTTGGAAGGAGAGACAATGCTGGAAGAAGAGACAGATCGAAGGAACAAACGAAGGAAGAACAGATGGAAGAAAAAAAAGAAGGCAAGAAAGAGGGAAGGAGAGACTGGAAGGAAGGAGAGACTGGAAGGAGAGAGATGAATGGAAGAAGAAGGAAAGAAAGAGAGAAAGAGGGAACTGGAGAGGAGAAGAGTCTGGAAGGAGAAAGACGACTGGAAGAAGAAGAGACAGCGCTGGAATGAAGAGTATTGGAAAACTATAGAAGGTTCCAGTGAGAGAGGTAGGGGGCAGCCACTCTGATGATGATGACTACAGTGTGTGTGTGTGTGTGTGTGTGTGTGTGTGTGTGTGTGTGTGTGTGTGTGTGTGTGTGTGTGTGTGTGTGTGTGTGTGTGTGTGTAAAAATGTTGCTGTGTTTTATATGCAAACTGGAGCAGACGAAAAACAAACACAATACCAAACACTAAAACAAAGGGTGTACGACTTTGAACTGAGAGAGAGAGAGAGAGAGAGAGAGAGAGAGAGAGAGAGAGTACAGCTACGACGTAACTTGACAACTACCAATAATAATCATCATCATCATCATCATCATCATCATCATCATCAAATATATAAACAAACAAATCCCATGCTTTCACTCTCAAAAAATCAAGTCAATATACTGATAAAAAGACAAAAATTTAGATCAAGGTATCATATAACACCAGAAAATTCACTGACATTTTTTTTTATCTCAGTATCTGCATAAACCGCTTGAAAATTGCTATAAGATCCAGTTTCCCCAGGATCTATGCGCGTGTGTGCTAGCTCTCATATGTGCTATAGCTTTCATTTTTAGAGACAGGAGCGTGTTCACCCCTTGAGAGAGAGAGAGAGAGAGAGAGAGAGAGAGAGAGAGAGAGAGAGAGAGAGAGAATGAATCTGTGTGTACTTCTTTGTCATTTCCTTATATATGCTTCTGTACTTGTGTATATATGTATGCACGAGTATGTGTGTGTGTGTGTGTGTGTGTGTGTGTGTGTGTGTGTGTAGCATGAATAAATTAAGTTGTCATCGTCCTGAAGTGAGGTTAAGAGCCCACTCCCCCACCCCCCACCGCTACACCCCCTCCACCCCAACTACACCCCTTGCACACCACCGCTACATCCCCTCCACCCCACCTACACCCCTTCCACCCCACCGCACCTTCACCCCCTCCACACCACCGCTACACCCAGCCTCCCTCACAACACCATTATCTTGCACAATACTCAATCAACATTCCATTGCATCCCCGTAATGCTGCAATATTTCTCACTCTCCAACCCTTGCAATGAGAGGACACTGAGGGCACTGCACCTGAGATAAAGAGATACTGGGAACAAGTTATACCTCTGGGTGTCTTACGTACTCATGCACAGCTCAATCAACATCCCACCGCAACCCCAAAATGATGCAATACCTCTCACTGTCCAACCCTTGCAATACGAGGACACTGGCAGCAAATCTGGATAAAATTATAAGCACGTTCCCCCCAGCTCTCTCTCTCTCTCTCTCTCATTTATAAACACGTAGGCATTATATTTAGGCAACTTGCACACTTTTGTCCACTTAAGAGAAATAATATCGGTCACTTGCTTACTTAGAACATGTGGGCTCCCGCATCCTCATCTTGGCTCTCTTTAATAGTGTCTTCTTTAGTTATTCTTTCTTTCTAAATGTCCCTTTTTATCGTACATCTATTATTTTATTATTCCCCTTCCTGTTTTTCTTCCTGCCGCTCTTTCTTCCCTTCTTCCTATCTCCCCTTCTCTATTTTAAATCTTTACTCACCCCTTTCCACATCTCTCTCTCTCTCTCTCTCTCTCTCCATCCTAGTTAAGACCGTGATGGAGGGGAAGGAGAGGGAACGAAGAAGAGGGGAAAAGGGGAAAAAGGGGTGAAGATGGTAAAAAGGAGAGGAGGGCGGAAGAGGAGAAGAAGGAAAGAAGGGGAGGGAGGAGAAAAAGCGGAGGGGAGGAAAAAAGGGGAAGAGGAGAGGAAGAAGGGGAGGAGGAAAGAAGGTGAAAGGAGGGAAAGAAGGAAGAAAGGAAAAGAGGGTGGGTGGAGAGAAGGGAGGAAGGTGAAAAGAGAAGGTGGATGAGGGACGGTAATGGGAAGGGAAAGGGGGAGGGAAGGGAGGGGAACGGGGAGGGAGGGAAGGGAGGGGAAAGGGGAGGGAGGGAAGGGAGGGGAAAGGGGAGGGAGGGAAGGGAGGGGAAAGGGGGTAGTGGTCAACAGAGAGGAAGTTTGTCAGACTTTCTACCAGCTGTGAATTAACATGACTCTGACGATGATGGCAGTTGTGGTGAAGGTGATGGTGGTAGTTGTGGCGACGGTGAAGGAGGTAGTTGTGGCGATGGTGAGGGTGGTAGCTGTGGTAGTGGTGAAGGTGATGGTGGTGGTTGTGGTGGTAGCTGTGGCAGCGATGGTGGTCGGGGGTTTGATGGTGGTAGTTAAGGTGGTGGTGAAGGTCATGTTGTAGTGTGTGGTGATATTAGTAGTCGGAGTGGTGAGAGCTGTGGTGATGGTTATAATTGTTGTTGTGGTGGTATGTGGTGGTGATGGTAGTAGCTGTAGTGGTGGAGATGGCAGATGTAGTTGCAGCAGAGGGGAGAAGGAGAGGGGAAAGTGAAGAGGGTGTAGAATCTATCACAACATCAACAATCTACAACCATCATACACTACGTCTTATCCCTCAGCCTACTCTCCCTATCTCCAGACGATTTTGTTCAGTTGACAAGGATCCCCTCATAGTTAAAGGGCTTGAAATGAACTCACACTAGCCTCAGTATGCTTGATTTTATGTACTATTTTATTACTACAGATAGACGATTTTATTTAGCTTAAGGAAATATATCTAGTAAGGAAGGGACTGAGATGATGATGATGATGATGATGATGATGATGATGATGATGATGATGATGATGATGATGATGATGATGCACGATTTTGATGATGATGATAAAAAATGTGAAGATAACAATGGGGATGATTTTGATGTTGATGATGATGATGATGATGGCAGAGGTGGAGGCGTTGGTGGCAATGACTGCGAGAGAGAAAATGATGATAGGTTGGAGGTAACGGTACATCATACACACACACACACACACACACACACACACACACACACACACACACACACACACACACACACACACACGGCATTGCAGTGTAGGGTTAAAAATAGTCACGAGGGGGGGGGGGCTTGGGGGGAGTCAGGACAGACGGTGATAAAGGAGACAGCTATGGTAGTGTAGTGTAGTGTAGTGTAGTGTAGTGTAGTTTAGTGTGGTGTGGTGTGGTGTGGTGTGGCATAGTTTAGTGTGGTGTGGTTTAGTATAGTGTTGTATGGTGCTCCCCTGTGTAATGCAACATAGCGTATTCCCCTGCGAGGCCCCTGAGTGAGAGCGGAAGAGAGGGTCGGTCAGTGCTGTGTAGTGCTGTGCTGTGCTGTGCTGCCACATTCCTTAGGAGGTCACCACGCCCCCCTCTCATGCTCAGCCCGCCTCACTCCCGTCATTCCCTTCCTTCCCTTCCCTTCCTGCTCTGTATATTCTTGTATGATGACCCTTCCTTCCTTCCTGACTTCCTAACTTTTTCCATCTCATTTTCTATGCTGACTCTCTCCTCCCTCCCTTCCTTCCCTCCTTCATTCATTCCCTCCCTTTATCTTCCTGTGCTCTGAACCTTCCTTCCTTCTTCCTGTCATCTTCCTTCCTTTCTCTTTTCATCTTCCGGTGTTGATCTTTCCTTCCTTCCTTCCTTCCGGTTCTAAGTCATTCAAAGAGTTATTCCCTCGCTTCATCCTTTGTGTTTTCCTCTCCTTAACTCCCTCTGTGCTAATCCTTCCCACTTTTCTTCCCTCCTCTTTCCCTCTCTCTTCTTGTCTCTGTGTATGTGTGGTCTGTGTATCTATGTAACTCTATGTAACTCTCTCGCTTCTTCCTTGACCCTTTCTCACGATCACTGTCCGTCTGTATCTATTCTATGTCTTTTTTATTTTTTACCTCAGTTCACACGCTTGTATTACAGAGACCCCCCCCTCTCTCTCTCTATCTATCCATCCATCTAATTGTCCCTCTATCCATCTGTCTATCCGTCTATCTATCTAACATTCGATCTATCTATCTGTCTATTTATGTTATCCTATCTTCATTACCTTGGCAATATGAGAAAAAGTGTCCATATTAATGTTAAAGTCAGACCACACACACACACACACACACACACACACACACACAAGCTAATAAAACAGACGTAAGAGGCTAACTAAAAGAAAGGTCTACATCACAAAGTACTGTAATTTCTCTCAGCTAATCAAAAAAAAAAAAATACAAAGTGCGTCTACGGCGGCGAAAATATTGAAAGTAGATTAGTAGATAATGTAAACTAGTAGCTAATGTAGACTAAAGTAGACTAGAAGCTACAGCAGACTGGTAGCTATAGTAGACTGGTAGCTAAAGTAGACTAGTAGATAAAGTAGACTAAAGTAGACTGATAGCTAAAGAGAATTGTCGTAAAAACGTCTGATGTGTTGCAGTGGCGGTGGTGGTGGTGGTGGTGGTTTTTGTTGCTGATGGGTGAAAGTTGAGACGGATGGTGGCAAGTGTGTGTGTGTGTGTGTGTGTGTGTGTGTGTGTGTGTGTGTGTGTGAGAGAGAGAGAGAGAGAGAGAGAGAGAGAGAGAGAGAGAGAGAGAGAGATTCAGCTTCTATAATGAACTAAGGAAGCACAGGAAAACCACCCTTATAATCAGAAGAAATAAAGCAGCAAATATGGTCATAGGCAGGTCACGTCTTTCGTAGAGCAGATAAGAGATAAGCAAAATAAGGTAACAGAAAGGCAAGCCAGAGATGGAGT
>NC_137047.1:1437062-1439562 GCF_032717465.1 Coenobita brevimanus | reverse complement strand
GGAAGGGAGAAGGAGAGATGGGAGGGGGGAGAGGGGAAGGGAGCGGCGTGGGGGAGAAGAGAAGGTGGAAGGGGGATAGGGATGCAGGTAAGGATGAGGGAGGGGGAGAAGGAGAGTGAAGGTGAAGGAAAATAGAATCAGCAGGGGAAAGGGAAGGGAACGCATGAAAGGGAAGAGGGAAAAGGGAAGGAGGGGAGGAGAAAGAAGTGGAAGAGGAGGGGAGGGAGAGAAAAACGGAAGGGGAAAAGGGAGGGAGGGGAGGAGGAAGAGGAGGGGAGGGAGTGAAAAACGGAGGGGGGGGAAGGGAGAAGTGGGAAAAAAAGAAGAGGGAGGGGGAATGGAAGGGGAGGGGAGGGAGCCGTGCTGATTATGTGTTGTAAACCCAGGGACCGTATCCTGGTGGGGTTAGAAGGCTCCCTACAACTCCCCCTTTCTCTCTCTCTCTTTCACACACACACACACACACACACACACACACACACGCTTCTTTATGCATATCCCCCATTAATCAGCTTGTTATTAATACATTTGGCATCTTATTTTATTTTACGGCTGGTTAGTAATGCATAAGGCAGGTAAATAGATACCTGTATGTTAATTATGCCACCTGTCTTCACCTGTATTAGTTCACGTTAGGGTCACAATGCTGCCTGTGTTAATTTTAATAAGATATAAATACGCTATATCATCATCATCATCATCATAACTATCCTCATTACCATCATTATCATCATCATCATTACTATAGTTAGTTCGCTATAAGTTGGTCCAGATTTTCGTCCTCTTGCTATGGCGGAAAAACTCTACATCCTTTCCACGGATCTTCTTCGTGACTAGCATAATATTCTCGTGTTTGTCTCTTGTTACAGCTCAGCATTCAAGACGGAGAGAAGAGAGCAAATCATCATTATCACCACCATCATCATCACCGCCATCATCACTATCATCATCAACTTAGCCCCACTTAAAGATGGTAATGAGATGCACGAGGGAAGACATGCATACGGTCGTAAATCAGCGCTAAGGAAGACGTGTTAGCATAGTGGGTCTTTAAGTTGAAATGGTGGTGGTGATGATGATGATGATGATGATGGTGGTGGTGAAGATGGACGGGGGAAGGTGTTTATGGTGGTGTTTCCTTCCTTTCCTTCCCTTCCATTTCCTTCCCTTCCCTTTCCTTTCCTTTCCTTCCCTTCTCCTCTCTCCTTCATTACCCACACGCAGCTTTCCTTCTTCTGTCTTTCCTCACGCTTCCTTACTCCTTTTCCTTCTCTCCTCATCTAATTCTTCTCCACTCTCTTTTCTTACCCTTCTCTCTCCTCCTCCTCCTCTCTCTCTCTCTCACTTCATACCCTTCTCTCTCTTCCTTTCTTCCTCCCCTTTCCTTTGCATTCCACCAAACTCTCATTCTTCTGTCTTCTCACTCCCCCTTCTTTTCCTCCTCCTCCTTTTCTCTCCTTCCCCCCTCTCCTCCCCACTTTTCTTACTCTCCCTCCTCCTTCCTATCTTCAAATACTTCTTCCCTCTCCTTACACTTCTTCCGCCTCCCCTCCCCACTCCCCACCGTGCAGTCTTCCCGTCATTTCCCCCCCATAACTCGGCCACCACCACCAGTAATGAGGGGGAGGGGGAAGGGGAAGGGGAGGGGGAAGGAGAGTGTAGAGAGACAAAAGGGGCGAAAATCCTTGTGATGAAGAAGGAAACGTGGCTCTTATGGTATCATCCTCCCTCTCTTCTCCTCCCCTACTCCCTCAGATTCCCCTCCACCCCCTTCCATATTCCCCCTCTTCCCCCCATACACCGGTCAGCGCTGGACGTAGCAATGTGTGTCAACTTCCTCTTCCACCCACACAAACCCCTTCCCTTCTACCTCGGCCCATCTACTCCAGCTATCTACTCACCCTACCTACTCAGCCTACCTCCTCCAGCCTACCTACTCACCCTGTCTACTTCAGTCTATCTACCCTGGCCTGTTACTTAATCTCCTTCCTTGGTCTGTCAGATTCTAATGTACTTAAGCCCTCAGGCCGCCTTGAATCGATTTTGTGCTCGTTTCAGCATTGCACAATTACTGACGTGTGTGTGTGTGTGTGTGTGTGTGTGTGTGTGTGTGAGGGGGGGGACATACTACATACACCACTTCTAAACAGTAAGAAATCAAAGGCTGGTCAATTCATCAACTCCCCTTCCCTCGGTAATTTACCTTCAGTCTGTTTCCCTCACCAGCAATGTTCCACAACTTTTTACTCACCAAAGAGACCCGTGTTTGGAGTTCTGTGCTTCCAGGTCTCCTCATTTAGGGAAGGATGCAACAACCACATGTCATGAATACTCTCTAAAACTCTATAATGCAAGAGTTGACTGGTATTCTCAGCTCTTCATTCAAACAGCTGGTTAACACTCGAGAAATCTTCCTCAGTCTGTCTTTCCCACTGCCTACGAACTCCAGGCGTTCAGTGGCAATGTGACGCGATTTTGCTCGAGTTTCTTCTCCGCCCAA
>NC_137047.1:1409562-1432062 GCF_032717465.1 Coenobita brevimanus | reverse complement strand
AACCACTACATTCACGCATACTTCCGCCTTCCCAAGATTCCCACTATCTTCACATATCCCTATCCCACACACATTCCCCCCACAACACACACACACACAGACACACACATACATTCTCACACCCCTAACACCCCTCCACACCCTACCCTGAACCTCCACACACCCCACTCTCACACCATAGCCATAACAACCCCCGGACCATTTCCCCGCTGTGCTCTCTACACTAATTTCTCGAGGAACAATGGTGTGCAGCTGCGTGTAACACCCCTATCCACCACACCCGAACAGCTGCGCCAGTCACTACCGAATACATGGACGTGTTATTGCTGCTGTTATGAATCCTGGGCTGAGGAAAATCGTCTGGAGGCAGCTAGAGTGAGGGAGGTGAATTTCCAAGCGAGGCTACTTCGTCTTATGGCTGTATAATAATTTCTACAGCTAATATGAAGGCGAGGAATAATTTTGGAGGTTGCTTGGGATGAGGAATGTCATGTTTCTCATATAAAGACACGGAAGGACACTAATGGGAAAAAGAGAGGAGAAAGGGGGGGGGAAGCAGAGAGAGAGAGAGAGAGAGAGAGAGAGAGAGAGGAGGGGGGCAAGCTAGTGAGTGAATATAAAAAACACATATTGGGTAGATTCTTATCAGCGGTGTGTGTGTGTGTGTGTGTTCTCTTCCTCACCCTCAAGTGTTAGCAGTCACATAAATTAATGAGTTGTTTTAGGGCCGATGGATGAACAGATTCTCTCTCTCTCTCTCTCTCTCTCTTTTTCTCTCTCCCACAAGAAAAACGACCTTCACACTGGCTCACATTAAGATACAATCAGACATCAGTCCTAAAGTATTTATTGGACGCGAGGGAGGCCGGGAAATCGTGTGTGCGTGTGTGTGTGTGTGTGTGTGTGTGTGTGTGTGTGTGTGTGTGTGAGAGAGAGAGAGAGAGAGAGAGAGAGAGAGAGAGAGAGAGAGAGAGAGAGAGATGGGATGTACGGGATGGGTGGAGTTGTGGAGTAGAGGAACATCTGAATATGTACTGCAGATAGACAGACGGACAGATATATTAACATGAAGAGACAGAGTGACAGGAAGGATGTAATAAAGGTAAGGAAATGTATAATGAAAAAATATATATATATATACCTAAGGCGGCAAAGAAGACCCCCTAAAATAATAATAATATAATAGTAAAAATAATAATACTCGAACACTGACCTCGGTAGGGCTGCCTTGAACCCCGTCAGTCCGTACTTGTCCGAGAGGAACGACTTGGGCAGTGAGAGGGAGCGCATCTGCTTGGCCGGCTCTTCCTCTTCCTCCACCTCCCTTTCCTCTTCTTCCTCCTCCTCCTCCTCTTCTTCCTCTTCCTCCTGCGTGTGATGGCCTCCTCCTTCATCCTGCTCCTCCCTCAGCGTGGTTTTCGATACACTCTTGCTCCTGCCTCGTTTGAGTATGGCGACCAGATCCAGAGGGGAGACGGCCCCCGGGATGCCCTGCGGTACTCCTGACGGAATACTGTTGCTACGGCAGGTGCGGGCAGGGCGGTCTAGAGTCACACTGTCACCGGCAACCCTGGGTCCCCTGCTAGACTTGCCCTGAGCGTCGTCTTCCGGCGTGACTGGCAGGCCTGATATCTTGATCGCCTCTGTGCCAGAGATGGAGTGGCTCCGGCCTTTCTTGTGGAAGAACGAGAAGATATGCCGCCCCTCAGAACCCCCGGTCTGACTGTTGTGACGTCGTGGCCGCGGGCTGCCACCCTGCAGCAAGGGAGGCGCGTCCTTCCTCATGCCTCTCCACTTGTCACTCTTCGCAGTGGAGGTGGAGGCAGTGAGGAAGGCCAGTGTCTCGTGTGGGTCACCCTGGATGCTCTTGTCATTGGATAGAGTCTGCAGGAGCTCATCAAAGTCCTTCTCTAGCCAAGTCTGATCTATAACGAGCGAGTTCCGGCCACTCTTATTTTCATCACCCTTTATTCTCTTGTACTCGTTCTCCAGCTGACTCAGAAGCTCTCGACTCTTGGACAAACTCTTCCTTAGCCTGGTTTCCGTATGTATGTCGTCGGGTCCGCAGAGTGACAAGTGACGCTGGAATAACCGCCCCGACGCTGCACCGCTCACATTTGACGTACTGTGGACCTTTCTAAATGAGTTCTGCTGCGATCCAAACACATTAGCGTAATCCTCCGTGGAATTTAGATTGGTTACGCTGGCGGTGGTGGTGGGTCCGCCTGCATAGTAAGATTTATCCTTCAGCAGAGACGCACCAGAGGACAAACCCAGAGACCCCGTGCTGTTCTTCCTGCCGTAGGCCTTCGGTGGGGCTGCATCTCCTCTGATTAGGTCCGCGGTGCTCTCTTCATCCACCTTCCCAGGACTCACGTAAGGCTGATCCAAGTCCATGAAGTCCACATAGTCCTGGTCTGCCCTCAGGTGGTTAGGGTTAGCGTGGAGTCTGCGTGCCAACTCGCCCACGGTCGGGGAGGGGGTGTCCTGCAGTGTGTCCCGCGGTAAAGACAGCTTTCTATTCTTTGGCATGAGAGGAGGTGTCCCGGTGGGCCCTGGGTGGCACTCATTGATGGAGAAGAGGGAGAGGGGCGTCTTGGTGGGCGGGGCACGGGGGGAGGTGGACGAAATTGATGTGGCATTGACGGGGGGTGTCAATGCCTTAGTCCCCCCTGCTGTGGCATTAATGGGGGGCGTTGATCCCTTGGTACCCCCTCCTCCTCCTCTCACCCCACACTCTGAATACCGACGGTGGAATGGTGGAGAATCAGTTTCCCCAGAGTCCACGGAGGCCGCCACCTTCTTCAGTGTGGCAATGATGGCGTCGAATTGATCCGTCAGTATATTCCCACTGATTTTGAGATTCTTGATCACGGCGGAATCGATAATGTCCGCCAGTGACGTCTCCAGGCGCTGTATCAAGTGGTTCTCATCCTCACCCATCTCTGCCTTCCTCTCGTTTGTCTGGTTGTCCTCTATCTCACTCTGACACTCAAATTTCTTCGTATCTGATTGTTCCTCCTCTTGTGAATTCCCAGACGTGCTCATGACCGAATTTCTTTTATTTTCCTCATCGTCATACTGGTTCTCCTTCTCAACAACTGGTTTCGGGGAAGGACGAGTTGTTTCCTCGCCCTCATGTATTAGCTCTGCTGATTCTGCTTTCTCCTGTTTATGCTCATTACCCGCCCCCTCATCACTCATCTCACCTTCCCCCTCATCACTCATCTCACCTTCCCCCTCATGCTCCTCATCATACTCCCCAATTTCCTCTTCCTCACTACTAGAAGCCTCAACCTGTACCCCCTTCTCCTCCCTCATTGTCGGCTCAGCAACAATAGCCACTTTCGTTACCTCCTTCTTCTCCTTGTCGTGGACGTGGGAGGCAGCGCTGAAGGAGGAACTAGGGTGCAAGTTGACGGTGGGGGGCGGTTGTGCAGAGGCAGGCACGGACCGGAAGGAAACATTAATGCCAGGTAGATGTCGTTTATCATGTCCCTCTGAATTATTGTCCCCCTGCCAAGCCAACCGGGAACTGCTCGTGCTTGGACGCAGGTCGCTGGTCAAGGGTTGATTGAGCTGGGTTGAATTCGATGACTTTGGAAACTGTAGACTGAATGATCGCTTTACTGAGACTGCGGGTTTATTATTTTCCAACAAGTGGCTGCTGCTGCTGGAGTGAACAGGCCTCGTGTTAAGACCTGGTTTCTGTGCACTGGCGTTATCCTTATATTTATCGGTCTTATCAGCTGATCTGCGACCGTCTGAGAAAGTATGCATATTTTTGTCAGAGGAAGTACCTATAGTTTTCTCATAGGTCATAGACTTCCCCTTATCCACTGGTATACCACTAGCCTGCTTTCTTGCTGTGCTGACTGCAGGGCTTGGCCTAAGAAGCTTACTTCTGTCTGTATAACCTGCTAAATCCTTCGTGGTCACTTTACCGACGTCTGACTTGGACAACTTAGAAAGAGAGGATCCTTGCTTCTTAGTTAAGTTTGGACAGGGGGAGGAACTGTGCCTCTTACGTTCACTATCAAGGGAACACTGACTGCCATACATCGGGGAGTTGCAGCCAGAATCCGTCGTGCTCTCGGTCCTCTGCGAATCCAAACTGGCCCTGAAGAGGTTATTCCTGGAACCCAAGAGCGAGTTTTTGGACCCAGACTTGTTACGGTTATAGAGGTTGCAGCGGCTGACCACCAGGGAAGTCTTGGAGGAGGATTTCTTCTTGCTGAGGTTGGTTCGACTCCCGCTCATGACCCTCCTCACGATCCTGGCCCTGTTAGCGGCGTCCCCATAGGCCAGCGAACTCTTGGGGCCTGAGTAGGTGCGGGTGACGGCGGCTTTGGGGGCAATCTGAGTGGATCTGGATGTTATCTGGGTGGAGCTGGTACTCATAGCTCGGTCCAGTTTAGAATCCAGCTTAGAATCACTGCCTCTGTCCAGCTTAGAATCACTGCTCCTGTCCAGCTTAGAATCACGGTCCAGTTTAGGATCATTACCTCGGTCCAGCTTAGAATCACAGCCTTCATCCAGTTTAGAATCGCTGTCTCGGTCCAGCTTAAAATCAGTGCCTCGATCCAGGTTAGAATCACTGTCTCGGTCCAGCTTAGAATCGCTGCCTCTGTCACTCGGGGGGCGGCGGCTGGGGGGCAGTCGGGAGGCAGAGGAGTAGGTGTATTTTCTGCTCTCTGTGTACTTCTTAGTCTCTGTCCTTGCAAATCCTGGCGACTTTTGCGGACTTTTGGGCACGGAAATCATGGAATTGCTCCGTGAAACAAGCGCCGATTTCCCAGGCATTTCTCCCGACCCCGGACGAAGAGAGTTGCTGTCGTTAATATTGTTCTCTGTTCTTGTAAATCCTGGCGACCTTTGTGAATTTCTTGGTACCGAAATCATGGAACTGCTCCGTGAAACCAGCGCTGATTTCCCCGGCATTTCTGTTGAGGCTGGACGGGGAGAATTATTGTAGGAATTATTATTGTCGCTGTCCGTGGCTGCCGTACCCGAAGCTGCACTGAGATCCAGGGACGTGTTACCACTGCTGCAGCTGCTGTCCTTGCCCTCAGCAGAGTCGGGGGAATTCAGGGACAGGGACAGAGGGCGGGACTTGGGAGGTGTGTCCAGTCTTAGGGATGTGTATCCGGCCTGCCCCACGCATCTATTATCATCAGGATTTAGTAAATCTTTATCCATATCCCTCCCCGCCCTCTGCACTATTGTCCCCCTGGCGGAGTGAGGGCGAGGTGGGAAGGAGCGACAAGCAGCAGGAGTAGCGTCACTCCTGGTCACCTTAGGAGCCACCACGGGCAGTCTGGAGGTAGTCTTGTCACGGTACGTAGGCAGGGCGGCGCTAGGAGACAACCTCACCTGGTACACGGCGCGGGGTGGGGGGCGGCGTGCGAGGGGCGTGGGGGGCGGTGTACGTGCATCGCCGTGCACGTCACGGCGACGCACCACTGTAGGTGTCCTGCCGGGGCGACCACCGGGGGACGGCGCCCTCGACCCCATGCCAGGCGAGGTCCCACGGGCAGGGGAGCGTGCTGATGGGGACGGGGATTTCCTGGGCCTGTGAGTGGCTGCGGCAGAACTCCTGGCGGCCTCTGCAGGTGCCACGCCGTGAGTCCCGCCCCCCGGCCCGGGTAGTGAGGCCCGCCGCTGCATATCAACTACATTATCCTGACTGGCGTTGCCCCGTGGGGATCCAGGGGCGCCAAAGCTGCCCCGGCGAGCTACCAGTGCTGGGGACCGATTGCTGGCTGAAAAAATCTTGCTACCGCCACGTCGAGCAGCTGCTCGGCCGCGGCCTGCAGCAGCAGCAGCAGGAGCCGGAGGAGGCGCATCTTCACGAGGGTTACGAGGAGGGTCGCCCCCCCGCCCCTGGTATACCGGTATTCCCGACACTTTGCAGGGCATGACACAGGTACACTCGCCCTCACACACACCACCGGGGGGCAGCGGCCATGGCTCACTCCCACCCTCACCCTCACTGCCACTCGTCTCAACACCACTCTTGCTAATCACTGCCGTCACTGCACGATCACTTAACCTCCCGTTAACACTCTTATCGCCGGCCACACACGCGTCAAGGGGTGTGTGGGGGCGCGCATGTGCACGTGTGAAGGCGCGCTGAGAGACTGAGTGTGGTGGTGGCGAGTCCTGGCCCAGTGCTCCACATGTTCCGCCTGCCTGCACACCACGCACCCCTGACCACGCCCCCTCACCACGCACCCCAGACCACGCCTCCTCACCACACCTCTCTGCTGACCGGTCTTTCTGGCGGGGTGATTGGCGGAAGGATGAGTCGGGTGGTGGAGCGGTGAGCTCCAGGACTTCCTGTTGTTGTCTCTCTATGCCGTGTGGTGCTGTCGCTGTCTGGTCCTCGGATCTGAAACTGTCGTAGTCGATGCTTGTGAGGGTGTGGGGGGCGGCGTGGCAGGGGAGCGTCGTCCCCGCTGACGTGCTGGCGGTAGGGACGTGTACCGATGCCTGCCTCACGTCTTTTTTGTCATATGCCTGATCAATGTCACGTATTCCTTCATTCAACCTCCTCTCTCTAGATGCACGTCGTATGTTATTTTCATCTGCACGTCGTTCAGCACTTTCATCAGCCCTTCTCTCCCCAGATACACGTCGCTGCTTATTTTCACTCGTCTTCCTCTCCCCTGATGCACGTCGTTCAGTATTTTCACTTGTCGTCCTCTCTCTAGATGCACGTCGTTCATTTTCATCGCCCTTCCTCTCTCCTCCTCGTTCACTAATCCTCCGCCAGAACCTCATCTCCTTCTCCTCTTCCTCCTCCGTGTTAGAGCGTTTTCTATGTCTCTTCTTCTGCTTGTGCTTGACACGACAACGACGCTGGCGCCCCCCGGTGAGGGCAAACTGCGCGGCGGGACATGAGCGGGGCGCACGGCAGGTCACACAGGTGCCGACACACTGATGAGCCTTACCTGTGCCGGGCCCGCGCCCCTCACATGCTCCGCCCACTCCCGCCCACTCTTCCACTCCGCCCACGCCCACTCCAGCCCACTCCCGACTCATTCCCGCCCACTCCTCTCCACCATTCACTTCCATCCACTCCCCTCCACCAACTCCCATCCACTCCTCTCCGTTTACTCCCACCCATTCTTCTCCGCCCATTCCCACCCACTGCCCTCCTCCTGGACAGACGGCACAGACAGAGCCTCTCCTCACATCTGTCTCTAGTTCTCTGTCCCTCACACATCTCTGCCACTGGACCCTCATCATCATGTGTTGTCTGGGATCAATATAACATGTGGTGTGCTGCACGGCCATTACAGGGTAGTAAGAGACGGCACGAGGAGGAAACACATCATTTTTCCCTCCTTCTCTCCCACTCTTCCCTCCGCTCCTTCCATACCTCCCATCCTCCTCCTCCTCCTCCCTCCAGGCGGCAACTAACGGCGCCTCACTGTCTCCCTCCCCCCCTCGTCCCTGTTCCATCCAGCAGAAGGCAAGGTCATCAGGGGGGCGCCGCGCCTGGTCATAGTAGGTGATGCAGTCTTTCCCCTCCCACTCCTCTCTCACCCCCCACCGCTTCCCCTGCCACTCCTCTTTCCCCTCCCATTGATTTCCCTCCCATCTCTGCCCTATCACTGTGCAATGTCTCTTTTCACGAGGCCCATGTCTATGCCACACGTCCTCCGCTGTGACGCACTCCTTCCCGTCCCGTCTCTGTCCTGACGCGGATCGGGGTGTCTGTCTCTTGTCTCTAGGCCCGGGTCTCTGCCACACCTCCTCGCAGATGGCGTCGCCGTAGCTGTCATAGTAGACGCTGACGGGCTGACGGCGTGAATCATGGTCGTGCTGGTGACGTGAATCCTGATTCTCCTGACGGCGTGAATCCTGGTGCTCCTGGCGGCGTGGATCATGGCTCTCCTGACGGCGTGGCTCATGGTTCTCCGTGTCAGCCTCCCCCCGCCTCACCACGACGGGCCTTGGATTCGAGTACACGATCTGGGGATGGATTAGTAAAGGATCCTTATAAATTCAGAGGAAAAAACATAATTATCCTCACTTATCATTCACTCTTGTTGTTTTATTCACTCATTATTTGTAGTATTGCTCTTCTGACTTCACACACAGCTCTGTATAATAATAATAATAATAATAATAATAATAATGACGATAATATTCACTATAAACAGACAAGTGTTTGGCAGCTGCACGAGTAGTGATAAAATATAAATAATCATCCTAATATACAATTCAGACTCAAGAGAGAGAGAAATTTGGTTCTGCTATTTTGGTTTTATTTTTTCATGAAGGGAACAATCTTGCGGGCTTCTAGTATTTGATTCCAGTCCCATGTTCCTTGCATTAAATAAAAATACTGTCAGCCAAGAAGCATAATACACAACTCAACCTCAAGACAGTTCACGAAGATTGTACCTGGCTTTTATCCGGCGTGCCAAGACCTAAGGCGGGGTTCCTCGGGGTCACTAATTCGTTGTACACAGCTGGATTGACCCGGGTGGGGGAGTGGTGGCGTGCGTCCAGCGGGGAGCGATGGTGGGGGCGGTGGTGGTGGTGTGGGGGCCGGGGCGGTGAAGGGGACGAGGGTTTGCGACGCCACGGGGCACGCTTCAGACCCCCCTTCAGCTTCATCAGGACCTCTTAGCCTCTTCAGCCTCTCCTTCAGCGTCATCAGGCCCTTAAGTGAACACGGGGATTGCACTCGCCAACACACCCATACATCTACTTATCTGAATGTCCAAGGAAGCGTCTAAATTCTCCCCTACAGCATGATCAATAAGAGTCGGTGTTACTTTCATTAAGTCATTATCATCAACATCATTATCACCATCATTATCACCAGCCTGGCACTCAAATTTTCTCCCAGTACAAGGTCAGTAGAGTCAGTTTTACCCTTCTTTAGTTATCATCACCATCACTATCACCATCACCACAATCACTACCATCATCAACACTATCACCAGCCTTGCTCAGAGGTTAACAGATATACTTCTCTTGATGCAAAACCACTGAAAATCTAATCTCACAAACGGAACCATTTCCAGTTATATTTCTAAAGTATATTTCTCTAACATCCTCTGTAACAAATTCACTTCCTGTAACATCAAAGTCCTCCATGATCTGCTATCTCTTCTGGTCTATCTGTGCATCGCTAGAGTTACACAATCACACATTTTTTCGTCATATTCTTATCTCACACTTTTATCTATGAACGAGAGGAGGCGTTGCTATTAATCTGGCCTTCATTACGAACACACATCCACTGCTCTGCTCACCGCCATTCATCTCGGTGTGGGTAGGTGAGTCGGGGGCTTGAAGGGCCTGGGTTACGTGATGCTCTCTCTCAACGTCAACTCATAGTCAGTGTCTGTCGGGGAGAAATAAAGCCAGTCAGTCGGTTACTCTTTACCTGTGCACGAAAGAACTGTGACAAGCAAGTATATTTGCCTAAGTATTTATTTACTTATTTATTTATTTATTTATTTACAGGATCATTTTATAAGCAAGACAAGACACCAACTAAACATGATCACTGCAATACTTCTCGTACTATAAGAATTTAAAACGCACACACACACACACACACACACACACACACACACACACACACACATACCCTTATCATTCCTCCAAATCCAGCACCGCACTGTGGGCTCCAATCTCCACTCACAGGAAGCAGTGTTGGGCCAATTACACCCCTTGATTGCATAACCACCCCTCGTAAACCAAACCCCCAACAGCACTCACTAATACGATATCTCTCTCAGTGGCACTTTAAAACCATGACTTGCATTTCCTACCACAATCCAACCTTGCACTGGAACACAGGCTGAGTTTGTTCGGCCTGGAAAAAAAAACTGGAGGCCTATATTTAGTACAATCATCATCATCAACATCACCAGCTCATCATCATCAGAATAACCACCTCCACCACCACTTTTAATCATCGTCATTATCAACATCATCACGACCACCATCAACATCATCATCATCAGCAGCAGCAGCAGTAGAAGCCGCATCTAAAGTGGGTGGGTAGGATCCAGATATAGGAAAATGAAAATAGAATAACCTGAGAGGAGAACATGAATATAAAAATCTGGCCTTTTAAAGTGATCATGTTTCTTGGTACAGATTGAAGAGTTGCGCTGGTGGGCTGGGAGGGGCAGATGAGGCAATATTGTGAGGGATGAAGTATGCAACGTTAAAGCGGCACGCACCAACTGCCCTGTGCTCTACCGTCTTGCCTCACCACAACGCAACACCACACAGCACAACACCACATCACTACACTACATAACACAGTACCTCTCATCACATCACATCACAACGCAACACCACACAACACATCAAAATCACACCCCACACCACAACGCATCACATCACTAACACTACCCTATCAGAACACTACATTCCACACACACACACACACACACACACACACACACACACACACACACACACACACACACATACCATACCAAACCACAAAACATCACCACAGCTCAACATCATGACACTACACCACACTACACTGCACCGTATTACAGTCCACTACACAACACAACACAACACGACACAATACTTCGCTACACGGAATAAAACATAACACTATACGACATACAACACAGCACAGCAACACAAAGCACATTCACACTCGTTACAGTCTTGGCGGAACGGCAAATTGGCTGCCTCGCACGATATATATCTCAGTTGGGTGCGTGTTCTTTTAGATAGGCTGGTTATTTTTGGTTTGGTTTGCTTTGGTTTGGTATGGTTTGGTCTGGTTAGGTTAGGTTAGGTTAGGTTTGGTTTGGCTGGTATGGTTAGGATAAAATACAGTCGTGACCTCATTACCCTATATCACAGGTGAAGTTCAGAAGATGATGATGGCTAGAGGCGGATATGCAGTGCGTCATTTATTCCTTTCGGCAGACGATTTTATTCAACTTATCCCTCTTTGTGAAGGGGTTAGAGGGCTTGATCTTTAGAGCCTAGAATACGATGGTCTTTTAATATTATTCTTACTACCACCAGACGATTTTATTCAGCTACACGGATGCCTCTAGTAACTAAATAAAGCGCATCTACGTTAGGGCTTAGAGTAGTTTGAGGTCTAATTTCGTCTTATTCTAGTTTCTACCTCACGACTTTATTCAGCTCTGGCGTGACCACTGGAGCTCTGAGGATTAAAGGGAGACCTCACATAGTAAAGAGATTATCAGGGTACCGCAATGTTAAATAAATCTGGCATATGAAAGTAGGACGACGTGACGATAGGACATGAGATGCGAGGAGAGCAGAGCAGAGCAGAGCAGAGCAGAGCAGAGCAGAGCAGAGAGTGGGTGAATGGTAACGGAGTACTTCACGCTTTCACTACAATGACGTACTTTTATTTTAATCACACTACCACTGGACGTTTTCTTTCCTTTTTCATTTTTCCTAAGTTTAGTACTGGAGAAGTCGACAAATGCACCATCAAACCACCCCATGTCAAAACCCCTCTCCTAAGCTAAACACTCTCACGCCGCTACTCCTGCACAGAAGGGATGTTAAGCGCATTCCGTAAAGTTTGGATGTATGAGATTCGCGACTATGAACTGGCAAGCGAAGGGTGGTACGCTAAGAAGTTTTCCCAGCACCATCAAATGCACAGCAATCTTGGGCAGCAGAGGATTAAAAAAAAAATCATGTGGCGGTAGTAGGAGTGAAATAATATAGAGTTGTCCTTGTACTGTAAGGGTCAATGAATACTGATGTGGTTAATTTTAGTGGAGAGGTGGAGTATTATAGCGAGGCAGGGTAGGGCAAGGCAGGGCAGGTCAGGGTAGTGTCCTGAGAGTAGGCAGGAATGTGGCTTGGTGGGCTGGCTGATAATGAAGGCAGAGAGTGACGCCTGGCCACTCACACAGAATGGCAGTCATTAATTAGCCAGCAGTCGGACAGTTAGCTCCTTCTGTGCCATAAACACCGATTTATCTATTTTATTCTGAATTATTTCCAAACACCTCCAACCCTAGAGGTCCCTCCTAAGCTGAATAAATCACTGTGGCTCGTCAAAATAAAGTACAGATGACGTCTTGAGGTTGAATCAATAAACCCATCAGAGGTCTGGAGTGTTCCTGAACTTAAATTCGTCTGGGGACAGTTGGATAATGGTGAGCTCTAATGTCGACTAAGTAATTTCCACACGTGTTAAGAACTGACTGTAATTTTCAGTCTTAACACACAGGATTAACAAGGAAGTAAAGACGCACTGATCTCATTAATAACAAGGAAGTAAAGACGCACTGCTCTCATATACCTGGCTTCCCTCGACGTAAGTAAAATATCGTGCCTTTCCCTGAAGTTGAAATGCTCCCCATCTCAAAACACCAGGGGTACCTCACAACACATTTCCAATAGCCTCAACAATGTAGCCACACACCTCTGCCCTCCACCTGCCAATACACCAAACTACTTTATCGGTGCAGCAAGTGGGTGGTGGGTGGGTGTGGGTGTATGGAGTGCGGGTGGGAGTGGGTGTATGGAGTGTGGGTGGGAGAGGGTGTACGAAGTGTGGGAGGGAGTTAGTGCATGGAGTGTGGGTGGGAGTGGGTGCTTGGAGTGCGGATGCGTAGTTGTGGAGAGGTGTGTGGGTGTGGGAGGGCGTGATCAGGAAGTAAGGTTGGTGTGGGTGAGGGCGGTCATGTAATAAAGTTTATGGAGGTGTCACAGCCTTTGATCCACGGCTGACTCACTGACTGACTGACTGACTGACTCTGCCTGGATATGTGCCTGCCATATTTGCCTCCAACCTGCCTTCCTGCCTGTATACCTACCAGCCTACCTGTCAACCATCCAACCTGCCTCACGCTCTACACACACACACACACACACACACACACACACACACACACACACACACCTGGCATGTCATTGTGTCTTTATGATGATGATGGTTGGGGTGTCACCTGATGAATGGACAAATTCTTGTGAAAACTCAATATTTATTATCAATCCCCTATTCCAACTCGCCCAAATGTCACCACCACAACCATCAATCATCATCAACAACATCATCATCATCATCATCATCATCATCATCCAATTTCCCCACAAAAAAGGATGCAGAGACAGGAAAGGGATAAACACAAAGATATGCTGACTTATAAACTATACAACTGAGTCATACATTCATTCACACTTCATTCATGTATTTAGTCTTTGTTTTCTATAACTGAGTGGACGTATGGATTTATATATTGGCGCCTCTGTGTGTGTGTGTGTGTGTGTGTGTGTGTGTGTGTGAGAGAGAGAGAGAGAGAGAGAGAGAGAGAGAGAGGGAGGGAGGGAGAGAGAGGCAGCACCAGAAACAACAGCACATGATAACCAAACACTCCTCACACCGGAACCACAGTACGCTGACGAGCCTTTACACGCTTCCTCTTCCTTGTCACACTATTTACTTTCTGTTAAATTTATCCTTCTCTAGGTCAATAAATTTACTTTAAAATTTGGTATCAATTCTATCTATCTATTGCCAGGCTAATAAATTCTATCTACCTATCGCCAGGCCTATAAATTCTATCCATCTATTGCCAAACGCCCAAATTCTGTATGGGGTGACCACAAACAAATCGCCTCCAGGTTATCCTATCCTCCACTATCAGGCTGCCTTTTCTCCTACTCACAATCCCCTCTCTCATATACCTCTCCATCTTGTTCTCAATTTCTCCCTTGCCCCTCCTCCCTCAACCTATAAATTACTTAGGTTAAAAAAAAAAATCGGAATTGTTGTTGGTTAAAGTTCAACTGCCCATAAATCATTTAGCTTCAAAAATTTTACCTAGAAATATAAACTCCGTTCAACTTCATGTTAACCTCTTCTCTGCGGTGACATTCGTGCGTGCGTGTGTGTGTGTGTGTGTGTGTGTGTGTGTGTGTGTGTGTGTGTGTGTGTGTGTGTGTGTGTGTGTGTGTGTGTGTGTGTGTGTGTGATATTCTTGCGACCGAAAAGACAATTTTATGTTACGGTACTTACGAAAGGCCTCTGGTAAGAAAAAGGTTAATGAAGATCCTAGGTAACCCCTCAAGTTCCAAAAATTTCCTAAATTAAATATAAGTGTCTAGAGGTAGAAGTAATATATTAAAAATCCATCATCGAGTTATTGGTAGCACATGCAACCCCAGGCTCATCTGAACGTGCACCCAGTGGACTGCAGGCTTAATATGCCCCCCTTGCATTCCACCATCCTCCTTTCTGGGGGATAGGGAGGATCCGAGGGATGTTTGTATAACCAGGCAGTGGAACCACCCTGTCAAATCGGTGCTACTACGTGAAGGCGTCCCTCTCCAGCAGCGCGTTAAAGAAAAACTAAAAGAATTATAGAAGAATTATATTATTCCACAGGTGTTGTGTTTATCGAGAGGAGGCAACAGTTTCAGCCCCACTTGCACCCTCTTCAGCCCGTACTTTCAATTCTTGCACACCAGTAGTTGACGGGGATGTAAAATCAAGAGACATCAATAAAGGGTGTAACTCCCGTCGTGTGAAACCATCCATTCCCGTCCTTCAATTCTCTTCCGTCATCATCATACACAGCCTAGCAAGCACACACACACACACACACACACACACACACACACACATTAAATTAAATAGTAAGCCCAGTGGAGGTTATAAGAAGTACACATACACAAGTTTTACCTTTTCAATCAAGTATGTAAAGGCAAGTGTTTACGGATGCATGCAGGACAGTTTTGTTTTGAGCATTGTAACTACTGCCCTTCTAACTTTCGTATCTTCATAAACAACAGAAGTGTGACAAAGACGATCCTGATTATTCACTCTCGAAGAATGAATCATGTCACAATTTCCATTTGATTGGTATGAGTGTGGATGGTGCCGTGGGTGTGGTGTGGGTGGAGTAGGTGTGGATGAATGTGCTGTAAATGTGGATGGGTGTAGTGCAGTGTGGTGTAGAGCTGATGGTGTAGGTGTGCATGGTTAGTTCAGTGGGTGTGGTGTGGTGTGGTGTGGTGTGGTGTGGTGTGGTGTGGTGGTGTGGTGTGGTGTGGTGTGGTGTGGTGTGGTGTGGTGTGGTTCGGTAGGGTGTGGTGTGTGGGTGGTGTGCCGGAAGTATCATATAAAAGAAGAGGTCGTATTATTACAGTGACACACACAGACCTTGACTACCCTTGTGTGTGTGTGTGTGTGTGTGTGTGTGTGTGTGTGTGTGTGTGTGTGTGTGTGTGTGTGTGTGTGTGTGTGTGTGTGTGTGTGTGTGCATTACATGTAGCCTATATAAGATGGGAGATATGTAGGATTGTTCGTAGGTAGGCATGTATATACTTATGTTGAGGGCCTTACACATGCAGGTATGTTGGAAGGCATGAAGGTATGTCTGATGTTTTAATGATAGACTGAAAACTATGCAGGTATACTAGAAGGCAAGATAGTTTTTTGCAGCCTGTGAAGCAGGTGTGTGTGGGGCGGTACTGCCAGTTTTTGTTATAAGATGCAACCGAACAGCCACCCTTAACACGCTCAGTAACCACGCTGCCTCACCACACCACCTGCAGACTGGGAATCACTAGAACATGATCGTCGTTATCAGAAATCCCGAAATGGCAGAGGATAAGTATATTCGAAACGGGTCCAGCGAAAACTGTCCCCGCCTCACGACCAAGACCACATCACCGCCATCTCAAACCTCAAACAAAAATTACATCTATACCTATATTTGTCCCTCCTTGTTTTTTGTTTTGTTTTTTTAGATGGCCCTGGTGGAGGTCACAGCCGAGGCAACAGGTGCACGTAGCGGAACCAGGAGCAGGTAGGTGGGCAGGCAGGCAGGTGGGTAGGAGGGTATGTGGTGGGGTGGGGCATCCTTGGTAGCCCTGGAGTGCATTACTGTGCCCTGCGCTAGAGGCACCACCACCCGTAAACCCTCAGCACCGCCTAGCCTACATCATCAGCCTCACCTCACATACTCACTCCATCAAGGAACCACAACAACAACAACAACACAAAATAAAACAATACCACCAACACAATCACCAATAATTAAACGAAAACAATTATACCAAAAACAAGAGCATCATCGGCTTCAGCACTACCAACAACGTTATCAATAACAACATCACTACCACCACCACTACCACTACAACCACCACCAACACCAACAACAAGGGCCAGGGGGTGAAAGTAAGGCTGGTTGGCGAGACAGAGAATAAAAATGGAGACATTGTGCCACTCAGCCCCTTTACTGCAATTACTGTACTTTGTTCTTCTATGATATGACATTTATTTTTGACCTAAGAGAGTTTATCACAGTGAAGGAGTTGGAAACAATGTTCGTGAATGTCATTCGTATTTTTCTCTACCAAGATGCGTACGAAGACTGCATGAGAGACAAACGCAGGAAGAGGGCACAGTGAGATGAGAGGAAATTGCAGACAGACAGACAGATACACAGACAGATAGATTGATAGTCAGACAGACAGATAACTAGAATGACAGACAGCTAGGTAGACAGACAGAGGCAGACAGACAGAAAGGGCGTTAGTATACTTCATGACAAAGAGAGAGACAGGCATGGTAGGAAGGGCAGTGACACTGGGTGGCATTGCTGCGAGACAGGAAGAACATACTGATAAGACAGACAGACAGACAGAAGAGGCGTTAGTACACTGTCTGAAAGTGATACTGGCGTGACCGTGAGGGCAGTGACGCTGAGAAAGAATGCAGTGATGAAGGAAGTTGTATTAGCGAGATGTGAAGGATGTCTGGTTACACGCACGTACTAGTGTTACGGATCACAGACAGGGCGAGGGGTAAGTCACTGTGCGAGAGGATCCTGCCACTCCTACAGCCACACTACACATACACACCGCCACCCTTCACACTGCTATCCCTACACTGCCACACCTCATACTACGATAAATCACGACACTGTCACCCCTCACACCCCTCATACTATCTCACAACACACTGCCACACCGTAAACACACACCACAAAATGCCATAAGTATTTGCCCTGCACACCTCACACTGTCACATCTCGCAGTCACACCACACCTCACAATGTAACACTCAGAATATCACACAGCCACACCACAAATTACCACACCTCTTAAACACTTCTCACACTGCCACACAACACGCTGCCACACTTCACAGCCAAACATCCCTTCTAATGGACAGAGACTTATCTATACCTCTATATAAGGCTGAAAAGAGGGTGGTGCAGGGAGCTCTGTCAGAAAGAACGTCGGTGAAACCAAAAGATATTTCATGCACATACTACACGACTCTTTCAGGCCACCTTTAAGCTTAGTATTCTCCTTCTCGCTGTGCAATGGAATGTGGACAGAAGAGTGTTGAGTCATTTTTTCATGCACCGTTTCGCTGGGTAGAGACGAACGCAGCGTGGCGCAAGAAACAGCTAACTGATACGAGAGAAGTAAATAAGCGATCGTCCCTTTATCATCAGCCAGTAAAAGCCTTCAAGAGTCGCCATTAATCCGTCTGGTCTTCCTGTTAGCAGTCCTTCTTACACTATCACCATCTCCTCCTCCTCCTCCTCCTCTAATCCTTCATAACTCCCTGCTTGTACAAAACTTCCTCCTTCTCTTCCTTCCCCCTCTTCTTATCCTGCCTACCTGTCCTCCATCACTTCCCTCCCCCTGCTCAGGTAACAGCAAGGTGTACTCAGCAGCGGGGTAGCCTACTAATCAACTCAGCTCCACCGGTAATTTCAACACGACACTAAGTAAATATCCGCCATCTGCTTTGTAAGTTCATTCTGATTTCTATTTTTCTGTTTACTTCACCTGTTGCCTTTTTCTTCATGACGTGTTTTTAATGAGCTGGCAGGCTATGTGACGTAAATAAAAGAAATGGTGACTTTTTTTTCTTTCTTACGCAAATGCTCTCAACCTAACTGCCTCGCTAAGATGACGCTTAATTATTTACTTCTCGTTACTGCGGTGTGGATGTGATAGAGTGATGGTGGTGGTGTGGATTAGGAAACACAATTGTAAATAATATGGAAAGAACTGAACACGAAAAAGAAAATGGAGCTAAAAAAACACAAGAGAAACTATGCATACTATACGTACCTGCTAGGAATGCTGATATGTAGCAGAAAAAACGTAGATATAATGGATATACTTTTGTGAGACAGGCAAGAGGAGGGGGTGAGCGACCGAGAAAGCTTCGTGTTTATATGCAGGACACGCCGACCAAGGGAGAGAGAGAGAGAGAGAGAGAGAGAGAGAGAGAGAGAGAGGTGGGAGTAGTACTAGAAGGGTAAAAGCAAAACAGGAGGGGAAAGAGGCTACGAAGGGAGGGGCCGAGGGGGTATGAGGTGGAAAAGGGGAAGGGGAAAGGGGAACAGAAAAAGGGATAAGAAAATAAAAGACAGTAGGTTGGAAAGACAGGATGGGACCACGATGAATAGGGAAAAGGGGAGGAGAGGAAGAGGGAGAGAGAATGAGAGTGAAATAAGGATATGAAGAATGAAAAATAAGAAGAAAGGAGAATAAACGCAATGAAGTTAGAAGGAGGAGGAAGAATGAATGAGATGGAGGTGAGGATAAAAGGGAGGAAGAGTTAAAGAAGAAAGGGAATGAGGAGTGACAGAGAATAAGATAAAGGATAAAAGGAAAGTCAGGAGAGTGGATGCCTGAGAGAGAGTTGAGACAAAAAGAAGACGAGAGGAAGGAAGAGGCAAAGTAGAGGAGCTGTGAGGTGTGACGAAGAGGGAGGGTGAGAGTGAGAGGAGGGGAAAAAAGTGAGAGGGCGGAGAGAAGGGCAGTAACCGTGGAGAGGGAGAGAGAGAGAGAGAGAGAAAGAATGAGAGAAAGATGTCGGAAGGAAGGAACAGTGATTAAAGAAGTGTGTGTGTGTGTGTGTGTGTGTGTGTGAGTGAGAGAGAGAGAGAGAGAGAGAGAGAGAGAGAGTACAGGTGGAGGCAATTAGAGCCTACTAAGACCACGACGCCTCAAGGTCACTGCAGGGGAGACGACCTTCCTTCAGGCTGATCCTGGTGGTGCGGTGGTGGTGTGGTGGTGGTGTGGTGGTGGTGGTGAGGTTGTGATAATGTACGGTGATGTAGTTGTGGTGCTAGGAATATGATGAGGGGATTGTGGTGGTGGTGGTGATGTGGTTTTGTGATGATGATAATGATGGTGGTGGTGGTGGTGGTGGTGATGGTGAGGTATGTGCTTGTGGAGTCTATGGTTTTGTGGTGGTGGTGGTGGTGGGAGGGGTATTGTGGTGGGGTCTATAAAGGTTGTAGCTGTGGAGATAGTGGTGGTTGTAAGTGATTCTGGGTGATGAGGGTGAGACAGCTATAAAACTTGGTTGTTGTGGTTGTGGTGTGGTAGTTGTGGTAGTGGTGTGGTGGTTGTGGTAGTATTGTGGTTTTGGTAATGGTGTAGTGGTTGTGGTAGTGGTGTGGTGGCTGAGGTAGTGGTGTGGTGGTTGTGGTAGCAGTGTGATGGTTGTGGTAGCGGTATGGTGGTGGTAGTTGTGGTAGAAATTGTGTGGTAGTGGAGGTAAGTTGGTATGAGGCGTGGGTGTCTCTCTCTCTCTCTCTCTCTCTCTCTCCGGAATCCTGTCTTCTCGAGGTAATAAGGGGGGAAGTTGTATAAATTTTGTGTCGCTGTCTCGTTACATCTCTCCACTAACTTCTTCCACCACCTCACCACCACCACACCCCCTCAACGCCTCACCACCACCACCACACCATCCCCACCACACCACCACACCACCTCACATCACCACAGTACCTCATCAGTGTTTGTAATCCCTGGACTAAGAAATATGTAAGCGTCTGTAAGTGACAAAAGTAAAATATAAGGAAAATATATAGACGCCATGACACAGGACCAAAACAAGTACACAAAGACGAGGACACCATAAAGGATAATTCAGCCGGATGACACAAGATATAAATTAAGGTGAAACAATATGAATAATTAGCGGACAAGGTGACATTATTATTGACATTGATTCTCAAGGCCTAACATCATCTCTAAGTGTTGTTATTATTATTATTATTATTATTATTATTATTATTATTATCTTTCTCATTAGACTCACAAACTATCTTACTATCAGTTGTTGGTCGTAACTAAAGTATTATTTTTCCGGGAAGATCTTTTTTTTTTTTAGGTTGTTAGCTCTTCCTATTAAAAAAAAAGTGGGGGGACCTGTAATTAGTTGGCTTTCCTTCCTTTTTTCCTTCATTCTTTATTTGAAGGAAAAGGAAAGGGAGAAAGCATAAACTTACAATTTCTCACCCTCCCTAAAAATCAGTTCCGCCATACCTGGATTTTTTTGCTGTTCAGTTCATAAAAGCAACTGTGCCTTGGGTGTCAGGGAACCGGGTGACGTCTGAGTGTTTGTATGTGTCGTGTATGTGTTATTTATGTGTCTTTATGTGTCGTATGTGTGTTATTTATGTGTCTTTATGTGTCGTATATGTGTTATTTATGTGTCTTTATGTGTCGTATATGTGTTATTTATGTGTCTTTATGTGTTGTCTGCCGCAGGAGGAGGAAGGAAGACGACTGGAGGAATGGAGGAAGAGGAAGAGGAACAGGAGAGAGAGAGGGAGAGGCAACAACACGGCAGGAGAAAGGATAGGAACCAAAGAAGAAGAGAAGGAGAAAGGATGGGAGGAAGAGGCTCCATGAGGACAAGGAGGGAAGTACGGAAGAGAGGAGTGGGGATGGGGAGGAGGGAGGAGACGGAAGGGGAGGTGAGGAAAGAAGACGTCGCCAGAAGGGGTGGGAAGGGGAGGGGAAGGAAGAAAGAGGAAGGGGGAAGGGAAGGGGAGGGTAGGAAGTATCACCACACCGCGCCCTTCCGCCCCTTGTTCGCAGCAGACGGCAGGGGAGGCGCGTGCCGGAAAATTACACCACTACAGCAGGGGTTTTTGCGCAGCGGAGAGGACGAGGGGAGAAGATAGTAGAGACTGGGGAAGGGAGGGGGAGACAGGAGAATAGGGACTGGTGGGGGAGGGGGAAGAGGATAATAGGACTGGGGAGGGGAGGGAGGGAAGGTAAAGCTGGTGGAAGAAGCAGGAGGAGAGGGAAAGGCTGGTGTATGAAGGAGGAAGGGGAGTGGAAGGCTCTTGGAAGGAGGAGGAGGAGAGGAAGGCTGGGGATGAAGGAGGAGGGGGAGGGGAAGACTATTTGAAGGAGGAGGGGGAAAGGAAGGCTCTTGGAAGGAGGAGGGGGAAAGGAAGGCTCTTGGAAGGAGGAGGGGGAGAGGAAGGCTGGGGAAGAAGGAGGAGGGGAGGGGAAGGCATCAGGAAGAAAGGGTAGGGGATGGTGAACAGGTGCTGCGTTATTCACACTATTCTCGGGTTACTATTTGACATTGGTAAGATTTGACTGAATACTGTATGTGAAAACGTCCAAGTTCAGTGCATGGAAATAACCTACGGCTCTGTTAGCGGAGAACTGCGTATGGAACAATGTGTAAATGTTTGTGTGAAGATATTTAGAGTGTATGAGTCGTTGTGTGGGTGTATGAGTCAGTGGGATGATGTATGAGTCAGTGGGATGGTGTATGAGTCAGTGGGATGGTGTATGAGTTAGTGGGATGGTGTATAAGTAGCCCAAATGTGATGGTATCTGAGTCAACTTGATGTTATTTGAGTCAGTTTGTTGGTTTATGAGTCAATGTGAGGGTGTATGAGTCAGTGTGAGGGTGTATGAGTCAGTGTGAGGGTGTATGAGCCAGTGTGAGGGTGTATGAGCCAGTGTGAGGGTGTATGAGCCAGTGTGAGGGCGTATGAGTGTGTGAGGGTGTATGAGTCTGTGTATGGGTCCGGGAATCGATTCGAGAGTCAGTGTGATGTATCTGATTCAATGTGAGGGTGTATGAATCAGTGAGGGTGTAGGCAGGATGTATTTAGGGTTCTGCCGTCTCTGTGAGGGGATACAAGTACATGCACGAAATGTTTACTAATGAACTCTTTTTATTTTTTCACAGCAGCGAGATAAATCAGAAGGAACAGCCTCTCCTCCAATATTTCAATCTACTGTCCTTCGTCACAACCTTCTTTTAGAGTCACTGATATAAAAAAAAAACACAGAAGTAACTGCAACTAAGGTATCCCTAAACTCTCCATTTTCTCTCACAAAACTACAAAAGCACATTACAGAAAACGAGACATTCTAAAGGATCAACTTATCTATTTGCAAGGCACACAGAGTTCCACTAACAATAACATCAATACTAATACACTAATGATCCTATTCAAGTGACTCTTATTTCCATTCCCAATTTTCTTTTTCTTTTTTTTCATCCGTATTCAAGATGTTTTGGGAATTTTCGCAACAAAAAACGACGGAGAAACAGAAAGTAAAGATGAATCTGAGGAGAGAGACGCAACAGAAAGTCAGATGAAACAGAAGAGAAAGAAACATCAACAGAGGGTAAGATAAAGCAGAGGAGAAAGACGCAACAGCAGAGAGTAAGATGACAGAAAAAAGGAGAAA
>NC_137047.1:1399562-1404562 GCF_032717465.1 Coenobita brevimanus | reverse complement strand
TTCACCTACTTTTTCTTTCCCCTTCGCCAATATCTTCATTTTCTCTCTTTTTCCCTCCCTATCACGTCTTTTCCCTTCCCCTTTCCTTCTCATCCAGCCAATCACTCTACAAGTCAAACTAACCAAAACGTTAATGACGTATCTCATACACATTCCCAAATTAACACACACACACACACACACACAGATAGACATAACAGAGGAGGAATGCGAAACCTAACTAGCCTACATAAGAATAAGTACCGGTAATCCTCAACATCTCACGCCCTACTGATGAAATCCAAAGTGCCTACGCCTCTTCACTCCCCTTCCTTCCTATCAATGCTTCCATTAGGCTACAGAGTGTTTTGTAAGGGCGTACTAGGCCCTGGTTAGACGCCCTTCTTTGTTATTAGTCTTTGTAACGTACCCTCCCCCCACCTCTCTCTCTCTCTCTCTCTCTCTCTCTCCCTCTCTCTCTCAAACACTGCCACACTGTTCACATTCATACACACAAAGGCTATTCACGCCAATACTAACACTATTCACACCCTCACTCATATACAAGGTTAGGCTATGTACACACAGTTCATACACCTACACACACACACACACACACACACACACACACACACTTACCATCCCTATCCATTCATATAGCCATACCGACAAATTATAGGCTACACACCTATACATAATTCTGTTATATCACGAGAGAGAGAGAGAGAGAGAGAGAGAGAGAGAGAGAGAGAGAGAGAGAGAGAGAGAGAGAGAAAGAGAGAATCATAATCCCTTCCTTGTGTGTGTGTGTGTGTGTGTGTGTGTGTGTGTGTGTGTGCGCGCGCGCGCAGAAATACTTACCGTGATCTGCTTAACTCTTGTTGTGGCCTGGGTGTGCTGGTATAATGCTTACTTTCTTTCTCTCTCTCTCTCTCTCTCTCTCTCTCTCTCTCTCTAATGTATTTACTGATATGTATAATGAACATATAGTAATTTATACAGCGTAAGGCGATGTTTCAAGGATTTGCATAACGCAGACAAGGACATTAAGGTGTAATCGGCATAATAAATCACTTTCGAGAAGGTGTTAAGGAGCTTCTTTAATGGATGAGAATACGTGCCACAGTGATCCACATCTTCCTTGACTCATCACTCAACCCTTCCACATTCTCGACTCCACCCGACAGGCGAAACAATACCGTTGCCTATCCAATAACGAGGTTCATTTAATTAAGTCACTCTCGTATCACCTGTTGGGTAGAGCCAATCCGTCTACGCCTACCAAGCCAAACAAGGGCAGGAATTAAGTTGCTCTCCAATCACCTGTTCGGTAGAGCCATCAATTCTATCCATCATCTTGTCTTCCGCTTCCCTTCATCCAACATTCTTTTATTCACAAATCACTCATCCGCTCCATACCAAGCTATCATCTTCAGTCTTCCACGCCTCCTCCTGCCCAGACATAAAGGTCAACGTGAACTTCCCTGTCAAGACATAACACCAGCTTTTCAATCAAGGCAGGAACTGATGAAATTATTGTGGGTTAGGATGGAGTGACAGGTGGGTGAGTGAGAGAGAGCGATTACGACGGCTCATTAGTGGGTCTCTGAGAGAGAGAGAGGGGGGGAGGAGATGGGAGGGGGGGAGAATGGGAGACATTTCTGTATTACACACACACACACACACACACACACACACACATACATCTGTACATTAGTATACACACAACAGCTCCTAAGGAATACCTAAACACATACCATCACCGTCCCGCGCCACCCCCTCCACACACACCTGACACAAGAGAGCACAAAAATCCCTCCAATCACCTGCTTACCACTCCACTGCCCACAAGCTGACACTCCAAGTTAACAAGCCAATCAACCAGCACCGTAAAAAAATAATCTCTCATCACCATCGACTCTCATTCCAATCCCATTTCATTAAATATCTAAAATCTCTCCACGGCCAACTCCTTCAGTGTGCAGGGGAATCCTTAAGGCCTTGCAGGATATTTTAATTATTGTAAGATACAGTAATAAGGATGCTCTAGTTCAGGAATGAGACACGGCAGCTAATGGACACCAGAGTAAAACCGTAAGCCCTTCGCAAATTCAAAGTGCTCGTACTGTAAAATCTTTAGTTAGGATTAGGATAACAATATCGGGTGTTATAAATCAAAATGCAGGCACAGTTGAGCAAGATGCTGAAATGTTTGACTAGTAAATTAACATACCTACTCAAGGGAAATCTAGAACGTTTCATTGAGATGTTAGAATCAGTATATTAAGATGCTGTAATCTAGGCTATTAGCACAGTAGAGTTAGAGCCTGGAATCTTAGAAGAACAAACTTGTATATTATAAGGATATTTAGAATGCTACACTATGTTAAAATTAATACAACAAGTCAGATGCTGTAGCTAAATAAAAAAATATATATATTTTTTCAGTAGAGTAAGAGCAGAGTAGAGTTAGGTTAGACCAGCATCATCACAGTCATTTTAAAGTATGTTGTAAAAGTAGAGCAGGGTGATAGTTTACTTTCTCTACTGGCTCACTCACTCACTCACTCACTGCCTTATGAGTAACGGTAGGGTGAAAGTGCGGGCTGTCGTGACAATAGCGAGGGAGCTGTATGGAGCAGGTGTGGGTGTGAGGCTCCTGTGGGTGTGGGGGCCGTGTTAGTGTGGGTGTGGGTATGTGTGGTGTAGGTGAGATGAGTGTGAGTGAGAGTGGGTTTTTGTGTGGGTGTGGGTTAGGGTGTAGATGTGGATGGGAGTGGGATTTGATGTGGGTGTGGGTACTGGGTTAGGGCGTGGGTGTGGGTACTGGGTTAGGGCGTGGGTGTGGGTTTAGGCGTGAATGTAGGTGTTGGTGTAGGTGCAGTGTGGGTGTTAGAGCCACTGTGGTGTGTGGGCGGTGTTAGAGTGGGTGTGGATGCGTGGGCAGTGTTAGAGTGGGTGTGGATGCGTGGGCGGTGTTAGAGTGGGTGTGGATGCGAGTGTGGGTGAGGGTGATAGTGAGGGTGAAGATGGTGTGAGGTGGCGATGTGAGTGTGACAGTGCACATGTGGGTGTGGGTGCGTGACAAGAACGGTATGGAAGCAAGGGAGCTGGACAGGTGTGGCAGCAGGCCTTGTACTGGTGTGGCTGTGGGGCAGGTGTGTGTTCGTACAGGTGGCCAGGATCCGTAGGGGTATGTACGAGTATGAGATGAGTGTTAATTACATAAAGTGGTAAGTATGGCTTGGGGGATGTGGAACCAACGAAGGCAAGGATACAGACGATCAAAAGTGGGGAGGAGACGAATAGATAAATGTAGGCGTGAGGGAAGGAAATATTTTTTTATTTATCTATCTATTTATCGTTGTGTATTCTAATTTGGGTATAAACTAGGCGATCCGTTCCCTGAGGGTCAACATTTCTACCCACTAAAAATGGTGTCGCATCCCCCACACGTCACTACCTGGGCACTAAAACCAAATTACCTGTATTGATAGACTGGGCTAAGACTTTCCCATTCAGGAGTAATAGGATGGTATTAGCGGGGTGTTTCTTATGATATATTGGTGTGGGTGGGTAAAGATGTGGGTGGAGGTGTGTGTGTAAGTAGGGTGGAGGTGAAACTATGTGCTATTGGTAAGCCTTACACACACACACCCTCACCAACACATAAACAAACACACATGGAGGGTTTATCTTAACACCCTCTCGTTTATATGACCCAGCAACCTACACACACCCAAATCTCACACCTTCTCGGAAAAAAAATCCCATAAACATATAATCACTTCCTAACTTTACATTTTAAGACATTGGATTAAGAATTTGTCCCCTTCAGTCCGATGACGTACTGGAGACGATTATTGAAGGCTAAAAATATCTCCTCCATTTCTAAAAGTCTCTCGTAAGAAAAACAGAATCACAAGAAGAAAGCAAGAATATAATATAGGGAGGGTTATTGGCCTGGAAGGTTAAAATGGCTCGGTACTTATGGACTCATTGCATAAGGCCTATTTTCCAGTCACAAGGTCCTCTCTCTCTCTCTCTCTCTCTCTCTCTCTCTCTCTCTCTCTCTCTCTCCGGCACCTCATCCTTTCTCTCCCCCTCACATTTCACCTCTGACCCCCTTTCGACCCCTCAACACTCCCATACGGTACTCTTTGTGTTTATCTGAAGAAATAGGTGACATGGGAAGGTGTGCAGAGCGGAGATGTGTAGGTCTTAAAGAAACAGATTTGCTTGTCATGTATTGAGGTAAATAGGCAATGGATAGATAGACAGATTGATAGATATAGACTGAAAACAGATAGACATACTGAAAGAGATAGACTGACAGAAAGACAGATACATAGAAAGAAAGGTACATAGACAGATGGACATAAAAACACGTGTATATATAACTTCATTCGTTTTCCTTGCCTACGATAACCCACAACAGATAAAAGTTTCCAATCAAAGGACCTTCCATCAATCGCCTGGCACCTCATCATTTCCCTGGGACTCCCACTTGACCTATGACCTTCCCTGTGACCTCCATCCATAGCACACGAAGCTAGGGGGTCACATTACCATACACACCTGCCTTACACCTAGCATTCCCCTCACCTTCCACAGTTTACATCCTAATATGAATCTTGCACACTGCCTATACCAAGGACGAGGAGATGTGCCGTTCGTTTTATCACTGTCATCACCCACATTTATTATCTTCTTCACTGGTGGCGAAAAGAAGGGGGAGACGAAGCTATAGGAGGTAAGAGAGGGGAGGAGGATGCGAGAGGAACTTGGAGGAGATTTTGGAGGATGCTGGAGGTAAGAGAGGAGAGGTAGATGCGAAGGATGAGCGATAAGGAGAAAGGAGCTGGACGGAGGAGAGGAAGATGAGCAAGGATGAGGTGTTAAAAGCGAAAGTAGGGAGTAGGAGAGGATAGGATGATGCAAGAGTATTAAGTGTCAGGAGGAGGAAGTAGGAGAAAGGAGAGGAGAAGCAGAAGGAAGTGGTGTTAGAAGCAGGAACAGTA
>NC_137047.1:1384562-1394562 GCF_032717465.1 Coenobita brevimanus | reverse complement strand
TCCATCTAACGCTAGGAAACTTCATACATCTCAGAGAAACCCGTCGCAGCTAAGAGTTATGCATGATGTTCCGAAGACCATGATAGGAAGTGGAAACAGATACATGGGGTGGTAAAGTAGGTATATTTACAGTCCAACCACCCATTACACAGCGCTGGTCAGTGGTGGTATCTTACAATCTCCCCTTCTTATTCCTCTCTCTCTCTCTCTCTCTCTCTCTCTCTCTCCACCTAACCCCTCCATCTTAGCTACCCTCTGCCACTTCATAATATCTCTGCTCCCCTTGGCGTTCAGGGCGGTCAAGAGGACGGGGACCACAAAAATATATGAATGAATGAATGAATGAAGTAAATAAATGAATAAGTGCATAAAATAAATAAATAAATAAAATAGTAAGAAGAAGAGAGTGAGGGGGAGTGCAAGGCACCTGTCCATTCTCACTCTCGCCAGGCATTACAAATCGGCGGTCAGTTGCGGCACCACACCTAAACCACTGACTCAGATAATGGTAGGCAAATACACACACACACACACACACACACACACACACACACACACACACACACACACACACACACACACACACACACACACACACACCTCTTGATTCATGGGATGCTTATAATCTTTACGGGTGTGTGTAACTGTGGAGGTCTGTGGTCAAAGAGAGAGTGAGTATTATAGTACATGACTTGCCAACGCGCTATATATCTTTACCCTGAAGTGGCTGAATGACAATGAGTACCTGTAAAATGGAGAATGATAAAAGTTAACAGTAATTTGACTGTACAAATGAGTGACAGAGGAATAAAGAAAGAAATGGATAAGAAGTGAAGAAGAAAGAAAAAAAAACGCAATAGCAGAACTATAAACAGACTTGCATACAAGAACTGAGACAATCCTCGTCAGTTTGTCTTTCTTCTTGCTTACAGCTTTTAATCTTTTAATGCAATGTACAGTATATTGTAGTCACCTCTAAATAAAATTATCTTGATTTTGGCTTTAGGTCGACCCTGGAAAGAATAACCTTGGCAAGCTTTCAGTCTTCAATATTGTATAGCTTAAAAAAAATGAAAAGCGCCCATTATTCATGCAATAAATATATTCATAAAAAAAATAGGAGCCCTCAATTCCTATCAGATCTAAATCTAACTTCAGTTCTATTTTCGCCACCTCCAGACGATTTTCCTCAGTTTAGGAGAGGTCGGTGGCAGTGAATACGTTAACGCGGCAGGTGGGGTTGGTGACCTTGATAGCTGTGGTGGTGCGGGATCACGGGGCCCGCCATATAAAGCTGAGGCGGGAGGGTGGGGATCACAGGGATATAGCAGGCAGGGGGACAGAAGGGGCATGGCAAGGGGGATTGAGGGGAACAAGGCAGGAAGGGACAGAGAGGACATGGTAGGAGAGATAGAGGGGGAATGAGAAGGGAAAGAGAGGGGACATGATAGTGGGAACAGAAGGGGCATAAGAATGGAAACAGTTAGGGGCATGGATGCTGGGCAGGTGGGGGAGGGAGGGTCAAAGAAGGCAGTGGCAGGACAGAGACAAATGGAAAAAGGGGGTATGAGTAGGTCTGAGGAGGGGACGAAAGGGTCATGGGAGGGGAGGACAGAAGGGCATGAGAGGAGGGATAGACGGAACAGAAGGGAGCAGGGAACGTGACGGCTTGGTAAAGACTTAGAGGGAAGGGGAAGGGGGATACAGGAAGGTATGGGAGGCAAGGGAGGACGCGGCAAGGTAGAAGGACAACATACAAAAGTCTCGGTGTGGCAGCCCAACAAGGAGAGCAACAGGATATTCCACACACACACACTGGGTCACTGAACGAGCCTGGGGCAGGTGTCACGCCCGCTTAACAAACACAAACAAGCCCTGCAAGTCTGTTGTTATGGTTCAGGGATGAGGAACATAAATGAACTACGATTATCTATCATTATTCTGATTTGTTCTTTAAACGTAGCGTGTCCAGGCATTGCAAAATGAAGGGATTTATTCTCTGGAAGGGGACAAGTTTCGCACCAACTCAGCCTTGGATTTTTCGTCACTGCACAGAAATAATTATCTTTCCGTTTCTTTTTCTTCCTACCGTCGGTCAATTTAACTGATTAGTAGTGGCTTTTCGTCGTCTAAGGACAAAGTATATTTGTGATTCAACGTCCAGATACATTACATCATTAAAATATTATGCAGTTCCAGTATATTTTTGAGAGTGTGTTTCCCCTTTTTTTTTTCTTCTTCTCTCTCTCCCTAGCTGTGTGGGTGAGTCAGCGGGCAGGTACGGCCGTGGACCTGTGCCTTAGGGGGACCACCACCCACACCTAGACCAGTCCACCCAGGCCGTGTCCACACCCACACCCACACCCACACGACCAGTTACTTCCATTTACACCCACAACCACATCCACACCCACACCCACACAACCAGTTCACCCACTCTGTACACACACCTACATGCTCACACCCACAGTCACACAGATACCCACACCCATACAACCACTTCACCCATCCCACACCCACATTTATACCCTAAGTCATCCCTACACCCACAACCACACAACCAGTTCAACCAGTCGGCACCCACAACCACACCCGCACTCACACCCACACGATACCTAACCCCACACTGCCAACTCACCCATTATACACCCACACCCATACTCATACTCCCACTCACATCCATATCCACACCAACACAACCCCACCCTCACTCACAATCGCACCCAAATACCCACACCCATGCAACCAACTCATCCATTCTACACTTACACCCACATGACCAGTATCCCTAAGCTACACCCACACGTGCCTACACCTACACTTGGCGCCTCGGTCCGCCCCCCAAGCTACCGGCAGCCAGCATAGAGTCTGGTAGCACACACCACCACCTCGCCGGGGTACTGATTGAGGAGAATTTTCTGTTCTCCGGCAGTCCACCATCCACCTTTTGGGGGACAGAGAGGGAGTTTAGAGATGTTTGTATAGCCGAGCAGCACACCCGCCCGGCTATATCAGTGCCACCCCATGAAGGAGTCCCCCTCCAGCAGCGGGTCTGAATGAAGAAGCTCCTTGATAACTGCTACCGGACTGAGCAACCATTGTGTGGCAATTGCTCTGACCTTTCTTTCACCTTTGTATCCGTGCTTCTTGGAATAGGCAATTTTAACTTAACCTAAATTAATCTAACCTAACCTCATCTAATATCTCAAAATTCTCTAATACAAGCCAACTTAAGTTAGACTAGTCCAGCCTAACCTAAGCTAACCAAACCTTGTCTAACCAAACCTAACCTAACCTAACCAAACCAAACCTAACCTAACTTAACCAAACCTAACTCAACCAAAGCCAAGCTAATCTAATCTGTCCTAAAATATGCTAAAACAAATACAGACTAACGATACGTATAGGGACATGGGAGGGAGGGGAAGGGGCTACCGGCCTTCCCGTCAGCCCCAGTAGCCCAGGTAGCAACGCAACCTAGCCTATCTTAGAAGGAATTTCCCGCCCCGAGGAGGATTTTCTCTGTAGATGTAACACGAAACACGAATAAAATTTTTCTCTTCTCTCTTCTCTCTCTCTCTCTCTCTCTCTCTGACGGCCTCTCCTTTCATTAAAAAAAAAAAAAAAGACACTGCAATCAAAACACCACATACCATTGTTATATATATACAGGCAAAGAGGTACAAAGGCCCACAAAACGCCTTCACTGTGATCATTTGGACTGCATACGCAATATCTGTTGCCTAAAATAAAACAGAATAATAATATTTCAATTTTTTATAACGCTTATAAACTCATAAATGTTTTGTACCGGTAATACTAATATGAGATAACTTTGTTCCCCTCAGTATGGAAAAAATGTAATTGCTATTGAAGTTTTCCAGGATATTTTTAAATTTATGTTAAAAATAAATTATCATAACTATTTTGGGCTTGCTAAAATAGCACACACACACACACACACACACACACACACACACACACACTTACAAAACCTGGTGTACTCTGGTGACATCTATACATCTTGCGGTGGAGAAGAGGAGAGGAGAGGAGAGGAGAGATGTGGCGACATATTTTCTGTACATCCCATGGTGGAGGAAAGGTGAGCAGAGGAACGGATGGGGGAGGAGAGGAAAGGAGGAAAGAACAGAGGACAGGAAAGAAGATAAAGAGGAGAGGAAAGGAGGAAAGAGCAGAGGTGAGGAGAGCAGATGAGAGGAGAGGAAAGGAGGAAAGAGCAGATGGGAGGAGAGGAAAGGAGGAAAGAGCAGAGGTAAGGAGAGCAGATGAGAGGAGTGGGAAGGAGAGGGAGTAAGGAGTGAGTGAGTGATGGAAGCAACCCGTATCGTCCACATCACCAGCACGTTGCATGACTGGACGCCACACGAGGGGTCAATAACACACTACTTATTTCTCTCTCCCCACAACCCTCCCTCCTCCTCCTCCTCCTCCTCCACTATGCCTGCGTCTCTCTCACTTCCACACGTCAAGGGGGAGCAGAGGGAGGAAGTGGGCTTGTGAAATACACCGAACATACGAGTCTTGTTGCAATGGTCATGTATACAGCACACTTCTGTTTTCTTGATGTCATACTCTCAACGTAAAAATATCAGACTTTTCATCATCATCATCATAACCACCATCACCACCCTCATCATCATCACCATCACCATCATCATCATCATCATCCCACTAAGAGCCTACCTGAGGGGCAAGGTATCCAAAAACTAAAAAGGACATCAGAAGCAGCTGAAAATGTAATATCTACATTTAATTTTACAGACAAACAGACAGACACAGATAGATAAAGACAGATAGATGGATAGACACAGATAGGCAGGTAGGTAGACTGACCCACTGACTGACAGACTGATAGATAGATAGACAGACAGACATAAAGCTTTCATTAAACCTTCGCAACAAGAGCTTTCCCTTAAGCTGAATAAAATCGTGTCAAGATACCAAAAATAAATTACAAAGAATGTCAGCGTCTTAAAGGGACTACGAAGACTCGGCAAAAAGAAAGAAAGAGAGTTAAGCAGTAAAGGTTAAGCTGTAATCAGTGGTCAAGTGCTCTCATTCAAGCTGACCCTCCCTCATCCTGGACGGTGATGACTAGAACACCGGGTCTTTGGACGGGGTAATGAGCCGTAAAGGAGTGAACGATCATTAGTGGACATTATATCACTACCACCCCTCCCCTCCTATCACAGACTCACCTCACCCCACCTTACCATTTTACCCTTACCCTCCTCGTTCCCTCTCCCTCATACTCCTCACCTTCACCCATACCTATTCCTCATCCTCGTCCCTACAGCCTCACCTTCACCCATACCTATTCCTCATCCTCATCCCTACAGCCTCACCTCTCCTTCACCTTCCTTCTCCTCCTCCTCGTCCACCCCTCACCCTCACAGTCACCCCCCTAACCCTCATGCCCTTCAGTCCCTTACCCTCACTCACCTCCTCATCCCCTCAGCCTCACGCACACCCTCGTCGCCCTCCTATCCTCACCCATCACCCTCATCCCTTCCTCTCATTCTCCTCACTCTCTCACCCTCCTCACCCTCATTCTCATCCTCCCTAAAGCAACTGACCAAGATGACGTCCTTTTAATTCCATTCCTCCTATCCTACGAAATTTTCTTTACCAAAATGAGAACAGACTTTTTGAACTATAGGCCTGAGACATCATCATCAGGTCCAATCAAAACGAGAGAGAGTTTCCATATTACATACATTAAAGAGGTAATAAAAAAAGAACTATGCCATAAACTGAGAATAATGTATAAGAATAATGTATAAGAGTAAACAATAAAAAATGATCTCGTAAGGAAGATATTAAGCAGGGGAGGCAGAGGTCGCTCAACCCCGCTCCTTAAATGTCGACCTATAGCGTTATCTGCCTTTATGACCGTGCTATCAACGGTCATATATATTTTTTTTTAAGTAACCCTCACATCTCAGCCTCCTCATCCTAACCTTAGCCCCTTCAAGCTCTTTATTAACTATTTATTTACCTATTTATTTTCTGGGTGGTTAGTGGAAAGAGAAGGGGTATAATCAAGTGGAGGAAACAGAAAACAGAGATAGAGTATAGCTGCACGTTGTAAGGGTTGGGGTTAGGTGACATTATATTGCTGAATTTCTATACTCCTGGCATACATGTATTCATAGGTTCACCCCCTCCCCCAAACACGCACACACACACACACACACACACACTGAACAAGCACAAAAACATCAGCAGCCTTCACCTAGTCCACAACAAAAATAATCATCCACGCAACCATTGAAAGCATCAGCTGTTCACACAAACACATAGGCTACATCATCTTCTAGGTCAGTCCACATAAATTAATAAATAAATAAATATAAATGATATCACAGAACCATTCATAAGTTCAGATCACACACACACACACACACACACACACACACACACACACACACACACACACACACACACACACACACACACACACACACACACACACACACACACACACACACACACACTATATTGACCTACATTCACCCTTTGATCAGACAACAAGGAACACACCAGCGTCATTTTTAATCGTATACTTCCCATCTCAAGATTTTCATGTCATTTACGGAAGAGCTATTATGGTGATGGCAATATAATCAGTCTCGATTATGCCTCTTCATTAACAAACACCTTTGCTATGTTTAATAATCTAATCGTGGCAAAAATAAAAACGAAAAGTGCAAAAAATTCGAAGGATAACATCGGTGTCTATCCAAGTTTCCTCTCCATCTCATAATCAGTCTCCATCAACCATCTTCATTTACAAACATCCTAAGATCAATTAAAACAAAAACAAAACAACAACAACAACAGTAATAATAATAATAATAATGTCGCGCAAAAGCAAAAATGAAAAGTGTAAACACGGAAGGACAACACACTCGCGTCCTCCCAAGTCCTCCCTCCAACTTTTATTTTTTATCGCGCTTTCCTTCCATCATTTCTTTCATTTTTTCTTTTTTTATCGCTGCCAATATCAACAGAGCGCGTCTAATGAGCACGCCACATTTTTCTTTTTTTAACCTGCTCCCCCAGTGGCCACAATTTCCATTATTATTGTTATTTACGGCCTCAGTATTAGAGCCCACGAAATGCTGGCCGCTTCTGGGACCCGCCTATGGACCTGTTTGCTGGGACGATGATTATTTTCCGTATTTTTTTTTTTTTTTATTCTTCTTAGCCAAATATAAACGTACGACTGCAGCAAGAATTAAATATAGATGATTTAGCAAACGGGTTAATGTCAAATATAATACAGATGATTTAACGAAAGGGTTGATGTTATGTTGGAAGGATCTTAAAATTTCGGGCATGGACTCCGCGCTTGGACGATGGTTCTTTCCAGACTAAAGATTCGTATTATTCCAGAGACTTCGTAGCACCTCTTCCCTAGCGATTTATTCTGCATATTACAGCCTTCAATAACAGTCTCTTGTGTTACTGACATCGTGGTGTTTTATAGATACGTCGCTAAGGAAGGGATGACAGAAAAAGTCCATAGCCGAGGAGAATGGGGGCCCGCGACCGAAATTTCAGCAAGAACGAATAATATATAACCTACAAGCGGCCAGAAAAAAATATACAAAACTTTTCATGGCATAAATCCTTCAGCACAGAGGCGTCCTTTTACACTCTTGCCACCTACGGACGATTTTATTCACCTCAGGCAGACTTTTTACACTGGAGGGGTTGGATACAGCCTTCATCAACCCCTGCAATGCTAGTGGTCTCGTCTAAACAGCAAAAAAATCGTCTGCTCGCACGCGCACACACACACACACACACACACACACACACACACACGCGAAGACAGTTAATCATCAGTGGCATATGTGACTTCGGTCTTGGAAATGTTCCCGGTCCCCTTTCCCCCCTCCCCACCGTATTTCCCCAACGTCCCGTCATGGAGGGATGATACGCGAGCAAGAAAAGGCATGGAATGTTCTGCAGGACCCTAGAAGGCAGGGTGGGTGGGAGGGGAAGGCAGGTGGGTGGGAGTGGAGGGCACGGTGGGTGTAGAGAGAAGGGGGTGGGTGGGAAAGGAAGGCAGGGTGGGTGGGAGGGGAAAGCAGGGTGGGTAGGAAGGGGGGTTTTAAAGGCGCTTACCATTTGGCCAGACACCTTACGGGCGTGAGGCGAAGAGGGGGAAGGGGAGGGCGGGCGGGCGGGGTATGGGCGGAATGTGGGTGGGGGTAGGGGTGTAATCTGGTGTGCCGGGTGGGAATTAACCTTGCTGCCCCGCCCTGCCCGCCCCTAGGTCACCAAGGACGGCCGAAGACACATTGCAATACCAAGGCAAGTATAAGCGTGGGATCCGGCAAGGAAGTATAGGCCAAGGTCACACTGTATGACACCTAATTATATCACCAGACACCTATAACCTAATCTAACCCACTATACCCAACCATCTAACCAAGCCTAACTCTAACCCAGACATCTAAACTATCCTAACCCAGCCTAAAGATATCCAAACACCTAACCTATCCTAACCTATCCCTGCTTAATGCAATCTGAGCCTAAACAAATCACTCAGACACCTGTTCTACACCTGCCCATCGACTCATTATGAACCACTCCCCTGTAATCCAACTCCTGTCAGCAAACTCTATGTAAGACTATAAAAATAAAGCCAGCCAAGCCCTCCTGCTCTCCCTTCCACCCCTCTAAGCCACTGGTGTTGATGGTGATGTGGTGATGTTGCAGTAACGCCGCTAACCACTGCTGGTGCAAGAATTTTTGTTGCTCCAAGAAGAATGACACTGACTGATGGATTGATTGACTGACTGTTTGATTGTCTGATTGCCTGTTTGACTGACTGACTGTTTGACTCACTAAGTGATTGACTTACTGTCTGAATGTTTGACTAACTGACTGTTGACTGACCAATTGCTTGTTTGGCTGACTGGTTAACTGACTGAATGATTGACTCTCTGGCTGACTGACTGTCTGAGTGACTGATGGACAGTTTGACTTACTGACTGATTATTTGGCTGACTGATTATAGAAACTGTTCCTGGCAGCCTGACGGGAAGAAACACAAGCTAACCTTGAGGAGAGTGTCGCCTCCTCAGGGGATGAGCTGAGACCATCAACAGAAAAAAAAATTACACTGGAAATTGTCTGTGAATGATTTTTTTAAGGAAGGCAGCGAGTCAGACACAAAGAAGACCTACAGTTGCCAGGAATTATTAGTGTTTTTTGACGATAATGAATGAAATCAGCATTATTTGGAAATACGGTAAATTTTAAAGCTTCTGGTTCCAACGGGATGAAGGAATGAAATGTGCCTAAAGACAATGCTCGCGAAATACACACACACACACACACACACACACACACACTGTGTCCCCTGCGGCCGCCACAACCCGCCGCCAAGTAAGATGCATCCGGGCACGCTAAGAGAGACAATTAGAGTGGTCGGGACAGTTAATTATGTACACTATCTCCCCCCCTCTCTCTCTCTCTCTCACACACACACACACACACACACACACACACACACACACACACACACACACACACATTTTAACCCCGTATGCCTTCTTAATTATCTGGCGCTCCTGACCCCGAGCACTGGCAAGCACACCAACATTCCATTTACTGAAAGAAATTACGCAAGACAAAGCCTGTATTTCCCAGGGGCTTCATGGGATCAGCTCTCACACGGAAGGCTACTCACGCAATTAGGTCAGAGAGAGAAAGAGAGAGAGAGAGAGAGAGAGAGAGAGAGAGAGATACGTTCTGTGTGGCGAAAATGTTAGAGAAAATTAAAATGTCAATCTCTAACCTGTCTCTCCCATCCAACATTTCCACTTGCCTCAATGGATCACCTACATCCTTCCCTCTTTATTCCTGCGAGTCAAATTACTGAGAACCCACATATATGGTTTAGGGACCTTGGTAGAACACAGACGGTACACCCATTGTTTCTCAATACTCTTCATCACGA
>NC_137047.1:1347062-1374562 GCF_032717465.1 Coenobita brevimanus | reverse complement strand
TGAGAGTCGTGTCTAAGAAGAGCTCAGGTCTGCAATTGTGTGTGTGTGTGTGTGTGTGTGTGTGTGTGTGTGTGTGTGTGTGTGTGTGTGTGTGTGTGTGTGTGTGTGTGAGGGGGAAAGTTGCATGCCCCCCAGACAGAGGGAGAGAGGGATGTCGAGGGCGGGGTCGTCCTCTACGCCTACATGCCAGTTCCTTGGAGGGATGTGAAGGGCCTTGTTGGGCTGCCATGTCTGTCTGTCTCTCCCTGCCTCTACCTCTCATTTTCAATACAGCAAGGAAAAAAATAATCCCTGCTGTGCAATTTTCTTTTCAACTGTATATCTTTAAGATCACACACACACACACACGCGCACACACACACACACACACACACACACACACACACACACACACACACACACACACACACACGCACTAAAATCGCTTTCTTTAAACTAAAATAGCACCCTTCTTTTTTTCTTGTCATACATCTCGTCCCCATGAGCGAATTGTTTATTTATTCATTTATTTATTACAACACTCGTACCTATAACAGACTTCAAAATGGTAACAAGTAGACTTTCTCAGTGCATACCCGTTACCAAATACTCTATCACAGGAATAATGGCATACTGTATATCCGTATGAAATGAATAGAAATCTTTAACCCCTCCGTCGCCAAAAGCTCTTCCTCATACCGTTCCCGTCAGAGGTTAAAATGGGGTTAAAATGAGGTTATAGGGGTTGTGCTCTAACGGTCTCTTCCTAACACCTCTTCCTACCCAGCATGTTTATTTCTAAGTACGAGACAGTAATATTAATTTGTACCGGTATGTTCTCTCTCTCTCTCTCTCTCTCTCTCTCTCTCTTTCTCGATATTATAAAGACAAGTTACTTACCATACCAGATAATGCTACTGATACTTTCTTAACGCATACTTTTGTCGATGTTATAAAGATACAACATTTATAAAGGGTAATAATACAGTGCAATATTTAGCATACACTCCTCAAGAATAGGATATCAGGGAGCCTCCTACGTTCAAGGAAATGTCCCCCTCCCCTTCTCAAATCCCATACCTCCCGCCTCCTCCTCCTCATCACATTCGTTCATTGGGAAGTGGTGAGAATCAAGGACGTTCCCCATAAAGAAAAATAAAAAAAATAAAAATAAAGATAAAACTCTTGACCTTATTAACAACACATACGCCATGAGTCAGGGTGGAGGACGCTGTGATTTTATTTTTTTTTCGTGCACGACAGACTAAATGGTGAATGAATGATGTGTGTGTGTGTGTGTGTGTGTGTGTGTGTGTGTGTGTGTGTGTTATAGCAGTGATTCATTTTTTGTAGGTAAAACATGTGGCGAGGGAAGATTCTACACTAATTTCCTTGTCTTTCCTGGTAAATTAAATCTATGTTATGAAAGGAAATCAATCGTATTTTTTTCACACAGCCTTAACCCAACGCAATATGAGATAATCTAACGCAGGTCTGATATTGCAAAGTCCTGTAGGCACCTAAATTCTGGAGTTTGCATGTCTTTCTCCTAGTACCGGTACCATGTTTCTAAGCACATGCAACTAATTTCTAAGACGCGTCTACAGTTTGTCTGTCTCATCCGGTACCATGATTTTAAGAATATTTTTGTTAACCTCCCCGTACCATGATTCTAGGCGTATGCAGTCATATTCAAAGACATTATAGTCTAGAGTTTGCTTGTCTTTCTCCTAGCACCATGATTCGGGCTCCCACACCATCAAATTCCAATGCATATTTTCATTATCATATTCCAACACCATGCACACGAGCACTGAGACCAAAGTTTGCCATATTGTAAATGTAGCCTACTGTATACCTCTATTTAAATGTTGTATCCATCGACATGAAATGAGATGCATGATTTACGAAATATACGAAAAACGCGATATATAGGATGCCTAGTATGATTATAAAAGCCTACATAAACTATACATACATAAACATTGGTGAAATTAGCTGTGTGTACATCCGTGGTCAACTTTTTGAGTTACATGGTTTTAAAATCTGTAAACATCTAACGCTCTTGTCCCTACCAGTCAATAATACAGAAATAACATAAATACACGGTTCGAAAACGGATCATTACTTCTGTACCTTTAGATATTTACTAAGACACACACACAATAATACCATACTTACGTTTTTCCCAGTGCGTCGTCGTCACGGAATCATCTCCATATCCTGATACCGTATTTCAATCCATTTCCAGTTTACTACATTTCCTTTCACGATTTGTGCATTTCCTTGAGCTTATCACTAGCGCAATCCACCGCACTTCATCATTAATGTATCGGAAATAGTTCACTTTTCACTTAGCAGGCTTTTACATTTTGGTCACCGCAACAGTCTGCGTTTCACAGAGGGTTCCCGGAGGAGGAGGCGACACTGCCACACTCTCTCCCCACCGTGCCTGAGGACACACTGAAGCTGTTTTGTTGCGTCCTGCTGCACGTCGCTTCTCCTCTCCCGCCCACTTGCTGTAACCGCTGCCGTTCTGCCCACTCTTCAACAAGTTTAAGATCAACCCCCGTGTCCCACGTAGTATTTGCTACTCCAGGAAAGACAAGAAGAATGAAGAATCTTTCTGTGCGTTTTTGCCTTCCTGCAAAGTCAAATATTACTAAAGCAGGGAAAAATGATCGTAATTTGTTCGATGCAACTCAGTCCTGCCCGTCCTTACCTGGGGATGGTCATGGCTTTTCCTGGTAGCCTACCTGGCTTGCTTCTTTGGCTTTCGTTTTTGCATACTAAGTGCCTGATTAGCCTTTTGGATAAGGAAATATATGCGGGAGCTTAACATAGCTATTCGCAGAGGCTATTTTTAGACCTTTTACAATTTGCATAGGTTAACTTAGCAACTAAGTTTGGACGGTCGTCTTTGATGTAAGTGGTGGAGTTTACAAATCTGGCAGTAAGTACATGATACTGAATATTAATAAATATATAAGATAGTAATACAGCAACTTGATACATGCACCTGGTCTGCTTACAATAGCTAGCAGGAACTAAACATATAAGATTTTGTTCTAATTTCATCGTGATTTGTGTAAGCAGGCAATATTTCGACATCAGTTTTTTTTTTCTCTCTCTCTCTCTTTATGTCTGTCAAAGAAATGGAGAACAAGCGATTACCTTTATATATTTGCTAAAGTTTCTTGAACGTCTTTGGCAGCATATGATTGGCATTTTCGCATAGCCTACAGTTAATCAGATTGAAGAAAGATTGACTAGGCATCATCTCTACCTAAGTTACTTTCTCCTCATTCTTTTTTCACGTAATTCATGGTCATCTTCATGTCACCAGTTAATGATGATAGAAATTGTACAATATATAACCTACTACCATCTGGACATCTTAAAAATGTTCGAGTTAGGAATTTCTTGAGGTAATAGCCATACTCCCAACACAAACATTGGATGATTATCATACTTTCGTAAAAACAGATACTGATATATCTCCTTTTGTACCATAAAACTTACAAAATTAATGTACAAACAACCTGGCTTACTTCAAATTGGTAGATGAGCTGTAGAAACAAAACAGCCTGTGTATCGTAAATCACTGCAAGCACAGTACCATTACGTCTGCTTATCGTAAATCCTTGCAAGCCAAATAATAGTTTACGTTTCCTTGCAAGCAAAACAATAGCCTATGTATCGTGAATCCTTGTAAACAGCTATTGCCTATATATCGTAAATTCTAACAAGCAAAACAATAACCTTTTACCTTTCCTTGCAAGCCAGATAATGGCCAAAGGATCGTTAATCCTTGCAGTTAATGACATTACTCCCCCTACTGTAGATATCACACAAAAGCAGCTTTTTCAGAGAGAGAGAGAGAGAGAGAGAGAGAGAGAGAGAGAGAGAGAGAGAGAGAATTTACAAGAACAAGAGCCACACATGCATCCTAACTTTCTCCCTCCCCCATCTTCCTCCCTGCACAGTGTTGTTACTGTCAGGGGGTAAAGGAGGCTGGGATTTTCCACCTATTAACTCCACGAGGATCCATTTTTCCAGGTCCTAATCATCCCTTGGTACAACCACTGGGAGACTTTTTGCATGTGAGTCTCCAGTTTGAATGCAGGGTGAACAGGGATCCAGGGGAAACAAACTGTGTCCACCAGTCGTATCAGCCCGAGATAAAAATAGTGCAAGTGGTGGAGGGAGGGAGAAGAGAAGACAGAAGGTGATGCCATATTTCTCCCAGGCCTCCTTCGACGTAATGTTAATCTCAGCCCAATTGAAGGTAACCCCGCCACTTTACCTACCCGCCGCTCCTCATCTGTCTTCTACGTGGGTGACTAAAGCCTCTCATCCGTTAGTTGGTGGTTCTTGTGTTTCTCCTGTTGGTCATCGCCTTCATCACTTGTCACTAAGCATCACTTGCAAGAATAAACAATAAACTACGTGTGACTGAAGAAGCTAATATACAAAAATACCTCCTCAGATATGAATAAAATCGTCTGGAGAAAGCAAGAATAAATCAAGACAACCTCTGCTCCGACTAAAAGGGATTATTGCTGGTTTCATTCCCTGCGTGCCGGAAGTGCCGTGGCGGCCGTGATCCGTCACGCTGGCCTCCTGCTTGTGTTTACTCTCACACGCACCGGGGAGTGTGTTGGTACAAGCACACTCATTCTCTCCTCTCTCTCTCTCTCTCTCTCTCATAGATCTCGCCAATGACTGAGAAAAACTTAGGACTTGCCAACACCTTCGCGATCTCTTCAAGAATACTGCTAAAACAAAGTACAACAGGGAGACTCATTCCAACCTCATAACTCAGCTCATCAAATTTCACGCAACCACGACTTGGTATTCAAATTGTGAGAGGCCCATTCCCCTCAGGTGAAAATAAATCGACCACAGTTACCCCACTGACTCAGAGTAATATGGATTCATTCACACACCGATCCTGCACAGTGGCTGGAGTGTGTAAGATGACCGCTATTTGCTTACCCTTATCTTCACCTTCACCATCACCCTCGCTCTGATTGCCTCCTTGTGCTCCTGCGGATTTACCGGCACCAGGGCAGACAGATTACACCTTCAGAAAACAACAGCTAATCGGGGAGATGGGTTAGGGTGAAATGAAGAACAGCCTTTATGAGAATGTACCTTAAGGCTTTACTGTCATGTCTGTGCTAAAGAGAAAGAAGAAGTAAGCACGCATCACTCATATACCTTGCTACAGTAAAGACGGCTCGGATTCCGAAAAAGTTTAAATTCGTACGTTATCACAATGCTCAAGGTGGGTTATTTTACCACAGAACCTCATTAACATTCCTCGCAATGTAGTGTGCATCTATAGCGTCCCTTTAAGTTTGTCGTCGATTCATAGCATTTGAGATGGTGTGATCATTGTGATCATGTGGAGAGAATGGAAAATAAAAATAGGAGTGTTCGGTATGTGACTGAAGTAAAAGGGAAAGGGAGACTGATATGGAAGGTGGGGATGGAATTGAGGGGTATATAAAAGAGGAAAAGTTTGAGCTGAAGGGAGGGCAGATGGCAGAGAACAAGATGACATGAAAGCAACTCGTCAGGTGCCATCCCTTACGGGAATAAACGTCTGACGGTCTGGTGATAGATTAATAGGCAGAGGGCATGTCGTGTCTTTAGGGTCCATACACACTTCAGTCATGTTCTGCAGCCCACAGAATAATAGTTTCGTTTAAAAGCTAGGAGTCTGATGAAAATGACAATATTTTAAAGGAATCCCTGATGATTCCCGTTTTCTGTACAATAACTTGGTATGCGTTTTCTACTAGTCTTAGAACTGTTTCTTTTTTTAAGACGACGGTGAAGTTGAATTGCTTATTGATTTAACATATCAATATACCTAATATTTCTATTAATGTTAAAACTACATTCAAAAGTTTCATAAGCACATATACAAGCAAGTGCTGTCGGCCGATATTCTTTTAATATTGCTTCGCGAATAATACTTCTTTCAAAAATGATCTTCTGATATATCAAAACAAGAAGTTAACAACACTCTACTTCCGATTCAAACAATTAGAGTACTACTGGTTTCAGATTACAATTTGATAGTATAGGAACCTTTATTGAATCTAAGATTACTGTCTTTTGTCTTTTCGGACCCGATTCTGTCAAAACATTATGGCGTCTATAATGTTGCTGGAAGTCGTTTCTCTATGAAAGCTGAAAGTGACCCAAAAGGATCTAGGGCAGCTGGGCCAGGGAATGAGCGATCCTGTAGAGAAGATGCTCAATCAGGCAGCTTTAGAAGCACTTTATTCCGCAACATACGTCGACAATTTCCTAGGTAAAGTAATCGAAAATTGTTGTGTGTGACAGGAGTCGTCCATTCCCAAGTTATCTTTGATGTTGCGTTTAAATCAGTTCACTGTACCCGCAATTGTAATTACTGAAGTTTCAGAGTCTTGTTAATATAATCAGTGTTGGTAATTAAGGCAAAGATTAGTATTAGTGTAAAGAACGGATACTTGCTAACTGAACTTGGCTTTACCACATTGAAGCAAAATTAGAGGACTTGTAATTACTTAGCTTTGCGTTACCGTTCTCTAAAGCCAGAGATTGAAGAATTAAGTTAATTTTCACCCAGTCTGTGTAAAGTAAATCATTGATGAAAACACTTGGTTAGGTTGGCAGGATGAATGAAACAGCCAGGGTTGAGTTTTAGTAGGAAGTAAACAGCTGTCCCGTACAATATGGTAGAGCATTGAATGTAGTTAGTTCTGTGAAATTTATTGTGCCAGGTTGATGTTATTGCCATTTTGTCCTCACTTCGTATTACTTGGCCAGTTTTCAAGTAGTCAAATGTTCTGGTAGTAGTGATGGCCACATTGCTTACAATGCTACATAGGGCATGCATCACATGGGTGCCCATGTACACTCCTCCCTTATTTATCAGTTTGCCCATTGGAGGGGTTACCAGCACACGGTGTTTCATGAAAGTGGCTGATCAGTTAAACAGGTCTTAGTATGGCTACTAAGTGAACTTACATTCAAAGGAATTTAGACAGCTTTAAGCATAAACAAGACATACTGTACATTTAAACTACACTGTGGTTTCATGCAAACATACTGTTTCCTGTGTACAGTGATGAATAAAAGTAATACTTGTACTAAAATTTGTTACTGTTAAAGACAGTACAGCTTAAAAGTGATTGGTCACATTGGGGAAGCATAGCTGGAGCAATGCAGCATATCGTAAAATGCATGGTACCGGTATCTAAAAGGGCTGGAGTGGTAGGCAGGAATTCCTCTTTGTACTGGCAGTGATATGGTATCCCCCATGTCCAGCACTGGTATTGAAAGGAGCCATATATCTCCCATAGCATTATTTTGACCTAAGGATTATTTTTTCCTCTGATTAATGTTCCCAGTGATACAGAGTTACCAAGTACATTCTGGAATTCCCTGCCCTATGTATGGTATATGTGAAAAATTGGCAGAGATGATGTACAATAGTTTATAAGTGAAATATTGTAAACTGTTGAAGTAAGCTGTAAGATGTTTACAGTGTGTGATACTGTAATTTAAAACATTGTATCATATTCCAGACACAGTGGAGAACCTTCCAGATGAAGTTCAGAGAGAAATTTCCAGCATGAGGGAGTTGGATGTTCGATATCAAGGTAATACATTATATATTGTAGTTTAAGTTCTTGGGAAATGTGATGAGTAAAGATGAAAGTTTAGAGGGTGAGGTGCTTGAAAGGGTACAACAGGGAAGAAAGGTTACTGGTTCTTTGAAAGGATCAGGGAAGTGAGCATGGAAGTAAAAAGTCGCTGCGTGACAGCATTGTGATACCAACTCTTATGTATGAAAGTGAAGCTTGGACCTTGTTGGAAGGACACAAGTTATTTGAGAGGAGCATGTGGAGAGAGATTGACAAAGGAGGAAGTGAAGGAGCGTCGTGGTGTGGATGTGATAGAAAGCGTTAGGAGAAATGCATTGAGGTGGTTTTGGCCATGTGGAGAGGATGGAGAGCGAGAGACTAATGAGGAGAGTATATGTGAGTGAGGTGGAGAGGGTGGTTGAGGATGAGATGGAGGGATGGAATGGAGAGGTATATGAGAGAGGGGTGTGTGCTGGGAGCAAGGCAGTGAAATGGCATTGGACAGGGCGACATGGAGGTGATTTATTTGTGGCCACCCCTTACGGGATTGAGACATCTGACAGTAGATAGATAGATAGAGATCTCGTATAATGTAGCTACATCGTAGACTGATGCAGTAATCTTTCGTCTTGGTGATTCTCTTTGCTCCTCAAAATTAAACAGTGGTCAGTCATATAAATCGTATTTATGATTAAGTGACCAAGGCCAACACATACAAGAATGTTGGAGCTATTATAAATTAAACAATATGTAAATACTAATTTTTCCCAGTTTAATATATATGAGAGAGGGGGGTGTGTGTTGGGAGCAGGGCAGTGAAATGGCGGGGGACAGGGCGACGTGGAGGCGATTTGTTTGTGGCCACTCCGAACGAGATTGAGGCGTCTGGCAATAGATAGATAGATGGATGGATTAATGCACAGTATTGTCTGTAGTATAATTTCCATCTTTTTACGGTTTATATACTCGCAATCAGTAAAGACAAGGTTTTCCTTAGTGGCACAATACAATTATTGAGTGTACAACATCACTACCATGACACTTCTAAATTTACTCTTGCTACCTTATGACAATACCTGTATCACTAAATTTAGGAGAGCCTTTTTAAACTGGAGTTTAGATACAGCCTTCACTAAACCCTCACGACCAGTAGGATTCCTAAGATGATTAACATTGCCAGACATTAGCAGAGATAAAAAATACCTAATCATAGTGAAGTACGTACAAGTATAGAGTACAGTGCCAGTGTACAGAATTAAATACAACTTTGGTAGTTTTGCTTATTTGTTTTTGAGGTACATTGTATAATGATATTTACTAATGACAAAAGTTTCCACACCACCAGCTCTTCTACAAGATATGGAGGGGCTTCGTGGGCAGCTTGAAGGTGAACTGGACTCCATATCATTGAAGAGAATAATGGTACAGATCCAGGACAAGCTCATATCCACGCAAGAAATTGGAGATGACAAGTTACAAATTGTACAGCACATACTTGATATTATTGAAAACAGGCAGAGGCAACTTGAACTGGACTGCAAAAACTTGGGTAATACTTGAATGTGTTCAGCTGTATTGTACGCTTGATACTCATAAAAGTTCTGGAAATAATATCAGTTTAATAATAGATACCACAACTAGGTCAGTAAATGTGATCTATCAATTACATTATTCTCATTCATAGACTTAATAATTATTCCTGATTACACATTTCCCTATGCTTCCCATTTACTCATTCAAAAGACCATTAGAATCTTATTGGCAGTTGCTAATGACGTTGCAGAATTATTAGCACACACAAAATAACTTCCAAATGAAAGTTAATTTTCATTCCACAAAAAATATTTATGTGCAAGTTATTTAGATAGTAAAGAATAACCAAGGATCATACTAAAAAATAACCTGTACTGTACAGGTAAAGCAGAGTTACTGGTGAATGGATGGTAAATAATGTTTTGAATAGTATCGTTTCTAAAGGCTCAAAAATGCTTGCATGAGTTGACTTTGGTTACCTAATGGTGGCTCTCCACACTGCCCAATCTCTGGCAGCCTCCCTATTCAGTCACTTATCCCTGAGATCACACTCTATGACTATGTCCCAGGTTTCTTTCAGCCCACCTCTCGCAGCCCTACTCCCAGTGTTCACACTTCTCACTTTCTGCACCCATTTTGTCATACTCCATCTTCTCCATATGCCCAAAGCATCTCAGTCTGCCCCTTCTCGTCATACCAATACACCCCAGTCTCGTCCTTCCTCTTAATTCTTCAGTCGTAAATCTATCCCCCCCCCCCCCCCGCTTAGGCCTTGCATTCAAGGACACATTGTACTGGGCATGAATTTTTATCCCGCATATTTTCAGACTTTGGCCAGGAGCCAGAGAAGCCAGACACAAGTAAGGAACCACAGCCAGAGCGTGTCAGCAAGCGGGCCCGACGCACCAGGAATGACCATGCTGCCAACCATAATGAAAACTCCAGTGATGCTCCCACTCCAGTTCACACAGAGAAGACCACCACAACCAAGGTGTTGCCTCAGATTTAGAAGTATTATGCCATTGCTATAATTATCACTGTCAGCAGTGTCATGATCAGTGAATGCATAAATGTCTGACTCCAATGGGCTTTCTTGATAGTTCACCTACTTCTTGCTTTTCTTTTCCTATTTCTTGATCATAACAACTCAATTTATATGGGGGATATAGAGTTACAGTCGTGTTAATTAAAGTAGCTTTGTGTTCAGTTTCTGAAGTAGACATCAATACACATTACTGTATATATTACCCCTTCCAGGGATCTACCCAGAAGAAAACAACAAAGAAGAAGAAACGCAAAACCAAAATTGAGAAGGAACGAGAAGACTCGCCTACTGAAATTCCAATTGATCCTGATGAACCAACCTATTGTTTGTGTGAACAGGTAATGTTGGAATTATTTACAGATGATATTTTATTTTCACTTCAGCAATGTGGAAACTTATTCATTTCTTGCTGTTAACAAACAGTGTTATTTAACTTATGGAAGACTTCCCAAGTGATGAGGTTGGAAATAATCTTCTTTAACCTCTTTGGTATGATGATTTTTTTTTTAAATTCTTGCTGCTGCCACATAATTTTATTTACATTATGAGTTAACACTGAGGATGAAATGTCTGGCATGGTATTGCTTAATACATTTGTTTTTTTATGTAGCTTATTTATATTATGATGTCTCTCCTTACCTAGCCTAATAAAAATTATGGCAAATTAGTTAAAGGTCATAGTTGCAGTGAAAGACTGATAGTTTATAACCCAAAGAGTCAAAGAAGTTTCTCCAGTTCATTGATAAAGTTGATAGTAGCCTCCATGAAATTCACTTATCATACTCTTAGTGAAGTGGCTTTTACCTGACCAACTTACGAACCAGCCTTTATGAAATTCTGAATGTTTTAATCAGTATATTTTAAAACGAAAACCTTTCCTGTTATCTTGCAGGTTTCCTATGGTGAGATGATTGGTTGTGACAACGATTTGTGTCCAATTGAATGGTTCCACTTCTCCTGTGTGGGACTGACGAATAAGCCCAAAGGTAAATGGTTCTGTCCCAAGTGCCGAGGAGATAAGCCCACAGTGATGAAGCCTCGTGCACAGTTCCTGAAGGAGCTGGAGAAGTACAACAAAGAGAAAGAAGAGAAATCATAAAGTACCCTCCCCCCTTTTTTTCCAACAGGGAAGAAAAATCAAAGCAAACCTACTTTGTATTCCCCCTTAGTAAAGGCAAAACCATACAGCACACCAATATTTTTTTTTTCCCCCTTCAAGAACAAGGAGTAGAAACGAGTTTAATCTGGTACTTTGTTGTCCTTTGGAAATGTGTATCACATTAATGATTACCCAGTATTTTTCTTGAAGAAACTGTCACCAAACTTATGGGCCTTGATTTAAAGAGGATTCGTGGCACCTCTTCCTTATCAGCCTTTTTTGGATATAGGACATTAATATTCTCTTCTACAATACTGATGCCTTGTACATGGGTAGTAAAGAGAAATAAATACCTTAAAAGAGAATACTGAGGTACTCTGTTCAGGATAAGCCAATAAGGAGGGGGCGCTAGTAAGCCTCGCAAGCTTTAGACAATATGACCTCTGATCTCTAGCTGCCTTTCCCTTGTCCAGGGATAAGGTGTGTGAATGTGTGGCTATGAAGGTATGAAACTGATCATTACTGCACTACTGCATGATGAAAAATTGACTCACTTTGGCATGACTGCTGTATTAAAAACTGCTTTGAGTTTTGTTAGCAAGTTTAGAATAGTATCATCATTGTCTTATGAAGGCATGTGACTTTTGGTTGAAAGAGATGTACAGTTTAGTCAATAGATTACAGGTACTGTACTCAGTACTTACAGACTTCAGAATTCATTAAGAAAATGACTAATGCACATATGTTCAGGTATAAAGCACATTCTTTGTGGATTTATCTCGTACCCAACATCTTTTCATATTGTATAGATAATCAGTACTTTCAGTCTGTTACTCTATTGTTTTCCTTTTCTGAACAAAGGTTACACACTTGGTACAGTATTGGTAAATATGTTGTTATTATATGTGCTTTCTCATATTATTTGTAGGTCATCCAGTATTAATATATCATAATGGCTTATTACTGTACCACTGCCTTATCTGAACAGCATTGGGAATCATATTTTAGCTCCATAATGAACTCCATGACAGCAACAATTTCTGAAGTTTATTCTTGCTATTTACACAATTTTCTTCAGTGTAGGAGAGACATTTCAATTAGTTTCATCAACCAATTCTCTGTTCGGTTATTCTGAGTTAGAATAAAATCACTGCTGGTAGCATGGTTAAAATGAAAGATACACCATTGTAGTGATGGAGTTTACCATCTTGGCCCCCTTGTTTTCCCTGTTGGGAATTATTTTTTCTCAAACATATGTCAAAGATTAGAGACTAATCATCACCCTAGTAAAATGGACAAATGTAATCCAAATCACCAGTGGTATCTTTTAATTTCTTATCTCATACAATCTTTGGCTTGTATCAGTTAGTTTTAGTTATCTCTTCAGAAAATAAGTGCAATTTACTTACAAAATGTAAAGTTTTTCTGCAGTCATGCATGTACACTTAATATTGGAAGGGAGTAATTTATATGATGTATGTTCAAAACCTGTCCTATATTTTTATCCCTGGAATAAAATTTTATTGTATTAATGTGTATATGTAGTTATGTACCTGATATTTTAAACAAAGCTATAAAAGCTACTGCACTGTATTTAAGCTAGGTTTACTTTTAAATATATAGTATGCACAGTATATTGTTTATTTCTAATAAATACTACACATTACATATGTGTATTAACATGTATACCCATACTAAGCTGTCAGCTGACCCTTTAACATTACTTTATGAATATTTACATTTGGGAACAAAATCATTCTATACAACAGAATGGTGAAGCCGGAATATACACACATGGAGTATACTGGGTTGCCTGAATGGTAATAATACAGTAGGCTGGAACAGTAGTAGAAATTTGTCAGTAGCTAAGGAAAAAGGTTTTCTACTATACAAAGGCTATCTAGAGAATAACAGTATGCCATGGAAATACATTTTTATCAGCCTAAAGTGATGTTTGGTGAAAAGAGATGAGCAAAACTGATATTTTGATTAATCACTGGGATGCTGTCACAGTAAAAGTATGATGATATACCAGTATTAGTACCAAACTACACAGCACACAATAATGCAAAAATATGCAATGTTGACAAATATATTTTAACCATCCTGTTTCCTCAATGGTTCACTTATTTTTATCACTTTCTTCACCTTGCACCTCTGCCTCTAGTAAAGCAGAAGCGATGCCTATTTTCTGCAGCTCCTCAATCAATTCGCCATTCTGGTGCATTTGCAGTAGAATGTCGCAACCCCCAACAAACTCCCCATCCATGAAGACCTGAGGTATTGTTGGCCACTCCGAGTACTCCTTGATACCTGTTTGCAGTGACAATCACAATAGTTTTTCATCATATCATCATCCCATCCCCTTTTTCCAACCAAAGGATGGGGTGAGGCAGGGTTCATAAAATGAAAACATGATAGATGGCAAGTCTATCAACATGCCCAATGAAATCAACCACACATCAATTCACTCACCATTTAAGCCCCAGCATACTTTTTCCTGATCATCATCACTGCTGCACCATATCAAAGCCCTGAATGATAAAATCATGGCCATAATCCCATTCCTAATCTCCACCTAAAGGATGGTGTTAGGTAGGATCCAGCCAAGCAACAGAAAGTGCAAAGGCAGAACTATCAAATGCTTGTCCATAGAAATGAATCATGTGTTAGTTTACCAATTTACAGTGAAGAATATATTAAATGAAAGCATGCTAAATGAGGACTTACTTTAGACAGATTACAGTAATTTTATAAACAAACACCGAGACTGAATGACCAACTGACGGTAACTGCCACTGAAAAACATTACATACCAGAACAATAAGGAAAAAAAAAAATCATGAGTTAAAATAACTACGGTGGTGACAAAAAAAAACTTTGATAAAAATACATCATCATCATCATCCAAGCCTACGTTACCTCATGAGAAGCGTAGGAGCCTGGGGCTAGGCAAGTTGGTCCTGACATTTAAGATAAGAGTGACCAGCTTCACTCATCCATGAATGGCATTACATGGGCAATAAACCCCAACGACCCCTTGGATATACTCGTAAACTTGCACCAGCTCAATCCAACTGGAGTGTCGTAATTACCCACTAAACCACCTGGTGCCAAAATCTGGTTATATGGTTACCACCCAGTGTAGTAAATGGTTTCCTTGTGTACAGGAAACCATTTGGCTTGTCACTCAGTGTACAGTCACCCACAGGCACAAGGAAGAAGAAGGAATGAAGGCAAGAAAGACAAAAGAGGGAATGTAAAGTCACCTGTAGGCAGAAGGATGGGGAAAGAATGAAGAAAAGAAAGACAGAAGAGGATGGAAGGAAAGAAGGACGGGGGAATGGAAAGGGCAGACACCTGAGAGCAGCACTATCTATATAAAGTCATCAGAAACCTATCTCTTGCCACAGTACAACCAATAAAAACTATGACCAATATTTAAAAAACACAAAGGAAACTGAACATAAGCTGTCACCACAAACCTTGTCGTATGCTCTCGTCGGCCAGAACATTGTGAGCATCGTACTCGACGCCATGCATGCGTAAGATCTGAACTACAGCATTGCTAAACCCACATCTTGGCATGTCTGGTGTTCCCTGAAACATATTTTTACAATCAGCACGAACATGGTACGCAGCATGGGAAGAATACCTGCAATATACAGTTTATATATACCGGTACAAGGAATTCAAATACACTGGCTGCTCTGAATACTGAATTAGCTACTTAACACTGATGCCAAAGCAGCACTCAAAGGACACACAAGGTAAAGAATTCCATATCAGAGTAAAATTTCATGGCAGTTATCTCTTCATCCCAAAGTGGTTTCTCCTATGATGAATTAAATCATCCGGCCATATAAAGCAATATTGCAGGTACTGTACTGTACATTTTGAAAAGAAATGTTCTTAACTTGTATGTGTCAACATTACTCACCTAACAGCTGCTTTCCAAGTTAGGGCTAGAGCAACATTTCAATTACCGTACTGTACGTTTCCTAACCCTAGAGACTTCTCTAACAACCTTAGCCCTGTTTTTCTTAGTCTATCGACAGGAATTTCAACTTCCAATGATCAAAATAAAAAATGTTTTTGGACTGAAGAAGTAAATAAGGATTCTCTAGCTTTTTCATCTTGAAAGTGTCTACTCTAGGCTGAAGAAAATGATTTGGCATTACTGTATACTGTACGGTATATATAAATGGGTTGAAGAATCAATAAAGCTCCTTGGGTAAAGCTGAGCTGAAAGAATATAATTCAAAAGGTAAAAATAACATTACAGAGGAGGAATAATTTTGTAGTAACCATGGTTAATTATGCAATACATTCATATAAAGTAAGAACTTCACTTAAATGTACAGAAGAGTATAAATTTAAGTGACCAATTATAATTTTGCTTCTGTTAAATGTAAAACTTGAGTCACTTCATCATTTCATTAACATTCTCAGCCTCCTATGACACACTCTCAGCTGGATAAAATCATATGGGATTATCTGGAAGTCAGAATATAAAAATTGGATTGTTTTAATTATGAGACAGTTAAAGGTGAAAGTAATTACCAGTATTTTCAACCTCCTTTGATGCACCTCGGCTGACAAAAGTCATCTGAGGTTAGCTGGACATGAGGAACGGCATTGCTCCAGTCATGGGGCGTTGACACTCTGGGATTGTCTGGCCAAGCATACCTATTAATCACACGTAAGCAACTGCTTCTGAGGGTCTGTCCAACATGTACAGCATGTAGGGATTCAGCACCCCCTTGTGTTTAACAGTGCTTCACCAGGAGTCTTTCCCACAGCGAGGGGCAAGGAAATATGAGGAGGTCTGGCTTTCAAGTGGATGCTGCAGCTGCTCCACCCGCAGTGAACAGCACCACCACGTGCAGGCCCCTCATGGTGCCGCAAGAGGGAGTAAGTACTCCACTTGGTCATAGGAAACACCTTCAGCTGTAACCATACATTATTCATCTGTCAATCCTCACTGTTATAGGATATCTGAAAAATTATCTCGTTAAGGAAAACTAACGCTCTTGATGACCCTTCAACTGTTGTCAGAATACAGGATAAGCCTAAAATGCATAGTAGTGATGAGGTAACAGGTACCTACCTTCATGAATATAACAACTTTGTTATTTTTCACAAGCTTATCGAAGTACTCTTTGCTGCCCACTTGTGCACAGTATCTCACTATACCAGAAGTAAGTATTCGCGATGGCCTTGCCAAACGAGTAACAGAAAACATGATTACACACTATTTATCTCCTGGACAGCCACTCTCATAACCAAAACAATGTAGTGGCTGCGTTCAGTGGCAGCTAAGAAGGATTCAGTCTTACATAAAAGTATTAAACGAATGAGATAACAGGCCTTAAAATTGTAAAAACTGGGAATGCCAATGTATTAACGTGTGTAGTAATAACTGATGCTTTAGAGCATGTTAATAAGTGTCTATATATACGGATTTTATCTGGATCTTTCAGTTTATCTGTACAACGCTGTCAATGTTCGATTCATTTTAGGTAATTTTACATAAACACGTGTGCCATAAATAATTTGTACAAGTGTTATGTTATGTATAAAAATGCAAAAATTCAATATAATCATACCGGTAACTGAAATACTGCCCATTAAAACTAAGCTCAACGATAGTACCCTTAAATACCATAATTCATTTCTCTTCGTGCGACGATACGAACACCGATCAGCTGATAGAAATGAAAACAAAACCTTGCATGGATGGAATTACGTATATCAACAGCTTCCGTTCGTAGATTTCAGAAAAATATATGCCTGTGGGTTTATATGGATCAGTCTCAAGGGAGATAAGAATCCGCATCCCATTCTTCTAATTCTGAGATGGGGGCACTGGCATCTGGCACTCTTGGGCCCTTGGCCATCAGTCGAGGTAGAGGGTTGGTCGGAGGTGTACGGTCAACGCTCTGGCAACTTTGCTTTAATACAGCGTGTGTATTTAGGAAAATCTTTGAAGTGCAAAAAGTTCAATGCTTATATAATGAAGAAGCTTTGGAGATGTACGGTACTGAATACTTCGGCTGTATATTTCATGGCATCTATTTTTGTATTTCAGTGTTAAGTAGAAACAGTACGTGTGTGAAAGCACATTACTAGCAACTGTGTAATACTGAAGCGCTACCTGATGTTCTCCCCACAAGAAAGCAGGTAATTTAATTGTTAAAGACCTTAAAAGAGTACGAAGTGGATGAACTCCTATGTGAGTGTGTGCATACAATCTAGTGAACTCCAGGTCCTACTAGCAGAATATTACAGTACTGACGTATTATTATTATTATTATTATTATTATTCCTGAGGGGAGATAGTGAATGAGACGATCCCTCAACGTACCCTCCTTGTCACGAGTGCCAGTTCCTTACCCTATGACATACAGGTCCGGTCTGATTGGGAGTAATAGCTTATGCCTCTGTATTAAGTGTTGTAAATTTCTCTGATATTGGTAGGTGACGCAGAAGGAAGGCTTCAGAGGAAATTCAATAAATTTTCAGTTACGGCGTCTGTAGTTAGCAGACAGAAGTATGCTGGGCAAGTTAAGGGCAAAGTGCGGACACCAGTAAAAACTAGTAACTAACAAATCTTTGTGAATACATCTCGGGAGAGTCTATAGATTTGTGAATATATTTTAACTGAAAATCAGGTAGGAACTCTTACCTGAACCACCCATTATGGATTCACTTAAATAGAGCAAAGGTGTTCAAAGGACAGCAACGCCAAGCCCGACCTATGACCTCTGCTGCACCAAGACCGAATAACATCCTCACATTCCCACACAATGTATGCGCCACGTTTGATTTAAAAAATAATAATAACAATAATCAAGCATTTGCCATATAACGCCGCGCCTTGAACTTTGGCTCGTGACGTTAATCTCTGATGGACCTGCATCAAAATCGAAGTTTCCTCCCAGACCTACTTAGTCTACAGAGACACGAATATCTTCAAAAAGTCTGATGAATACATACCATAGCGGAAAATTTGAACATCCGAAATAAGCACTAGGAGATGCAAGTTTTTCACTGTATTTCGCCAGTTGTAAGGTAACTTCAGATGGAATTGGGAAGATAGTGGTTTCTTTGACCGCACAATCACTCCAGCACAGTTTTCACAGGCACGTCTCGCTCTCACATCAAAAAAGCCTGTTACAACAGGAACTATGCATGACGAACTAGGTGGGGGCGGGTTACTTCTCCAATTACTAGACTGAGTGGTGTTCTTCGGCCTTATGGATTAGCAACCCTTCAGAACCCATCTCGTACTCGTGTTAGCCTAAGCTTGTGCAAACCGGCCGCTGCAGTATAGTACGGTACATACGGTACATAAATTGCTGTGGTCACCTAATAAAACATTCTCCTTATCAATTTATAGCTTGAATTTTTTAATGAACACTCTTCACTCTTAATATTGCCTTTACTCCATCACATAGACTGGAGTTCCGTATCCCTTGTGTATAGCCTATAGCCTGTACTGGCACTCCATTTTTTTCTTTCCCTGCTCCACTGTGTTCGGTGGTTACGTTAGTACAGTACACAGTGATCCTTTCTACACTCCTTGGTGATATTTCCACATAGCGGGTGCTTAATCAGCGAGACACAGACAAAAAGAATAACAGACAGAAAGACAGACTAAAAGAATAAGACAGGTAGGTAAAGAGACTGCAAAAATAGCAGACAGGTAAACAGAGAATAATGGGCTGAAAGAATAAAGGAGTGAAAGGCAAAGTGGGCTACGGAGCTACAATAGTGGTGATTTTTCCTACACTTTTTGGTGATATGTCCACATAACGGCTTTTTTTTTTTTTTTTTTAAACCTGAACCTTCCCGGCTTAATGACCGATGTTTACTAGGGGTTACAGAGGCTTGCTGATCACCACATCCCCATTCTTACGCCAGGTAAATGGGCTGGAAGAAGTGGACGGAAAAGCGGCATTATTTTTCTCGCAAGTTTTGTGTGTGTGTGTGTGTGTGTGTGTGTGTGTGTGTGTGTGTGTGTGTGTGTGTGTGAGGAAACTGCATTTAATTTCGGCTCTGACTCTTTCGTCTAGACAGTGAATTAAATGGACTGCAAACTTTTCGAGATACACTTTCGTTATAGAAATAAATATTCTTGTTCAAATAATTTCCGGTACTGTAACGTGGCTTGGTAAAATATACAGTAAGCTGACTTCTCTGTTCCACACGTGAGGGGTGGGAGCTGATCATGGTGTATTTTAAGGGAGGAAATACCCGGAGATCAGAGCAAATCCGTCGAGACAGGGGGGGCCAGTAGTGAGGAGGGAGAGGGGAGAACGCTGAGGGGAAGAGGAAATATGGAGGGGGAGAACGCTGAGGGGGAGGTTGGAGGAGAAAGAGGAAGTGTAGGGGTGTGGCTGTCTCCCGGAACCGATGGTACTCACTCCCTTCCTAAGCAGAAGAGAGTCGTTTGGAGTTGTCAGATTATACAGTAATAAAGACGACGTCCTCGCATTATAGGGATTAATAAAAATAGTTAAACCCGAGGATCCAGAGAGGTCCTTTCTAAGATAATCTTCGAAGGGTAATCAGAATAAAATTGGGACGGTGTTATGGCAGGCGCTGTGGGTTATTTAGAACACCGTAATATTATTGCCCAAGATACCGTACTTAACCCTCTTCAGTACGTGTTGCCTAATGAACGTACGACGACATTTTTGTAAAAAGTGCTATTACTGTACACTGATAAACTTTATTGTTTCTGCCTCTAGATCTCTCCTTAACCCCATTTATTGGTAAGAAATAAGTTTGGATGATAATGATTTTTACATGGTGTCTGTCGCGCGGTTCAGCAGGGTGGCGCCAAAAGCAGGGGCAAACGACCTCACTCACTGACATTAAAATATTATATAGATACATCATCACCGAGATAAATATAGCGCGTTTATTCTAACCTAACAAAGATCCCTACCCCTCTTGGCTCAGTTAACAGCCACGTGTAGTCAAACTGGAAAGATTATTTGACTAGTAACCAAGGAGACTTACTCTCACCCTATAACTATGAGTCCTTGAATATATATCAAGCAACCTGGACTTCGTATTAACCTAATGTTGTGAGAGTGACCCAAGGAGACTTACTCCCACCCTATGAGTCCTTGAATATATATCAAGCAACCTGGACTTCGAATTAACCTAATGTTGTGAGAGTGACCCAGCTTGTCAGGTAAAAACAAAGGGACTCTAGAGTGCCCGTCTGTGATTTCTTTGTTCCACCTGGCATGGCATCCCCCTAACCATAAACGCACCTTTGATTTCGCTGTCGCCTGATGACTGGATATAACTAGGGTGATTAACTGACGTTATGATGAGAGGGAAGCTTCACCACAACCTTCCTCTCAAGGATGCTTTACCTCTTCAGTACAATGACTCCTTGTGTGTGTGTGTGTGTGTGTGTGTGTGTGTGTGTGTGTGTGTGTGTGTGTGTGTGTGTGTGTGTGTGTCCTTCCATAAACAGATCTTCACTCTTAGTCCAAGAGAAGACACCAGAAGTTGAGTAAACCAGCAATGCAGCTACCAGAGACTTTTTGGCCCATAAAGGACACAAACCCACCCTATAGATGAAGGAAATCGTCTGAAAGCAACGACAATAAAATATCGTAGTTTAGATACCGTATGTAGTGTCGCCAGTGGGTTAATTAACAACGACAGGGAATTGATCGTAACTCTGTAAATCTCAGTCCAAAGGAGAGATACTTGGCCGGGATTCTGGTATGCGCCCCTTACCCCTCCAACATACACAACTAAACTCCTTCACTACGAGACGCCTCCCCTGAACTAAAGGACATTAATAAAAGAAAATTAATATAGGACATCACCGTACTAAGTCAACTTCCTAACAATCACGTCGTCTTTACTTATGTTCTCTAAGACGATTTTACTAAGTTTTGGAGACTGAATTGCATTGGGTACAGCCTTCAGTCCAGTGATTTTTAAAGTATACGACGGGAGGGGGGGGTGGCCTAAGTCTGGGGTCAAAAAAATGAAACAAAACAGGGCATTAACCTCTTACTGAATGGGGTCACTGCGCATTAGACCAGAGCAGACGTAGCCCATTTGTGGGGTGGGATTCTGGCGTGCGTCCTTTACCCCCTCCAAGATAGGCTTCACACCTTCCAAGATACCGGTACACAACTTCCAACATACACAACTTCAAAGATACACAGCTTGATGTGTAAATATTGACCCGCTAAATATACAAGCCCACAAGAATATTTTCAGTTACGAGATTCCTGGCTAAGAATAAAGTCTTTTGATGTTAGCTCAAATAAAATCCCAAATTGAGTTTAAATACACCAGCAAAGGTAAATCGGGGAGTTGTTGGCCCTTCATCAGCTGAATAAATCACAGCGTTTGTCAAAATAGTTTCTCAATTGGCAGTGTTGCTAGAGGGGAAAATATTTGCTGTAGTCTACGTGTACTGATATTAGAGGGAAGGGTTTATGACAAGGAAATATAGCTAATAATGGGAATGAAAATGACTTCCTTCTTGGACTGTTGTGATGAATAACAGTACTGCACAAGAGGCAGTGATAGCATTTCATAATATTAACTCCCAATACAGTGCCATCTCGAATATTTTATTCTGTTTACTGCCAGACGATTTATCATTTAGCTACGAAACACTTCTTCACTGACTACCAGTCTATATTTCAGCACGAAGAGTATATCAATCTCACTAGGCCTACCAATATTTCCCGATTATAAACTGAAAAAGGTCATAGATAACCCACGGAGACTTGGAGATTTCACTTCAGATAAAAGAACAGCAGAACAAAATAATAAGGTAATTTTGGACAGGGATATTAGTGGGATAGGACTATGTGGCTAACCAGACACATCTCACATTGAATAGTTAGTTCTTTTTAGTGTGTATAACCTACGGTATTTGTTTTCATCTAACGGAACTGGGAATTCCACACCTTGAATACTAAGTCTGGCTACATGAAATTATACCAGTCTTGGTTATTAGCTAGAATTGAATCTCCTTGGTTCCTAGTCAAAATCAACTCTCCCAACAACACATGACCATTAACTAAGCTGAGAGGCGTTAGAACTTTATGCCAGGCTAGAACAAACACACTAAAGTATCCGAGTACTGTATATGCAGAAGTGTGTGAGGAAGTCATGGGCTCGTATTCATGTAAGATCGGGAGGCTACCTAACACCTCTTCCTTAGCTATTTATTTTTGGATATGCCAGGCAATCTTTCTGTACGGTAGGCTACGTTATTTATGCAGAATATGGCGATACAGGAAGGATTTATGTAACACAGAAGAGGACTGTAATGTTATAATATGCAAAATAAATCGCTTGGGAAATGGTGTCAGTGAGCTTTCTTAACGGACATTCTGGTGTGTATTATTATAGTGTGTGTGTGTGTGTGTGTGTGTGTGTGTGTGTGTGTGTGTGTGTGTGTGTGTGTGTGTGTGTGTGTGAGGCAGGGCGTGATGCGTGAACCTGTGCTGGTTTATTTTTAGCTGGCGAGAAAGGACTGTCGCAGCCAACGTTCGGACACGACACAAAGACCAGTGCCACTCCGCTATCTCTCTCTCTCTCTCTCTAAAAAAAGAACTATGATCTGTCTTTGCATGAAAGGCAAGGAGAAGAGAGCGTACAATCTCCCCTTGTACGCTCTCCCCGCAAAAGGAAAGCAGCGATGGGACAGGGAATTGCTTTTAAATCTGTTCTTGAAAGTTACATCTTGCCCTCATCCCACTATCTCATATTTTTATCTCTGCCACACCATTTCCTTGAACCCTGTGGCTGCTATAATTTCGCTTCGGTGAACAATATAACTGAAAATCTGTCAAAATACGTCACGGGATTCAGAGGGTTCAAAGATTTCGTACTGAAGGGGTTAACAAAGAGGCTCCGGGCATAAAGGTTGATGATATGGATGTGTGATGATGATGAGCATCCACAGTTTGTAAACACTCAAGCTCATTTGGCAGGTTCATTCCAGGTGCCTCATTGGAGCATCCATGTGAGATAATAGTTGCATGTACACGGATACATGACGGTTATAAGCACGTATACCTAAATAGAGAGTAGCACGTACACTACAATATACAGTAGCACCCGGTATACACACCATAACTATAACTGGTATCTGGTCTCCATAGGCTACTGTACTGTACGGCACCAGCACGTACACGGACACACAAGTATACACACTTGCTCGCCAAAATACCGTACCGTACTTAACAAAGACCTTCTCTACCCAGTGAGGTCAATAGGGTCAAAATAACCTTTACATCACCGCATTCTTCTTGGCTGTTAAATACTGAAGCGTTACTCCAATATATTCTATTTGCTAACCAAGGGAAGACAGTCTTTTATTAGACTGTAATATTCCCACATCTGCCGGGATGTAGGTTATTCGCTACACATGGAAAGATGTTTTTTTCTTTTTCTTAGAATGTAGATCTTACACAAAATCTGCATTGGTATATATATATATATATATATATATATATATATATATATATATATATATATATATATATATATATATATATATATATATATATATATATATATATATATATATATATATATATATATATATATATATATATATATATATATATATATATATATATAAACTAATGGTTTCGTAATTCAGTCTTAGCCAGCCCTTGAAGATCAGAATAATCCGACTGCTGATGCTGATTTTGTTAGGTTAGTTTTGTTAAAATAAGGGATGTACAGGTTTGCAGGAAGTTACTGTAATAAATAAATAAATAAAAATCAACGGATATCCCAACCCACGTTTTGCTACACACACACACACACACACACACACACACACACACACACACACACACACACAGAGTAGGAATAAAGTAGGAACCCAGACTAGGAATAAAGTAGGAAGGGAAATATCTGGCTGTCGTCAAACTCGTCTGTGTATTGCCAAACGCCTAATCCAGAGTGCCACCAGCAAAAACATCTCCCAAGTTCCTCATTCCCGATCATTACTAACCCTCATGGCATTTATTCCTATCTCTGTCTCTCCACAGTCACACACAATCCCAGAGTTCATCCAGTCCTGACACCTCATAACAGCTGTCTATCATACCATACGCATAATCTGTTCACCCTCAAGAGCACAGCCTCACTCCAGCAACAGCCCTCTCTCTCATCTCGCTAAGTCTCGTAACTTGCGAGATGTGAGGCCTTGCAGCTGCTTCACGTTTTCATAAATATCATAACAAAAACGGGGGACTAGAGAGGGGCAGGGAGGGGGGAATGAGTTATCCTGAATTAGCGCTCCCTTACACTGCTATATACAGGCATGGTGGTGCTGAGAGAGAGAGAGAGAGAGAGAGAGAGAGAGAGAGAGAGAGAGAGAGAGAGAGAGAGAGAGAAGGGGAGGGGCTTGCATATTATCCAGGTTTGCTTTGTACAATAAGTATAACACGTATTGTACCGGTATAATTATGTATTAGGCTACGACACGTACCCTGTAGGGTTGATTATTGTCTTATATGTCTATTACGTCGAAGTTTTGTAGTGCAATTCTGTACAGCCATAATGACTTTACGTGCGTGCGTAGTAGCTATTACGTCTGTGCGAGGGGTGGCTGCGTACAGTAGGTGCGATGTGTGTGTGTGTGTGTGTGTGTGTGTGTGTGTGTGTGTGTGTGTGTGTGTGTGTGTGTGTGTGTGTGTGTGTGTGTGATGTACAGTATTAAAGTATGTAGCAGCGACATGCCTGTGTAATCTGTGAGTGCGTGTGCGTGTGTGGTGCGGCGTTGTGAGTGGTGTGTGACAAGGAGTGTGTCTGGCACACTATCATGTCACGGTGCCAAGCGGGAGTGTCAGCCTCAGGGAAGTATGTACAGGGGTGTCATGCAAGGCCATAATGTCATACTAGGCTATGTCATGAACACTACGGTATATATACAGGGGGTCATGTGAAGATTGATGTACTCTGGGGGGGGGGGTGTCATTGCAAGCCGCTATGTTATACTAAATAAAATGGATAACCTGAGAAGTATGTTCGGAGGTTTCATGGAAGGTTACGGTGTCATACTCTCACGCATACTATTTATACACTGTCAAGCAAAGTCCGTGTCATACACCGTCATGCATACTATACATAGCTACAGAGTGTCATGGGAAAAGTGCCAGAACATCGGGTTATATTTGGGTTTAATGAATGCTATAGTAACCTTGGTCTAATTCTGAACTGTTACTGAGTTACAGTTAAAATAGTTTTTCTTTTTCCCCCCCTCAGCCCAGATTTTCGTCCTTTTGCAAGCTTATTTCACATAGCACACTGGCAGAAAAAGACAGTGCTATCACTCTACATCTACCATTGCACTTCTTGGTGAATAGCATCATATTTTAGTGTTCGCTAATTTATTATTAAAACTTAGGGTTCAGAATGTAAGGAGAGCAATTTTGGCCAAGTTAACGAGAAATTATGAACCCTAATAACCTTACAGGCTATTTTTGCCCCATATGGCCATCAGTATTTGTTGGACACGTGTTGATAAAGCACTGATTACTCGAGATCATCACAAGAATAACCTCGTTTGGGATACTTTTAATATTACACACTGTAGCCTGTGGAAAATCAACCCTCTGTAGAAGGAATAATTTTTAGTCACTGTGCCTGTGAGGTTAGTGGAGACTGTTTCCAAATCCTTCTGCATAACAGACCACCCCCTAAGCTTAAAATAATAATAATAATAATAATAATAATAATAATAATAATAATAACAGCCTGACGTCGAAAAAAAGTCAAGAGAATGAGAGCAGAGTAACAGGTCTATTTCATCGTTCACTGCAGGACAATGTGAGTTTGTTTTTGTCTCATTGATAAAAATAAAAGTAGAGCGCAGCAGGGGTGACAGCTGAAGAAGGTCGTGATGTAGCACGTATGATATAGGTAATGTGTTGATATAATGTACCACAGAGATGAGAGATGAACAAAGGCGAGGTAGAAATGTAGGTAGTGTGCAGATATGTGTACGGTATAGGTTATGTAGCCTATACCGGTATGCAATGGTAGATGGAGTGTATATATCATAGATAATGCATAGGTGTAGATAATTTAGTCTTTGGATATACGTAATGCATAGGTATAGTTAGGTAATTTATATATACATATAGGCTAGGTATGTCTGTGGACAAATCATGTAGAAGAACTGTATAGATAGATGAAGATGCATAAAAATCTAGGTGTATGGGTGTATAAATCACATACTCGTACATATAGCCTACAGATGCATAAAATAATAGTATGACCGTGTATAAATACAGGCTAGTTGAGTATTGTAACAGTAATAGTCGGTAAAAGTGGTGAAGATGGTGTAATGATGTGAAGCAAAGCCCAGCGGTACTGTATGGAGGTAGTGATAGTGCAGGCCAAATGGAAGTACTTATGGTAGTGGTGGCGATATAATGATGTGCTGGAAAGGTCAGGTAGTGTACTGTAATGGTGGTAGAGGGGGTCAAACGGAGGCACTTAAGTGGTAAAGGTTGAGGAACCAGGCCAAGTGGGTGCAACTAAGCCCCCCTCCCCCTTCCTCTTAAACAAACCAGGGAGCCTGATTCATGCCACCTAATATTAGACACTCCTCTGTACCTCATCCATCTGTCAGCCTGCCCAGCCTTGCTGCCTCACCTTTGTGCCTCGCCTTCCCTGCGTTTTTTCCTGCTTGCTTCATTTTTCCATCCATCGCCAGCCTTACCCCATCTTCCCTGCCTTGCTTTCATGCCTTCCCCCTTGCCTCACCTTTGTATTTGTTTCCCTGGCTGCCTCATTTTCATCCCTCCCTTCCTGTCACACCTCCCTGACTTACCACTATGTCATACGTTCCTTTTCTTCCCTTGCCTTACTTCTCATCTTACCTTCATGTCTCACCTTCCTGCCCGTCTCACCTTCATCCCTGCCTATCTGCCTCATACTTGAGCCTCACTTTCCTAGCCTTGCCGTTTCTCCTGCCTCATCATTCCTGCCATATCTTCCGACATCTCTTCCTGCCACACTGTTCCTGTCGCATCATCTTTTACTCTGCCTTATCTGCCTCTGCTTCACAATCCTTGCCTTGCTTAAGCTACCTTCCTTCCTACCTCTCTACCCCTACCCTTCCTAGCTTTCCTCCCCGCTTCACCTCCCTCCGTGGCGCCCATCTCCC
>NC_137047.1:1244562-1344562 GCF_032717465.1 Coenobita brevimanus | reverse complement strand
TTATGAGAGGTAAAAGGGAGAATGTCGGTGGCTTGACGGATGAGGGTGTCTGGTCGATTTCTACAGGGCATTGTGTGCTGATGATGATGAGGAGGAGGATGGTGACGATGATGATTATAATTGACAAATGGCTCTCTACGTGGAGTTTTAGAAGACCAAGTTTAACTTCTTTCCTTACCACGTTATTTCTGCATACTGGACGTTAACATTCTCTCGTTTCTTGTTTAGGCCTATACACGGCACACCTATAATTTACCTACTAAACCCGAGGCCGCCATTTTCCCAGTATTCTCGCTACCTCCTGACGATTTTATTCAGCTTATGAAGGACTGTTCTAACTGGAGGGGTTGGAAAGAGCAGTGATAAACCCCTTCAGTACGAGATTTCTTAAGATTAATAACAAATCGTCTGGCAGCAGCAAGCATAAACTACAAAAGGACGTCACTCGTACTCGAGGAGTTAAAAAGATGTATATACCCAATGTATTTACCATAACATCAATGTGTCATACGCCAAGTAAATAACTAGAGAAGGGGTATTTCTAGAGCCTACCAAGCCCACGAAACTACAGGCCAAGGGGGTGGGGAGTTGTGTGGTCAGTGGTGAGGGACTACACCCACTTGGCAAGGGGTTAAGTGGGGCAGAGGTGGGCAGATAGGAGTGGGCGGGGTTAGTAGGGAGAAGTTGGCGGGTAGGAGAGCAATGATGGGTGGGACAGACGGGCAGACAGCGCCATACACGTAAAATCCGTGGGATTCAGGACGGGATGGACGAACAGAAGTGGGTGGGAAAAGGGTAAAGAGACAGAGAGGGTGGAATGGGCGGATGCGATGAACGTGCATGAGGGAAGTCGTGGTTGTGGGTGGAAGCTTCTACTCCCCCCCCCCTCGTACCACCTGGCAATCATTTGCCTTAAACATCTTGCATCAAAACACTTTAACACCTTTTCCCTTCCTTCCCGCTCCTCCTCTTCTTCCTCCTCTTATCTCTCTCCATTGTCTTCTATATCTTTAACCCCTTTGGTCCGATTATGTATTTTTTTTAAATTCTGCCCACTTCCAGACGATTTTGTTAAATTTACAATAGACCTCCAGTAATGAAAGAGTTAAGACTACATCCTTGACCAAAATAAAAATGAAGGTAAAAAGAAGGAGATTTAAAACATACAGTATACGTGGTCAGCCCGAAGGTTTTAAAAGTAGGCTATGCTCAGTCTGACAGCCTAAGTGTACATCATTTTTACTTGAAGCAGATAAGCTTTCCCTAAATTCAGATAAATATCTGCGAAGTCTGAAGCAAAGAGGTTACTAACTTCACCACTGTGCAATAAAATGTGATGAGTTTTCCAAAGACAGCCAAACATTTGCAAATTATGAGAGCAACGAGGCGGTGGTACAATATCTCGACTAGACTATGCTACCTTATGCATTAACCTTGATGAACTCTCTGTAATTACACCCAAACATTTATAAATTCTAAAGGTATACAGATTACAAACGCCATCATTATGCATTAAACTGTTAAGAACTTTGGAAAAATACAGGCAAACGAAAATTCTAGAAGCAAAGAGGCAATTTTTTCACTATAAATACACCTACACACTTACAAATTCTGAAAGTACAAAGGTCACAGACTGTACAGCCTATATCTTTTATGCATGGAACCAAGAGGAACATTCCACAAATACACCGAAACTTTTGCTATTCACCATCAGGCTGTGCATGAGCCGTTGATGAACTTCCAACAGCCAGAATACCAACAGTTAGCTACAATTTTTGAGGGTAAAAATTCCACACATTTCACCACTTGGCTTTATACCACCATTTAGCAAATATTTTCTGCCAATCAAAAGTTTGTAAGGACAATTAGCCTATGCTAAAATACCCTGCATCCAGAAAAGCTGCAGCAGGCTAGTGTCTAAAATACTGTACTCCGGCATCTATGTGGAACGCAGGAGGAAACTGAATCTACATAGGTCTATTTCCCTCACACAGAGGACATAAATAATGGGTAGCTAAAAGAAAATGTAGGCCTCAACGGACAGAAGCTTAATTACAATATATATTTTCCTCATTTTGTCACCACTAGCCTGCCTGTGCATCAACTTTGAAAACTAGGGCGTTTGACGTCAGGGGTTAGGGTAGGTTCAGTTCTATTAGATATATATTTCTTCCATGATTTAAGTTTTTATCCTCGTATGGAAGTCTCATCTATGCCAGGTAAAACCACCTGGCGTTGCGAGAATATGAGGCTCATTTTTCATAATTTTGCTGAATTTGTAACACCCCTTCCTTGGTGACTTATCTCCTGTGGTTGCCAATGCAAAGTACGTCGATATTTAAACTACACATCATGCAAGTAAATGTTACGGTGAAAGATCATAACAAATAGCTATGGAGAATGTGCCACGAAGTCTATGCCACCCAAAATACAATCTTGAGGCCTAACCTGAAGAGGGTCCTGGTGGAAGCCAAACTTTTTATTTTTATAAATGACTTTTCCTCAATAAATTACGGCACAGTTATAGCTATACACTTTTTTTTTTTAAATAAATCACGGCAAAGTTATGATACACTTAAGATATCATCACACTGTCTATCTATCTATCTATTGCCAGACGCCATAATCCTGTACGGGGTGGCCATTTGACTCTGAGTTATTTGTTTTACAGGGAGGGGCACTAACCCTCCACCAACCCACTTGACACGTAGGGAGCATGTATGGTTTGGTTATATGGTTACCACCCAGCGTTGTAAATGGTTTCTTGGATTACAGGAAACCATTTGGCTTGTCACTCAATGTAAAGCCACCTTGTGGAATATAAAAGTCTGAGACGGCTGCAGCAAGATAAAGAAGTCTGGATGGTGCATGTTGCTGCAGACACTGAGTTGCTGCACGCAGCAGCCACAGGTAATCAGACAATGTCGTACAGTTTAACCACAATAGCCGCTTTTCCTTCTTGACACGCTGGTAGCTCTGCCAAATGGGATGGACCTGAGCTGAATGTTGTTGAGTGAGGGCAAGGCGGCCCCTCTCCTGCTCCTCCAGTGCGTCCAGAAGAACACTAGGATGAAGATGCCGCATGAGGGTAAAATTACTGCATTACAATAGTGAACATCTCTCTGACGCAACCCTGACATGTTATATATACAGTGTGGACGGTGGCTGTTAGTGCCCATGTGATGACTTCTTTCTTTTCTTTTTTTTCTATTGCTGACATACTTTTTTCCAAGGCTGTTTGACTTCATTTTTCCGTTAAGCCTACTGTTTGACTCCTTCGTCTTTTCCATGGTTGCCTGAATTTCTCCTTTTTCCACTGACTTCCTGATTCTTCCCAACATGGGCGTCTCCAGAATGCTAAGAGGACGAATGGGGTGGGGGTGGTTGGGCGGGCGGTGCTAGGACGAGAGTGCTGAGTGCTGGGATGGCGCTGAAGAGATCGGCTATTTAAACTGACATTGTGACGGGCTTTTTTCGAAATCTGTTACTGCTTGAAGCGATTCGTCAAAAAGTATATACACCTTATACTCTTAACTGTAGGCTATGTCAGCTAAGGAGGAGCGAAATGGCGAGGTATCCGGACAACCAAAATAAACTATATATATGTCTGTACCGTTGCCTTCCCTCCTTCGGTAAATATTAAGCCCCAGCCAATAGCCAGCTACGAGTAAGGGTTTTTGGCATTGTGAAACCGAAATGGAGGGTCATATTTTAACTTCCATCATAAATACTTACGTTTTGGTACTTAGTAAATCTAACCTCCCGCCCACCCTATTTACTAAGCACCAATATAAGTAATTTGCGATGAAAGTGTCATAGAGAAGATCCCCCGCTCCTCTGTCTCTATTTTGACTTTCCCGTGGCAGTGTTTTCGCTCAGAACTTAGTAAATCCATCCGCCCACCCTCCCAGTTGGTTTTACTAAGTACTAAGCGAATCATTTTGGACGGAAAAGCCATAGAGAAGACCCGTCTAATTCGACCACACAATGTCAAAAAATAAAAATAAAAGTCGTACTTGATTATGGGCCGAAACTTAATATTACTTTTTGCCCTGCTTGTCATGCCATTCCTCTCCATCACGATCTCCATAGCCCTTCACTCATAATATCCCTCCATCCATAGCCAAAATTTCTTACGGTCCAGATTCAGCTCCCGTTCCCTGATATCCATCTTAAAAAACAAATATAAAATGATGACGACGAACATCAGCTTCTGCGTGATCCTGAGCTGCTGGCGCCTTTTTTTCCGCCTCGCCACCGCACTCCTTAGGCACAACAGCTGCTTATACCGCCCATTCAGATCAAATCGCCCTGCTTGCTCACAATATTCATTTATTGGCGTGTATCCAAGCCAGCGGGCGAGAGTGGGGCAGTAAAGGGCCAGCTGAGCCCGGTAACTTTTGGCTTCTAAGTTTTCCAACTCATTTTTCACTTCATTTAGCTCTCGAGTCAGATAAAGGTCACAAATAAAATAGGATATAAATACACAAATAGTCAAGAAAATGCACGCTATCCGGAACATTATGGAAATATTAGTCAGTAGTTATTTAAGTAACCGCACAGAAGAATCACTAACACCCAAATAAAGTAAACAAATTCACAGAAGAATCACGAACACTCAACTGATGTCAATAAACGCGCAAAAGAATCGCACACGTCCACTCACCTCGACTACTTCTGGAAAACTGATTTTCCAACCGAAGGCACCGGTCCTCTATGGGTATGTTATTTGCACCGTGTGTTTAGGATTTATAAAATCTCGTCTCCCTGCATTATTGATATCTTTATTTGCATTTATATAATATCGAACAGTTGAATATTTTTATTATGGAATTGTCGACCTGTATTTCAGTATTATGAGTGTTTTCAATTAAAAAAAAAATAATAATCCTTGTGTAGATCTTATTTGCACCACAGGTGTATATTGTACATTACTGGTATTTGAACTTATGTTTATATATTGAAGAATTTCCTAAATTATTATTATTATTTTTATTAAATTGTTGAATTATACTTCAGAAACATTGCTTTAAAAAAATTGTAAACGATATAATGATTTAACTTTATGTACATACTGCATAGAGATATGAAGTATGGTGTATTTAAATAAGCGATTATTTTCACGGTAAACCAGAGTGCATTTACAACGATCCATAGACAATCTTATTTAGCACGTGGGATGAGTGGTAGGTTGTGGTAGCTGTGATGGTTGAGATTTGAGCAGGTTTGTGTACTATGGTATTGATGATATGTGGTAGTAATAATAGCAATATTAATGGTGGTGGTAGTAGTAGTGGTGGCTAGGTGTGGTAGTTGTGATAGCTATGATGGTATAGAGACAGGGTTGGTCGTTGTGGTAGAGCTGTGGTAGAGATGATAGTGGTAATGAGTTGTGGTATTAATGGAGTAGTGAGTTGTGGTATTGATCGTAGTGGTAGTACGTTGTGGTAGTGATGACAGTGGTTGTAGCTGTGGTATTAATGGTAGTGGTAGCTGAAACTGTGGTAGTGATGGTAGTGGCAGTTGAAGCTATGGTAGTGGTAGTGAGTTGTGGTAGTAATGATAGTGGTAACTATAGCTGTGGTAGTAATGACAGTGGTAACTATAGCTGTGGTAGTGGTACTGAGCTGTGGTGGTGATGATAATGGTAGCTGTAGCTGTGGTAGGGGTGGTAATGGTTAGTGGTGGAGGTGTAGTAGTTGTGGTAGATGTAGTAGTTGTGGTGGTAGGTAAAGAAGGAAGATCAGTTGACGTGTGTGTGTGTGTGTGTGTGTTGGCTCTCTCCTTGCCCCATCGTCACACCTTTTTTTTTTTTTTTATATGCGAGGAAGAAGGAACCAAAGGCCATGAGCCCGCAGTAACAGTTCCCTCCAAGAGAAAAACAAAATACAATAGAGAGCCAAATTCGAGATCCGATCATTTTGAGATGCCTGGACACACTACGTTTGAAAGACTGGAGATCATAGGCAGCAGGAAATACAGACAGAGGGAGACAGTTCCAGAGCTGACCTGTTGCATAAATGAAAGACTGGGAGTAACGGTTAACTCTTGCATTAGAGAGTTGGACAGAAAAGGGATGAGAGTTTGCAGCCAGACGGGTGCTACGCGCCCGTCGTAGAGGTGGAGGAATGCAAGCAGACAGTTCAGAGGAGCAGTGACCATTAAAGTAGCGATAGAAAAGAGAAAAAGATGCAACAGTGCGGCGAAGAGACAGAGGTTGAAGTAAATAAGGCGCCTTGGTTGGGTATTAGTGTCCCTGTGGCATGGGAAGCTACGTAACACCTCCTTGCGATCTATCCTGTCGGTTAAACTTGAAGATGTTCTGTGTACAGAGATCTTATAAAACGCTACTCTTCCACCGATTTTTCTAGTCCTGGGCTATATTCATTTCTCGTCCCCATGGCCACATCCAAACCCACATCCGCACACTGAGCCCGTCCCTGCAACACTCCCGGGGGAGGTCTAGTGGAGCGCTATGTATGGACCACCCTGTAAGTCTAGTACTGATGCAGAATAAATCGTTACTGAAGAGGTGCTAAGAAATATCCAGATTCACTTAGACCGCGCCCCACGCGGTAATGAGAAACTGACGAGGAGTGTACTGGGGGGGGGGGTCTGCATGGTGTCGCTAAGTACAGGAAGAGAGAGAGAGAGTTGAGTGTAGCTGTGTAATCAGTAGCCTAGAGTGGGCTAGGAAAGTCATCTCTTACTCCGCCGCTCCTGTGCGGGTGTGCGCTTGTTTACCTTGTTGGTGAGTAAGCCGCAGGAAACTGGTTAGAAAAATAAGCTCATCACATCACACCATGCCAGCCAGTGTTTATCCTCTGGGGGTGGGGGAGTGAGAGTAAATGTGGTATGGTGTGGTGTGGTGTTGTGTGGCGAGCAAGAGTGTTGTGATGTGATGCCGAGTGTGGTGTTGTGGTGTATGTGTGTGGAGAGGTTTGGGGTTTGTGAACTGCTGGTAATTTTCATTCATCTCACATTCCTGTCAGGCAACCAACTCTACAAACACTCCCCAGGTAACTCCACATGCACTCCTCAAGTAACTCCACATGTATTCCTCAGGTAACTCCACATGCACTCAGGTAACTTATAAGAAAAGCTTGGGTAAAACATCTAGAAGAACACAATATGATAACAGAAAGACAGTTTGGCTTCAGAAAAGGAAAATCATGTGTTACTAATCTGTTGAGCTACTATGACAGAGTAACAAACACAATACAGGAAAGGGAAGGATGGGTGGACAGTATCTATTTAGATTTCAAGAAAGCTTTTGACACAGTACCACACCAAAGACTTTTATGGAAGCTGTACCATCAAGGAGGAATTCGAGGCAAACTGTTTTGTTGGATGCAAGACTTTCTCATAAAAAGAGAAATGAGGACAGTACTAAGAGGAAACTACTCATCATGGAAAGAAGTGACTAGTGGAGTACCACAGGGTTCGGTGCTGGCACCAATCATGTTTCTAGTGTACATAAATGATATAAACAGTAACACTGGAAATGAGAGCTATCTGAATATGTTTGCAGATGATGCAAAAATACAAAGGAGAATTACTAGCACAGACTCTTGTAGGGAGCTACAAGAAGAATTAAATAAACTTCATGAATGGAGTAGTACATGGCAAATGGAATTCAATGTGGACAAGTGTCATGTAATCAAGTTTGGTAAAAGTGGAAAAAGACCTGATTGGGAGTATAAGTTAGGAAATAAAACCCTATACATATCAGAAAGAGAGAAAGACCTAGGTGTGATTATCAATAACAGACTATCTCCGGCTGACCACATCAGCGAGAAGGTACGGAACATGTATACACTGCTTGCAAATATGAGAATAGCATTCACATACATAAATGAAGACATGCTAAGAAGGATAATAACATCATTCATTAGACCAACCCTGGAATATGCATCAATAGTCCGGAGTCCTCATCTCAAAAAGCATATAGACAAGATTGAAAAAGTTCAAAGGGCCGCTACAAGATGGATACCAAGCTTAAGGGACCTAAGCTACGAAGAAAGACTAAATAAACTGAATCAACCAACACTACAGGAGAGAAGGAAAAGAGGTGACATGATAATGCTATATAAGTGCATATCAGGAAAGGAGAAAATAGACATAAATGATTACTTTGGCTGAATCGGTAGAGAGGCGGCCTGCAGTCCTGATGGACCCAGGTTCGAATCCCGGCTGGGGCAGGGAACAGTTTAAGGATTTGAATTTCATTAAAAGCAGACTTTCCTGATCTACCAGATGACCCGCCGACATGTCATAAAAGTACCCCCGCTAATACCAATACACCAGTCCTATATGAGACAGCCCTAGCATGTATTCAATATGGACGGTGGGTGTTAGCGCCGAAGTGGTGACATGTGGAGGTGTAGGAGGACTACTGGGCCTTGGGATAGGCTACTGCCCCCGAGATATAGGCCCTGAAGCCTTTGCCCAGAGTCGGACACATAAAAAAAAAAAAAAAAAACTTAACATATGGAGAAGCATCAGCAAGAGGACACTGCAAAAAACTGCATAAGAAGAGAGGTGATAAAGACGTAAGGAAATTCAGTTTCCCAAACAGCAATTGATCAATGGAATGCACTACCGAATGAAATAGTGTGTGCCAAAACAATTCACAAATTTAAGGATATGTACGATAAATATGGTCTGAGACACGGGACAATACGAGCTTGACTCATTCGTGTAAAGATACAATTAGGTAAGAACAATTAGGTAAGAACATGCACTCCTCAGGTAACTCCACATGCATTCCTCAGGTAACTCCACATACACTCCGTAGGTAACTCCACATACACTTCTTAGGTAACTCCACATGCACTGCTCAGGTAACTCCACATACACTCCTTAGGTAACTCCACATGCACTCCTCAGGTAACTCCACATGTACTCCTCTGGTACCTCCATATATACTCCTTAGGAAACTCCACATACACTCCTCAGGTAACTCCACATACACTCCTCGGGTAACTCCACATGTACTTCTCAGGTAACTCCACATACACTCCTCATGTAACTCCACATGTACTCCTCAGGTAACTTCACATACAGTCCTCAGGTAACTCCACATACACTCCTCAGGTAACTTCACATACACTCCTCAGGTAACTCCACTTACACTCCTCAGGTAACTCCACATGTACTCCTCAGGTAACTTCACATACACTCCTCAGGTAACTCCACATGCTTTCCTCAGGCCACATACACTCCTTAGGTAACTCCACATACTGTATATGCATTCTTGAGATAGCTAACTCTTTATACTGTACCCGGTATATTTTTTTGTACCCTATACAGTACACTTCCCAGATATTTCTTGTTGTACTGAATGTTTGTATTTCATGTATTTCTCTGGACATTGTTTTGTAGTTCTCCCATTTTTATGTTTCCTTGTTCTCTGTACCTGATTCTATCTCACCTCATGTTTTAGATGGGAATGAGGGTTAGAATGCTGTTATAATTATTTATTTATTTATTTATTTTTTTACAATGAGCCATGGAGAAACTACGTGTACTTATCTTTTGCACACTCACGTAACTTTTGTTCCATAATTTCAGCAAGTTTACTGGATATCATAATGGTAACTCATTTTATTAACAGTAGCCTATAATGGTAGCCAGTTATCTCCACTAGGTATGAATTTGATAACAATCAGGTTCACCTTGGCTGAAGCTTTTCATATTCACATACCACTTGGAATAATCTGATGAATGTTAATGCTATACATACAACAGTAAGAGCTGATGAATTTTTTACAATTGTCTTTTTAGCAGACTGCATAACAGTTGATGTCATCCTGCTGTAAGTCTAACTGATTCCTAATCAGTATAAAATATTTTTCTTTTTTCGTAGGGAAGCTTTTTTTTTTGTATATATAAGTTGTAAAAACTATGAAAAATACTTTTTTTTATTTTTGTGCAGTATGTCTTTCAACTTAATAGCTGTCGCTGTACGCTAATTGCAATAAATGTAGCAGAGTAAAAGCACCAGCACAGTGTGTGTTGTAGTGTTAGGTAGAGACACTAGAGTAAACAGAGACTGAAAAACTTCCACCACTGTGATGCATGCCACCTACTTAGGCACTGTAAACAATGGATTCTTATCATTTATAAGCATGTGTTACAACTTTTCAAAGCACATAGGTATCCTAGCAATGCTTCAGATCAACCTGCCATACAAATCACAGAGGCTGAGAAGGATTACAGTGTCTAAAATGAATGGCAGAAGCATGACAGTGGCTGCTGTTGTCCATTCTCTGTAAACTGTAGAGTCTCTGTACTCCATTCACCCTTGCTTGGTGGAGTGGTCACACCTTCCTCTCTAATTGTTCATGTTATTCTACAGACTACATTGTCCCAAAACATTTTTATATACCATAGTTTGCAGCTCATTTTAGCATTCAAAATAAACTCACCACATGGGGAACAATAATACAAATATTCATTTAGAGGGCACTGAAAATAATTTGATGCAAAAATGGCATCACAAGTCTGTCCTTAGCACTCTCAGCTCCACTGTCCATCAATCAAATGTATAAGGACATGGCCACTCTGCCAAACTGAAGGTTGCACTCTAAGTGGCTTTGGAGATTCAGAACGTTTCCTCAGTGACTTTTTCTGCATATTACACCTTAGTATCCTTTTGTATGTTACTGATGCAAACTGTGTTGATTTTAAGGCAATTTAAATAATATACAAGAGAATGTTCAGGTGTAATATGCAAATAAATCACTAACAGAGAGCAACAACAAAGCCTCCTATGCCACTTAGAATGTGGCACTCAGGTGAACAGGGCACACTGTGAGGTGCATGCGCTGTGTTGCTCTAGCTAGTGTTCTCTTGTCTCAGATGGTAGCATGGCCTGGGTAGCTGGAGGCCGCCCTGCCGTGCATTCTACAGCAGCTGCCTCGACTCTACCCTACCTCCACTGCCCCCCGACCCCTCCCCCACGACATTTATACAGCAAAACCCTTAAGTCTGCCAAGAAGAGCAGCTTGTCATCCATGATGGCGACCACATCGCAAACTTCACCTTCCTCAACATCCTTTCCTCAGTCGTCCTGTTCTCCACCTCCACCTGACCTTCCACCTCCCCCACCAGAACTCATACCACCTTCATCATCTCCTCCTCCCCCACCCCCTCCTCCTTCCTATCTTTTCACTGAAGTCCCCACAGATGACCTACCCCCTCCACCCCCACCAGACATGTTTAAGGACACATTGGTCCCCAAATCGCCAGTTTATGTCAGCCCGTATGATCCTCCGTCACCAGAGATCAAGTCTGAATATGATCCTCAGCTTCCTCCTGGATTTCCTTTCAAATCTACTCAGTTTCCATTGTCACCACCTCCTCCCCCGGTGCCACCTCCACCTCGCCCCTCCCCTCCACCACCACCAACCCCCCCAGTACGACAGGCATCAAAGGAAGACTTGGCCATTATGTCACATTCTGTACCCAGCAATACCGTATCACAAAATGCAGCTGACACCAATTTGTCTGAAGACAGCAGGGATGGTTCTTCTGGAGCCAAGTCTTCCTGTAGCCTGGTATCCTCATCCACACTTACCGCTACTTACCTGCAGACCCCAGACTCTGCTATGTCACCTCTCCCGCCACATGCCCTCCGAGTGTCACCTCTCCCAACAGATGCCACCTCCCTTTCCTCAAGACTAAGCGATGATCTCTCTGCAACACCATTCTCTAGTGACCTTAACTCCACGCCAAACTTCTATGACAACAGTAACGATTCCACAATAGATATGGACACCCCAGAGCCAACTCCTCAAGTCTCAGAGGATGTCACCACTCCTCCAAACACTCCTGACACTGGTTTGGTATTGCCTAATCATCCAGAAGATCATTCTAATTTGACCCCAGCATCTCAAGAATCTTCAGTAAGTGTGCTGCATGATTTGTCTAAGAGTACACATGGCTGTGAGAAAAGCGTCTGTGAGGGAGATAGTAGCTTGGCCAGTCTGGACACTCAAGCAGGAGGTACCACAGCCAGCACAACCACTGGTCCAGCAATCATGGCCTCACCACTCTCCACAGATCTCCTCTCTCTTTTATCACTTCCTTCGGATACCATATCAGCAAGTATGGACTCCATCGCTACTGACACATTATCCTCAAATATTGATAGCGATTCTGTTGGTGGGAATGTAGATGCAGCCACTGTCGATTCATTTGTAACAGCTCAAACTCAAGACACACGTCAGGCCCTCCAGTCATCACCGGCACTTTCAGACACAGCGTATGCCACTGCTGAGAGTGGTCTGGGTTCGGCTCCAGCTTCTCCAACATTCAGTGGCTCTTGCACCATCACTCCTGTACCCACAGACTACCTCACCCCCATGTCCACCAATCCTACCACCACACCCATCCCTTCTCCAATCCCTGCTGAAGCTTTAAGCCCCGTTCCTCACCCACACGTACCACACTCTTCACCTCACAGGGGCAAACATACTACTGTAGCTCAGCCAGCACTCAGAGAGATAGCAGCAAAGGAGCCCTCACAGTGTCTTAATGGAGTCAGCAATGTGGACAGGTTAGTGGTGCCACATACAACAGCACCCAGCCAGATCAAGTCTCTGTCTTCTGTCCCTGCTACATCTGTCTCTTCTTCTTGTTCTTCTTCACCAAACTCACAAGATGCTGAGAGAACTTCATCTCCTACTGAAAAAACTACAAATAATAATTCTAAAACAACACCCATCGATGATGAAAAACTCAAGATGAGCAAAAATGACTGCAAAGATAGCAAGATAGAAAACTCTGAAACTGTGACAGGTCAGGATGAAGTTGTAGAAATAAAAACAACTCTTACTGAAAATAGCACAGCAGAGGGACATACTGAAGCAAAAATTTCATTGACTGAGGAGGCATGTGACACTTCAACAAAAAATAATGAAATAATTCCTGGGGAGAAACACAGTGGAATCCCACAAGAGAAGCACATAACATCTGAAGAAAGTAATGTGGCAGAAAAGCAGAGTGACAGTGATAGTAATGGACATGCTGTTGAATTTGAACTGAACTCCCCAAAAGATTGTAGTGCTGAAAAATGCAAAGTACAACGTACAGATAAAATTGTGCATGATTCAGAGAAAACTTCAAATATTAGGGAAAATTTGACAGAAAGTCAGGGAAAAATGGAACCTGTAGTAATTAATGATGAGGCAGGAAAAGATATGGATGTATCAGAGTTTGAAAGTCCAGAAGAATGCTTAATTGCCAAAAATAACACTGAGGAAATTATACTGGCTAATGGAGATACAAGGGAAATAGCTGAAGATGCTATTCATGATGAACATGAACAGAACAGTAATACAGAATGTGACTCAGTCTCTCAAACTGGGCATGGTACACCAGATATAACAAACTCAAGATCCACCGTTGATGGACAAATCACTATGTCGCACCAAGAGGTTGTAAGCAGAGGCTGTCAAGTAGTTGAAGATGTTAATGGAAATATTAGCTTTGTTGAGCATGAAGAACTAGCAACTGTAGGCAGAGATGAGAGGATATATGTAGAAAATATTAATGTGAAAACAAACAGAGACTCTGGCAAGTGTGAGAGGAAATATGCAGAAAATGTGATAGTGAAAACAAATGGAGACAGTTGTGGTGGTGTTAAAGCAGAACTTGGAATTGTAAGAAATTCTGAAACAGATGAAAAGAAAGATGTAGAAAGTGTCAGTGTGAAAAGAGTAGACAAGAAAGAGATGAACAGGGAGCACAGAGATGGTACATCAAGTAAACAAGATAATGACAGCCAAAATATCTGCTGCGCTGAGTGTGTCAGTAAGAAAAGAGCAGATGAAGTTAATATCACTGAATGTGGAGACAATACACCAACCAAACAGGAAAATGACAGTCAAAACATATGTTACATGGAGGGTAGAGATAACCTGGTAACAATTCAGAAAACATATAATGCCCTCCCCACCTCTAATTATTCCACAGGCCCTACCCCTCCCAGCACACCCTCTCGTTCATCCCCGGCAGCATGGAAGAAATCACCCATACCCTCATCGTCCCCTCTTGGTGGCACTTCCAGTCGTCCCAGCTCCCTACCTCGATCTGTTCCCTCCTCCCCCTTGCCATCTGTTGCTGCTAGCCTTGGGGGGTCCATGTCCCCTTCTAGTAAGACATCACCACCTGTAAGTCGCCTCATCCGCACCCCACCCAAGAGGCGATCTGATGTTCCATTGCATCCAGCTTCACCTGAGGAGGCCTTGCAGCTACTGGATGCTGTGGTATGCAATCTGGAAAGTCTCTCAGCCAACCTTCCTCCCTCACCCACCCTTAAACATGAAGCCACACTCAATCCCACACTTTCTCCAACCCTTACCAACGGAGTAGGAGACAATGATACCGTGCTGCCCCATGAAAAAACAGAGCCAGCCACACCTGTTCCTGCTGCTGATACTTATACAGATCAGGCTGCTACATATAATGGAAAGGAAATATCTGGAAAGGAATTAAACTCTGATAAAGATGTAGTAGAAAAATCTTCCCCCAGTAGCACAGATACAAAGGACTGCAAGATGACAAGACCCAACACTGAGAGTGAGAGGCAATGGAGCCCTACACTGGCATCCCCCCATCATCATCACCACAACGTATCGGGGTCAGTGTGTCCCTCAGGTGCCTCCCTACCCCACACACTTGGCTCACTCATCCATGTACCTAACAGCATGTTTCCTGGCTCACTCGTAACACACTCCTCACCTTCCATTCCCCATTATCTGTGCTGCCAGTGTTGCTGTTAACAAAGCTGTGTGTGTTGTTATAACCATTCACAAAACTGCTCCATAGTACTTTAGTACAGTATTGAGCAGTAAAGTATTTAAGCCAGCCTTACTGTCTTCCTCCATTCCACAGGTGTTTTTAAAGCAGAAAAATATAGGAAAGCCAAGCACAAAATACTTTTGCAACTGGAATGCACACTAAGGATTTAATGTCTTGCAACTGTTCCAACTGCAGTCCTTGCATGAAAAGACGTTCAGTACAGACATCATTCATTTAATAATGAAGCACTTTTAATTTGTGAGCATGACATATATGGTGTGAAACAAGGATTAGCTCCAGCATCAGTGTTTTCTTCTCCACCCTGCAGCTTTGTGGAAGACTTCCCTCCAATCTCCCGAGGAAGGACTCCTCCAGCTCCTCCTCCCCGTTCATGCCTCAGCACCCCCAGGTCGGCACCTCCAATGCCACCTCCACGACACTACATGCTCGTCCCCATCGACCAGCCTCTTGATGCCTTGAGACGACCCAGCCCTCCACCTGCTCCACCCAGATCCACATCTGTCCGTAGATCCCCTCCTCCTCCACCTCCCCCTCGAGCACCCACTATTTATATACCGCAGGACAGTGAGAAGGGTGAGCGTACACCGCTCCTGCCCCCACTTCCCTTAGCTTGCATTGGTACATCAGCCACACCCCCACTCAAACTCACACCAGTACCTGAGGAGTCACCCACACCCACACAGGCATCCTCTCCGGTCAGATCACATCCCACCCCATCCCCAACCCCCACCAGACAACCAAGTCCACCCCCAAACAAACGACCTAGATCCCTTCCTGATGCCTCCTCAATGGATGCCCATTCACAACCAAGTATACACAAATCAGTAACACCAGCCACTTCTGTCAATGAGTCCGATACAGTACCACCATCTTCTCCATCTTCAGCTGCCACACATGACACAACTTCTTGCAGCACCAGTAATGATGAACCACCTGCTCTCCCACCACCTCCAGAAGATGAGGCTGAGGAGCTAAATCCACTGCCCCCTCTTCCCCCTCCTCTTCCATCTGTAGCATCTATGGATGATATCACTCCACCACCTCTTCCTCCTCTTCCTAATGCCCTCCTTTCACCTCCTTTTCCGAATATGCAACTTTCACCTCCCTCTCCTCCTCTCCCTCCACCGAGACAGAGAGGCAGAACCCCCTCCTTACCTCGACCTTCCCCCACACCTGGAACTAACCAAAATGTCTCTTACAGTAACCACTCCCCTGTACCTCCTTCAGGGCCAGATTCTGCCTCTCCTGACCCATCTGCACTGGCTGCACCATCAACAACAGAAGTTCCAGCTGTTCCTTCACCACCCAAGCTAGCTGCTGTGTCTCCTCAATCCCCACCAGACGCCCCACCTATTCCACCACCTCCAGTATCAGACAGTCCAGCCAACCCTTTCCTTCCCACGATGTCAGGATTCACCGACAGATCTAAGGCCCCTTTCCCAGAAGCTACACCCCCTCCACCACCACCGCCACCCCTGCCAGCATTAACCAGCCACTTAAATAACACCAGTCAACAAAAAACGACCCATGAAGTGACTACCTCTCCACTCCCAATCCCCCCAGCTGCCTCTCTTCCATTAGCATTACCTCCACGAGTCCCTCCTCTCAAGACAGACTCAGCAGCAGCAGCAGCAACCTCACCCAAGTCTCCCCTCATGACCATCACTCCCTATGGAAAAATGATCATTGTTCGTTCAGACCTGCCTCTGCAGCCACCTGAGGAGGAAGTAAGAGGAATCTTTGCAAATGCCAAAGACTGGGGCATGCTGGAGGAGGGGAAGGACACTCTCTCTGTTTACACACAGCTCAGACCCATGATTCAACAGGGACCACAGTAAGTCCTAATTTCAAGTACATGTAGCTTGTTAGTATGATAAGAGTATGAATTGTGTGCTTATCATTGGTATTTTACTGGTTGGTTGGCAGCCCAAGTCTGACCAGATGATAACATAATGGAATAGGTTAAAAAAATATGACATATAACAGTGTACTGCAGGTGTACAAATGCAATATGCATTAATGTTTTTCCTTAAGAAATTAAGTACTGTAATAAGTTGTTCACTATAGTAGTAGGTGATGGAGGGGGACTCCTATGTGGTGGCACCAATATAACTGAACAGGAACAGTGCCTGGCTATACAAATATCCCTCAGCTCCCTCCCTACTTTCCCAGAATAGGATGGTGGACTGAAGGAGAAGGGCAAGTTCAGATCCACCCCACTGAGTTCATTCAGATGAGCCAGGCCCACAATAGCAACAACAACAACAATAATGTACACCAGTACTGCAGATAGCAGGGCTGTGGAGTCAGTAACCGAAAACACTCGACTCTAACTCCTTGATTTCTTGTGTGTCCAACTCTAACTCCAGCTCTGACCCCTTAGAATTTCTCTATAATAAATTTGCCATGATGACTTACACAAGATGTCATTCCATCACAACCACGTGAACCATCAGACTACAGTATGGTACTTTTAAAACCCATGTCCTTTAAGGTTTGACTAATGGTTGTAGCTACATTATGACAAAATGAAAGTTTCTTAATCTGCTGATCGTAGTGTCTGTTTACATTCTGTTCTTGTCATTCTGTCGACAGATGGCAACACCTGTGTTTATGTTCAACATAAACAAATAACAGGAGGACAACATACAACTTCTAAATAAAATGTAGAAAATAAGAGAAAAGAACAAAAAATTGCTGCAGCAGCAGCAACAAGAAAACAAAACAAAACAAAGGAGCTGTCATTCAAAAGGCAGTAGCTCCACAGATCATGCTTACAAATATCTTTACTGATGGTCAGAGTCGGAGTTGGGACTTTTTTACCAACTCCGACCCCGACATCACCATAATTGTTTCCACCTCCGACTCCATGACTATGACCCCAACTCCACAGCCTTGGTAGATAGTATAAGAAGAACTGCATTCCAGGTGTGGACTGGTTGCACTGAGCATGGCATCACAGGTATTCCCTGACACAGTGAGCGTTAGTGACCTTCTGGAGGCAGCTCGGAAGCAGGGCATCACTGCACACGGAGAAATGTTCAGCTGTGATGCCATGGCACGACTGGCAGACAGCGCTATCACAGGTGTTGAAGCCACCGTCAGACGTGATGTCCTCTCCTGCCCTCAAACCTTTGCTCAAATCCTCATGCAAGGCGACCTTATCCTCGTTCCGTATCCTTTTATGAAAATTTAGGCATAACAGATACCTGGTGGCCTGGCAGTGGTTTCCCAGCCGGATTTAACATTTATGGGTTTAACTTCAAGAGATGATTGGGTTTATTGCTTATGTAAAGCTGCTCAGGGAAGAGTAACTAGTCATTATCACCTTAAATGTCCACATTACTGTAGGCTGAGTAGCCAAGCCCTGGATCCCTACCCTTCTGATGGAGCAATTATGGAATTCTGGATAAAGATGCTTTTTACTGATAAAAATTAATTTTTGTTCATGGAATCAGTAGTGTAATTAATACCATAATAATTTTTTAGTAAGATCATGAGGTTATTCTATTGCCTGCTAAATTTTAAGTTAATGTAGTTCCATCAAAACAGTATTGCTGGGTGAGTAGGTGTAAAGATACATTCAAATGCCAAGTTTACTTTCTCCTTTCTGCATGCCAAATGTATATGATGATTTGTTGTGATCAACTTAGTTATGTGAGTCTTTTAGTAATTTTAAGATATAACAATAAAGTGAGAGGCTGTGATTCATATGAAGAAATGATTAGTGGCTATCTTGAAACTTAAAGTTTGAAAAATCTCCTAAATGGAACAGGATATGTGATGAACTGTTGAAGCATGGGGGAGGTATGGTAACTGAATGGTTACTCATTACTGACTATTTTAGTATTAAATGAGAACACTACAGACGTGTTGTAAATGCTTGGAGAGAGTATGATTTGCTAATTAACATACAAGGTGAAGGGTGACAGAAGTGTGTAAGCTAAAGTGAATGACAAATTAGTGGCCACTAAAGTGACAGCTGGTTAGCAATTAACAGTGTAAGTTTAGGAAGGAGAGAGGACTTATGGATCAAATTTTTTCCATGAGAAAAATGGTGGTAGTCATTGTTAATCTCATAAGCATCTGAGTTATTTCATTTACAGTACAGTATAAAAGCTGCATGAGTGACAAGCCAAATGGTCTCCTGTACACCAGGAAACCATTTACTACCATAGGCCTATGCTGGGTGGTAACCATATAACCAAATCATGGCACCTAGTGGTTTAGTCGGTAATTAAGGTGCTCCAATCGGATTGGGCCAGTACAGGTTTATATCCAAGGGGTGGTTGGGGTTTATTGCTTACGTAATGCCACTCAGGAATGAGTGAGGCTGGTCACTCTCATCTTAAATGTCAGAACCAACTTGCCTAGCCCCAGGTTCCTGTGCTCCTCATGAGGTGACATAGGACTGGATGATGGATGAATGGATATAAGAACTGCAAGATTTTGTTCTCAATTCTCCTTTTGTTATTTACTCTTTAACAATTTCAGACCACTGAAACACAAGAATAAATATGAATACAGCATATTTTGTGGTTTAATACTGTCTTGATTTGTAATTTTACAAAGACAAAGCTGTAACTTCCTTGACTAGTTCATCAGATATGATTCTGAACGTAATTACATGCCTGGTCAGCTTGGCGGACACAAGGCTCACTGGGGTGTGGTGTGTGGCTGTCTCATCCAGTGTCCATCCCTCACCCTCCAGCCACCCAGGCCTGCTAAGATTGACTTCTATGTTGAGTACCTGTGGCACCTCAGGCCAAGGAGCAGGTCTGGAGCCCCTCTTGGCAGCAGAAGCAGAGACACCAGCAGGAGCAGAGATGGCAGTGTTGCATGTGAATCTCCTCAGGTGTCACTCCCTGGCCATAAAACACCAGACCTTGCAACTGGAACAACTGATGATACAAAGAGTTCTGAGGTGCCTTGGAGAGAAGGGTCAAGGTGTAGAAGCACAGATCCTGATATCTGGAGTATCAGCAGTAGCAGGGTGACCACACCAATGCTGCCAGACTTTGGCCAGGAATTGACAGTAGTGGCACTGTGGCGTCAGGGAAAGAGCCGCAAGCTGGTAATATCTCCCCTGGACAAATTACGTGACAGCAATGACCAGCTTACTAGCTACCCACCAGCCTCCACACCACAGGAGCATGAGTTCATTATTGGCTCAGTTCAGGATGGCTTAGCTGGGCAAGTGGTAGTGCTGCACAAGACAAAAAGTAAAAGTGTTCTTTCTGACCTTGTGGGAATACTTCAAGATGAACAATCATAATGATGAGCAAACACGATTAATTCTTTACACTCATGTTTTCATAATCAACACAAAATTACTGGAAAATCCTGCTATCTATTTGTTCTTTTATTATATAATTTCATGCATGCCACACACTGCTACATGCTTAAAGTTGAAGTTCAGTGCTACTTTATACTGTGTATCAAACTGGAAGTGAAAATTTTACACTGTTTTTTATTGTGCATGAAACACGGTACTGTACACCAGCGCATGCTTCTTGTGACTGGAGATTCCTTGCTTATCCATAATGTGTCCTTCACTGATGAATATGGTGATTTTTTTTTTTTTTTTTTTATGTGACCTTTACCCACTTTTTTTTTTTTTTTTTTTTTTTTTTTTTTTTTTTTTTTTTAAATGCAGCTCAGTCATACAATATACATATAAGTGTGGAGTCTTAACAGAACCTGGATCCACTCTGCTACACCTCACTAACAAATCCTGACACTTTGCTAACTAATAATAGGTGTCTGAAATAACAGTACTGTACTATACAGTACTTTGTATTCTTGAATGGGATCTGTACTGTTGTTTGTGCCTATAATAAAGTGCCTTAGACTCTAAGTTAGTTATATGCTTAATTACTTTCCTTTGATCATCATTATATGATTTAGATAGTTCAACTTGGCAAGGACAGATGCAGAGAGGTGTGGGGTGTTGGGTGCACAAAAAATAATTTTAGCTAATATCATTAAAAGACTACTTTACAGTGAAAGTTAATATTTATGGTAATACTGTACTTAAAAATATCATACAGCAATTGTACTTTTAAGTTTGTCCACAAGATCAAGTGAAAAGAAAAATGATCATTAATGATTACCATATTCAAAAAACAATCCACAAAGAATTTTCTTCTTGACCTCATCTTGAGCAAGAGGCTGTGGCCCAGACTCATGTGACTGTTTGGATCTGTGCTGGACTGTTCTTTAGGGCTCATTAAATGCAGAAAATCATGATAAAGTGTTCAATTAGTCTTTTTCTGTCCTTCATGCTTAGGTGTCCTTTAAAATGAACGATTTCATACCTAGAATGTCAAAATTTTCCTATCTTCGTAGACCCTCTACAAGGGATCAGGTTCATGGTGGAAAACAATCATGATTTAAATTGGTCCACTGGGAAGAATAGGTCAATGAGGAATATGTGCCCATGAGGGAAAACAGACCACATGTCTGTGGAGTCACATGGAGAGACAGGCTGACGAATGAGGATATAAAGGAGCGTTGTGGTGTTGATGTGGATGTGATAGGAAGCGTTATGAGGAACACACTGAGGTGGTTTGGCCATGTGGAGAGGATGGAGGGTGAAAGACTGATGAAGAGAGTGTATGTGAGTGAGGTGGAGGGGGAAAGAGGGAGGGGGAGGCCGAGGATGAGATGGAGAGGTATATGAGAGAGGGGGGTGTGAGTTGGGAGCAGGGGAGTGAAATGGCGGGGGACAGGGCGACTTGGAGGCGATTTGTTTGTGGCCACCCCAAACGGGATTGAGGCGTCTGGCAATAGATAGATAGATAGATAGATGTCATACTGAAAAACGAAGTGTAACTGGAGATGGGAATTTGCATCTTTTCTATCTATTTACTGCCAGATGCCATTATCCTTATAAGGGGTGGCTGTTTGTCTCTGAGTTAGTTATTTTACAGGGAGGGGCACTAACCCTTCGCCAAGCCACTTGCTGACACATAGGGAACACATATGGGTTGGTTATATGGTTACCACCCAGTGCTGTAAATGGTTTCTGGTTTACTGGAGACAATTTAGGCTTGTCACTCAATGTAAAGCCACCTCAAAAGGAAAGAAGAGTACTAAAAAGTAATAGGAAAGATGGGAGAAATAGGAAGAGAGGAGGGTAGACACAGAAAATGAATGATAAAGGTGGAGAAAGAAGTAGACAGCCCCATATCAAGTGAGTGGATGATGGAAATAGGAAGAGGGGAGGGCAGACACAGAAAAAAATGATAAAGGTAAAGGAAGCAAGCAGCACATCAAGTGAGTGGATGATGGTTGCCACCACCTACTACAAAATATTTATGCTTTCTAAATTCTCATTTACAGCTTTCAGAGGTAAGTTTATCAAAATTCCCGGTAACTAAGGTAATAAGTAATCTCTGAAAGATTCACTTCAATAGAAAATATGGAAAGCCTGTGCGTGTTTGGTAATGGATTAACCTAGTGAAAAACCACAGTAATACCAGTTGGTTCCACTATGGCAAAGTTCATGTGTACTACCGTATGTCCGACTTGCAATCATGGCTGTTGAAGAGGTGGTCACGTCCAGAGTTGTCACCAGCAGCTGCAATTCTTCACTCCTGTTACTTGCACTCTCACCATCGTGAATGCTGAGCGGAGACAATTTTGGTGCATACTAAACACCCCATGCGGCACACAGTCTTTCTCAGTCTTTTCTTCCGAGTTTTCGCAGACTTCTGTGTGCAATAAGGCAATTTTTAATCTATTCTAAAGCCGCATTTTCGCGGGCCACTTTATATTCAGTTAAAGGCAACGACACATCTACTTTATGAACGTTAACTCCGCAGTAAATAAATACAAAAAGAATAAAAAATGAGGCCATATGAAAATACCCTATGATTATGCAAGATTACAGAAGATTGCGTTTGAGTGATGCTGGGGTAACTAAACGAAAGAAGAAGAAGACGGCGAAGTGTGGGGTGTACCGGTGTTAATGTTAATCAATGTTGAAGACTATTGCATCACTTCCCAGGCATCTGATTGCCATAAGACATCGTACGTCACATAAGACAGTCGGTGATTTCTGTCTTGTGAAGAGAATCATTATCGCTAACTACTGTCACGGCACCTCCAAGTTACAGCAGCTTTTTCGTGCAAACTCAGGCCCTTGTTATGTTGCCAGGAGACATTACGGAGTGAACGGAAAGATTTACAGTATTCTACACAATATGCCGAAAAAGGTGAGTATGGTGTATATATGACTCTGATAAGATTTTTGTATTCCTACAGCTGGCATAGTAATCATGGTTATGTACCGTAGCTACTGTTGTTAATCTTTGTTGTATGATTTCCATAATATAGTCAGTGCTATTTTTGTTGGTATTTTAACAAGGTAGGGTAAGCATTAATATACTTTACCAAGTGAACTCTTGTTCCAGATTAATTTTTATTCAGTATTCAAATTTGCAGTCAATAAGGCAGGTATGTATTGTTGGATCTTATTTTCATAAGCTGTGACAGTCATGAAATTTGCCTGGAAGTCTACTGGAAATTAATGCAACATGGATTAGATTGAAATATTCCCAGGTTGGGTCAGATTATACCTTGTGTTAACAGTGCTCATGGACTGTAGCCCTTTCAAATGGCAGAACATAAGATCTGGCTACGTCCGTGAGCTACTAGATTGGCGTGTCGTTCTGGAATGGCAGAAGTGCCAGTTCGAACCGTGTTTGTAGTTGCCTCAGATTTTTCTCGTCATTGCCGCTGATTTGTCAGTTATACTGTACTGACGTGAGGTTAGGTTTAAGTGGGTTTCAGTGACTTTTGGCCACAGTATTTTAGAAAGGAAGATGCTTACATGTGAGATGGAATTGGATAAAATATTGGGTAAACTATGGCTTTACTTCAATTAGTAGAAATTACGGTAACTAATTTTTCTTCCCAGATTTTATTTACATATTCATTTATTTATTTTGTACAGTTATTATTTATTACTACAGGTATTGTTTATGGTTTGCATGCATCTGATTTTCTGGTGCAGTGTTGAAAACATGCTGAAACCCACCCAAACTCAACATATTTGAATCTAACCTAGCTAACTTTACTTTTTTGTACTGCTAATTTTTACTCTTACATTTCATTATTTTTCATGAATTTCTAATAGCTGTTATGTCCTCTCATTATTGGTACAGTATATCAACAATTATTACCCCACTCCCCTCTAGGTTAGATGACATTAGTTAAGCTTTGTTTAAAACTTTTAAGTATATTTGTGTTAGGCTTGGCAATCCAGATGAAACTTGGTAGCTAATGTTTACAGGTGGATGTAAAGGGACTGCAAGAGCTGCGTGTTGCTCGGAAACTGAAGGTGCGTCAGTACCAACCGTCAACAGTGTATCTACAAGTGCTGGGGTCAGGGGCACCAGGGGCTCCCAGGTCTCTCTATGTCTTCACAGAACAAGCCAGGTCAGTACTGGTTAAGCTTATTTTTCGTATGTAATGTATACGTACATGTTTGGCAATGTTGACACAAAACTCTTCAAAACACACTGGAATTCAGTTTCTGATACCCCATAAATGCTCCTTTCAGATCTAGTTTTTCTTACTGACATAAGTTCACTCAGTTATTCGTGGATATTCATACAGAAGCCATCTGCAGTCACTATATTGTCACAGGGTGAGAGGAATGGAGTCCTGATTCCCGACAGAACCAGGTTTTGATTTGTGTTTATAGTTGCCATGGTCAAGTGGGTTAGAGTACACACTGTTGAGCAAAGGGTCAAGTGTTCTGTCCCACCCAAGGATCATTTGTTGACATCTGGAAGGGTATTTGGTCACGAAGCATAAAAGTCCTCTATATAGGGGCACTGCCTTAAACTCTTCCAAGAGAGGAGCACATGGCAAAAAGGTACATAATCATTGTGCATCATAATATAAAGTATAATAGCTTAAAATCTCTTTCCCAAAAAACACAGTACACTGCTGCTGGAACATATATAAATACATGCAGTAGAGTACAGAATGAATCGTATTGTAATATGAAATACTGTATGTTTACAGCAAAAGTATAAAATGGACAATACACTTGTATGCTGTACAGGTTACAACAACAATAGTAAAAAATATTCTTATAGCACGCATTACCTAGAGTGTATTAGGCACTTGAAGTGTCTTTTCTTCTTTGTGAGTTATGATTGACCTTTATTGTTAATGGTTTATAATGATAGCATATGGTGTAGCCAGTTACTAACTTATTTAGGTATGACTTAAGTTCGTGCCCTATTTTGCCTGCGCACTTATAGAATGTAGGTTAGAAGTGACTGTAACTAATACTAAATATCACTTTGAAGTTGGCCCTGATTTTGTGTAAAAGTAAGTGTATGCAGTAGTGTGACTCTGATGACTACTGGTAGCATTGGCATTGCTCTCCAAAACTTATTTGTCAACTTGCCTTTCAGGTATCTTTTCAACTGTGGTGAGGGATCACAGAGGCTGGCACACGAGCACAAGGTGAAGTTGGGTATGATGGAACACATCCTGATCACGCACAAATCCTGGGACAACGTGGGAGGTCTGCCAGGGATCCTTCTCACCCTGCAAGATATGGGCGTGCCAGAGATCACATTGCATGGACCACCAGGCATAGTTAGTATACTCTGTAACAAAATAAACTAACATGTCATTGTGGTGAGGGGGTAAAAGCTGTATATCAGGATATATTGATATGATATAGTGAAGAGGTTAATAACTACATAATAATAGCAGGACATGGTGATATGATATTATGAAGGGACTTAAAATTACCTGTACCATATATAATATGAGTACATGTTGATGTGATGTAGTGAAGGGGTTAATAACTACATAATGATAGCAGGACATGTTGATATGATAATCGATGTAATCCTCCATCACAATTCCAGGACTCCCTGTACTATGACACTAGGAACTTTATGAGATTCAGGGACCTCACCATTTACTACAGAAATTATGAAGAAAATGGTGGCAGACTTGGGGTTGGGAATGACCCGCTGTACATCTGGAGTGTTCCCCTGTGGGCCAAGTCATCTGGATCTGTTGATGCAAACCTTCCAGAAGAGCCATTGTCTGTGGAAGAAATATATGAAGAAGGTACATGTCATCGGGTATGCTTTCAATAGTTCTCCCATGTCTGTACTTTTTTTCTTTTCTTAAAAAAGTGCAGGTGGTCATACCTGTGAGGTAGAGTCAGGATTTCAAGGGTTTAATTGGTGAATGAATAAATGTATGGCCCATTGCACTGGGCTTACTGTTGATCAGTTCTCTCACATGTTTTCTCTTGCCTTGCTTACTGGACTGTGCTTTGCCCCATCCATGGATGGGAAGAAATTGGTCAAGTTGATGATGATGATGATAATTTTATGCACATTCACGGAGACACAGATTACCTTTCCTTTGACATCACAAGGTGAATTGATTACAGTACTTATGATATCATCTGACCCCTCCAGTGTGATACATTTTTTTTTTTTTTTTTTTTTATCATCTGTAGAAAAACAGTCACTGGAGTGTATTTGAAATTATTTGAGTTTCTTATATTTTTTTGTTGCTTATGATAATATGTTTTTCAGTGGAGGACTTGTTTGCTCATGAACGACAAAAGTCAAAAAGGACGTCCCCCCAGAATCGGGACATCACATCCTCACAACCCAGACACCCAAAACAGGACAAAAGTGCACCTTGTAAAAAGCTGTCTGTGGCCTACATATGCCGACCACCACCCAAGGTATAAATGTTAGCAGGAATTAACATGGCATAAATGTTGATGATTGCTGTGCTGTACTGAGCAACCTGTTCCACATAAGTATGGTATTATTATTTTATTCTTGTTATTTTGTGGCAGATTAATACAGCTTAAATTCTTCTGTTAAAGTTATGTTGAAGGACTGCTAATGTTGTGAGAGTGAGGTGAGTGAGTATGTTGTGGTGTGATGGCGTATTGGGTTGTAAATGAGTCGCCCTTTTCAGGCTGGTAAACTCTTGCTGGAACAGTGTGTGAAAGCAGGAGTACCCCCAGGCCCACTTCTTGGTGAGTTAAAGAGGGGACAGGATGTGACCCTACCAAATGGAAATGTTGTCCGAGCAGTGGATGTCACTGAGCCAGATGACCCAGGGCCGGTTTTTATTGGTAAGATGTTGTTGTTGTTCTGGCCCTTAGCACATCTGGACATCAGTCTAGTAGGCAAGCCTGAAATTGGCTGTCTCCTTTAATGTACCATTCTCTTTTCAAGGAATAGGGAGGGAATTAAGGGATGTTTACATAAATGGGTAATGAAACCGCTTGGTAATGTTGGTACCACCATGTGAAGGTTTCCCTCCACAGGACCAGTCAAAAATTAATTAAAACATTGAGCATTCAGATGTAAAATTCTTCCTATTTTTTGGTTTCCCCAGTGGTTGAAGCACCAACAGAGCAGTACCTTGATGCTTTGCTTGAGAATGAAGCCCTGGCATCCCATCAGTGTGGTGCCGCCAGTGAGGGTGATGTGGCTGAGGTGGTCGTCCATTTTACCCCCACTGAAGTTGTAAATCACCATCGTTATCAGGAGTGGATGGCTCGCTTCCCAACGTTGACCTCACACATCTTCATCAATAGTAATAGTGCCTGCATGGGCTCCCAGGCTGTCCACAGGATACAGTATAAACTCAATCACCTAAATAATAACCTTTTCCCACTTTTGTTGGATGGAGGTATTCCCATCAGAGAGACCAATGAAGATGAAGATGGAGACCAAAGAAAAGATGGAGGTGAAGCACTGAACCAGACTACCAGTGATGTGTGTATGAAACATCGGAGTGATGATAATCATGGTGAAGATGAAGAACATAGAAAAAATGGAGGTGAAGTAATGGAGGAGACTACCAGCAGTGTTTGTATGAAAAAAACAAGTGATAATGGCAATGGGCTTGCCATAGGAGACACTCTAGGCACAAACTCCAGCCAGGGCATTGGCCCAACTTACCAGGCCAGCACCTTGCTCACGTACTATATTAGACCAAGGAAGCAGTTGGACAGGTTGGTTGTATAGCATTCTGTTTTCAGCCTGGTAATACAGTACAGTAAGTCATGTCACATATTTTAACAATCATTTTGTTACTGAGTCACCAGTAAATTACAGAAAAATTATCTCGTAAAATTCCATTGGTACAGTACCTTACCTACAAAAGTGAATTACCAGTTTCCCCAAATTTTCAGTACCAGTCATATGGAGAAAGTTACGATATTTTGTAACTTAGCCCTGACTGCTTGTAGTAATTTCTTTTATTGGTTTACAGAGCAGTTCATACGTAACACTCGTCTTCCACGTAACCAGGGGATTTCTTATGTGTTGTGGGGAATGGTTCAGTCAGTGTTATCGATATCAATTTCTCACCAGCTTCAGTTATCCATTTCCTATTTCCGGTGTCTCATGTTGACACCAGCATACTGGGCTGTCCCTCCAGCACATAAGATATACAGTACGAGAGGAGTTTTTAATTGAGCATTATTAATTGATCATCTTTTAATTTAATTTGTTCTTTCCATCACAGATCAAGTGAGCTGAGTCTACAACCAAAAAGCTATATTCAGGAGTGCTATGTTGTGGAAAAGTTTGAGTCAGAATACCAGCAGTTACAGTCCAAGCTCGACTCATTAAAAGCAGAGGGTTATAGTTCAGGCCACAATTCAGACGATTACCCTAATGTGATATTTTTAGGGACTGGCTCATGTATCCCCAACAAGACAAGAAACACATCAGGTATTCTCCTCAGTCTAAGGTGGGTTGATGTTTTATGTTTGTGTGTATTTTATTGTTTCATCTTGGCTTTTTTTTTTTTTTTCCCCCTAAGTTCACTGTCCCATGTTTTTATTGTATATATATATATATATTTTTTTATATGAATTACTGGAGCATGATGTGAATTAATCTGATTTATCCATTAATATAATGAGAGCTGTACCATTGAGAATCTAAATTTTTCTTGTAGCTGTGATAAGTGTGTGTTAATGGACTGTAGTGAGGGGACATATGGTCAGTTGGTGAGGCTGTTGGGTGTGGCCGGGTCTGACCTGGCATTACAGCGTCTCAAGGCAGTCTACGTCAGCCACCTTCATGCAGACCACCACATTGGATTCATTCGCCTCCTTCAAGCTAGAAAAAAGGCATTTCAGCGTGCCAAAGTTGAGCATGTGAGTTCAATGTTTATCCTAACTGATGATTACAATTTGGTGTGAAAAGTTAATTCCCTTTGACTTAGCAGCATTCATTACCCATATTCATTTGTAGTAGTGACCCAGACTTTATTTATACAGTATTAGTATTGCTATCTTAGACTCTCACCAATATTGGTTTCCATAAGTAAAGAAGCTTGCTTATCCATTATAGGTCAGCTCTGTTTGTAAGGCACAACGATACTTTGCAGTTCTCTGTTAGAGATTGAACCATTGGAACAGTTTAAAGGTGGTTTCCACCTGTGCATGTTGACCATGCCCACTAAACATACTACTGGCCCTGTATATTTACTCCGCATATAGAAAAATACATTTCACAGTTCTTTGTGTTATTAGTTTGAAACTTAGTATCCAATTTTTTTTAAAGGTATAGGCCTATTACAGTGGTATTGGTATAGGTGCTGAAGAGGGATACCTTCATGTTTTGGCACTGATGTAACCCTACAGGTTATAGAAATGTCCCACAACTCCTTTCTATCCCCTGAAAGGAGGGGCAGCCTTATCCTGCAGTCCATTAGGTTCACATGCTGATAATCCTGGGGCTGCTGTTGCTACTGCTGCCACTACCATATTGGTATAGATAAGATGGTACTATAATATGTGTTTTTCAGATCCCTAAGCTGGTACTACTGGCTCCAGGCAGGATAATGGGATACCTCATCTCATACCACAATAATTTTGAACCCATCCTGAATGACTTTACTTTATATGGGAATCAGAATTTTCTCTCTACCAACTTACGGCTTAATGAAGAAAGTTACAGTCAGCTATGTTCCGAGCTTGATATGAAGGCCATTGATATGACTTACGTTATTCACTGCCCAAACTCATTTGGAGTAGCATGGACCCATAACGATGGCTGGAAGGTGGTGTATTCGGGTGACACAATGCCATGCAAAGGCCTTGTTGAGATTGGTAAGTATACTAGTTCAGTCCTGTCACATGTCTTTGTATGTGTACCAGTGATACATTATTGCAAGTTGAATTTTACAAATTGAATGTCAAAAAAGCTGAATGGTAAGTTTTTGTATCTGTTAGTATCAGGAAGGTCTAATGGTTAGCGTGTCCTGGTCAGAGTGATGGCCTTGCATATGTTCAGTCCCCAAAGAGGTGATTGAAGGTTTTTCAATCATTTAATGCTATTTCAGGAAGTAGGCTGGTTATGTGCCCTTAATTGTACTAGACTACAATTGCCAATCTTCTGACCCCATCATCTTGAAGGGGGTAATAAGGGATCAGCTTTTGCGTATGTGTGTGCAATTTTTTGACAAAAGCTTTGGCAATTGGTCATAGTGAAGAATGATAAGACAATCACAGGTTGATGGAGATATCCAGTGGTATATATATATTTGTGTTAGTCACAAAGTATGCCTGTTTAGAACATTTTAAAAGTGGCAGCCTTCTGAAAGTTGAGGCTGAAAGGTAGGCAATTGTAAAGTGGTGTATTGTGTCAGATTATGAGGTTATTTGTCATCTCTTCCCAGACAGTTTTTTTTTTTTTTATCTTTCAGCATAATATTATCTTGTATGGATCACTTCCCAGACAGTTTTTTTTTTTTATCTTTCACCATAATATTATCTTGTATGGTTTTTGTGGTCTTGGTATTTATCAGGATGGTGTTCATAACATAAAATGAATATGAACTTGTCATATGCAGAAATAAGCTAGTATGGAAAAGGTGCTAGATAACTTCTTAATCTAACAAAAATATTATCTCTAGACTAAATGATTCGTGGCCAAAATGGCATGCCTTATATTTCCAGTTTAGGTAACACCTTCAGTCCAAGATATCTTTTCATTTCTCTCATGGTATTCGTTGACATTTTACGGTACCCGTTAATTCATTTTGGGAGAGATTTGTTACAATGTGGTGGTAATTGAACAATTTTCTAACCCCTTTGCCATGAGAGGCCATTCCTGAGATGAATAGGAGCATCTAGTGGTGGCAAGAATAAAATACTTCTTGTTGATGCCATTAACCTCTTGAATCTGGTGGTGTGTTGTGTATTTTATTCATGTGTTGACATACAGTTTTATTCATTGTAGGGGAGATTTTTTGGACAGAGGTACTAGGTCATAACCTTGAATAACCTGTTCCCTGTTAAAAGATCCCTCCAGAGTCACCTAGTGTGGGGAGCAATAAAAATTAAATGAAATAGTCCAGATTCAAGGAGTTAATTTGATTACACTAACTAGAATGTCTTATGCAAATCCACTTTATCAACTAGGGAAGGACTGTGATTTGCTGATTCATGAGGCCACAATGGAAGATGAACTGGAGGAAGATGCAAGAATCAAGACTCACTGTACTACTTCCCAAGCCATTAAAGTGAGTATGCACTTAAAATATATTATTGAGTATGCATTTAAAATATATTATTGCGACCACAGGCATGTCTGGAGGTGAACCTGATGGACTGCATGCTGAGGCTCCACTTTGCAGTCCACCATCCTCCTTTCAGGGATAGGGAGGATGGTGGTGGTGGTGGTGGTGATGAAATTGGATTAGGATAATGAACTGAATTGAACAATAAACTCCTTGCACCAGGCAACAAAGGCCACATGGCTCTAAAGAAACAGCACCTAGAAGAAATGGCAATAAAAGAAACAGCAGCAAAAAAAAAAAAATTGTTAACAAAGAAACTACTAAATAAGAAAAGGATGGTGGTATGATGGCAGTATTTAATTTTTAACTATCACTTTGTTTCAGGTTGGTCAGCATATGAATGCCAAATTCACAATTCTCACTCATTTCTCTCAGCGATATGCCAAAGTGCCCATTATAGAAGATTTACCAGATCAAGTTGGAATAGCTTTTGACAACATGCGGGTAAGTGATGTTTCCTAACCCTTTTGATGCACATTTTATTCAAGCTAAGGGTCTATTTCTGAGTGGTTTGGGTTGCTCACATAATGCTGCTTAGGGTCAAACAGGTGGTTACTATCACCTTTTATGTCTGGATAGTTGTGTGTGTGTGTGTGTGTGTGTGTGACTCTGGGCACAGGCTTCACGGACTGCTTCCAAGGCCCAGTAGTCCTCCTACATACCATACACCTCTACATGTCACCACTTTGGCACTAACACCCACCGCCCATATTGATTACATGCTAGGGCTGTCTCATACAGGACTGGTGTATTGGTATTGGTGGGGGTATTTTTACGACATGTCGGCAGGTCTTCTAGTAGATCAATAAAGAGTGATTTTATGAAATTCAAATCCTTAAACTGTTCTCTGCCCCAGCGGGGATTTGAACCTGGATCCCGTAGGACTGCAGGCCACCTCTCTGCCGATTGAGCCTCTGCCTCCCCCAGAGTTGGTCCTGACAATTAAGATGAGAGTGACCAGCCTCACTCATCCCTGAGTGGCCTTACATGTACAATAAACCCCAACCACCCCTTGGATATAAACCTACACAGGCTCAGTCCGATTGGAGTGCCTTAATTAACCACTAAAGCACCAGGTGCCATAATTTGGTTATATGGTTACCACCCAGCATAGTAAATGGTTTCCTGGTGTATCCTGTATCTAAAATAAAGACTGAATAATCTTCGATCTGCTCCACAGTAGAGGAGGACAGTTTTGGTAGCCCTATCTGTCTATACCATATCATCCACTGGGGGTCTATGATATTAAGACCATTCAACCTATACTGTCATAAACAAGGAGAATTGAAAGAGTGCAGCACCTGTGCCCAACAGTCTCTCTAAGAGCCAGACATTTTACTTTACCATATGACTTCAGTACTGATTGTTCTCAAAATTGATTTACTTTACTTGACCCATAACTCCTCCACAGAGTTTAGTTAAAGTGAATCAGAATTCTTCAACTTGACTTTGACCTATTATTCTTAAAATTAATTTGAATTGTTTGACTTGGTTACACTTAGGTTGGAATAGGATCAGTTGGGTTACAGTTAGGGTGACTTTGTGTTTCTAGCAGTGCTTCATATGGACTGCGTGTGGGGGAGGGGAGCAGGGGCTGTCAGTAGATGTAGCCCTAGACTTAGAGAGATAGAGATAGGGAGGTTGGTTGTAATTGTAGATCGTCAAAGCACTGCCAGTATAAGGTCATGAGGTGTCATATGGCGCAAACTTGTAGCTGCCACCAGTGTCAGAGACCACCAGATGTCAGGATTATGTGGCCTTTATTTTGTTATAGAGAGAGAAGATTTATTATCTTGGCTGGTTGATTGAAGAGACCCGGCAGAGGGAGAATAATAGTTGGAGTTGTAGGGGAACATCAGGGTCGGTCGTCTTTGTCTGTTTTCCTCTTCATATTTAATTGGTGTGATGAAATAGGTAGATTGGGGTTGATGGAGTTTTATTGTGAGACAGTTGGTTGACTGAAAAGTTACAGAAGCTTGGTGTGACCTGTGTTTGGTTAGTAGCAGTTTGTGCTTGCTAATGTCTTCCCACTTTCTCTCTCTGACTCCTGCTCTCCTTGTCCTTCCTTCTTCCCTGGCTGTCTCGGGTGTCGATCTCTCTGGCTCTCTCACTGGTTTTCTGAATCTCCTACATGTGATTTTGGACTTTTATCCCCCTCTGACTTTCGGCAAAAGTGTGGGCGTGTGTGTTCTTACCTAATTGTGTCTTTACAGGAATGAGTCAAGCTCGTACTGTCCCGTGTCTTGAACCATATTTATCGTACATATCCTTAAATTTGTGAATTGTTTTGGCACACACTATTTCATTCAGTAGTGCATTCCATTGATCAATTGCTCTGTTTGGGAAACTGAATTTCCTTACATCTTTATCACCTCTCTTCTTATGCAGTTTTTTGCAGTGTCCTCTTGCTGATGCTTCTCCATATGTTAAGTAGTCATTTATGTCTATTTTCTCCTACCCTGATATGCACTTATATAGAATTATCATGTCACCTCTTTTCCTTCTCTCCTGTAGTGTTGGTAGATTCAGTTTATTTAGTTGTTCTTTGTAGCTTAGGTCCCTTAAGCTTGGTATCCATCTTGTAGTGGCCCTTTGAACTTTTTCAATCTTGTCTATGTGTTTTTTGAGATGAGGACTCCAGACTACTGATGCATATTCCAGGGTTGGTCTAATGAATGATGTTATTATCCTTCTTAGCATGTTTTCATTTATGTATGTGAATGCTATTCTCATATTTGCAAGCAGTGTATACGTTCCGTACCTTCTCGCTGATGTGGTCAGCTGGAGATAGTCTGTTATTGATAATCACACCTAGGTCTTTCTCTCTTTCTGATGTGTATAGGGTTTTATTTCCTAACTTATAATGTGTGTGTGTGTGTTTGTCGGTCATGTTCCCGGTACCTGATCAGAGATGTTTGGCATTAATGATTAATCTAGGCTAGGGAATGTTTAGTTGTCTCATCCTGGAGAACTTCAGACATAACTACCTGTCTTGCACATTGTTACCTAGAGCTACTGGTATATAGTTACATATTACATAACATATTAATGCCTACAGGGTTATGTAAACAAAACATATGTAAACAAAACATATCATTTCTCTAGGAAATGGGGATCACAGTTGCAGTCAGCATTTAAAAAAAAAAAAAAAGGTTTTGCAACATTTTGCATTTGCCAGTCCCGATGATATACTGGTATGTCGTTCAATTGCAAGGTCCCTAATTTGCACAATTTTCAATTTTCGCTTGTGATTTTTCATACATATACACGGGACACCTTCCTCTGTTCCTCTACAAGATGCCAAGCAGGGACAATGCCTTACACCGCATAACCTCCCCCCCCACACACACACACGCCATTGTCTCGGCAATTCACCTGTTACCAGTGACCTGGCCAATAAAGACATTCAGGGCCAGAGTGATTCCCCAATCAATGACAATGTGGAGGACAAAGTTTACATAGCATTAGAGGAAGAAACAGTCAGAAATGATGATCAGGTAATGTGGCAAAAGAAGGTCAGGTATGGTGATGAGTTAGTGAGTGAAACAATGCTTATAATGCCTATATTACTGTTTGAAAACCAATATACTCTCGTACTACATATAAATTCGTTCCAAGTAAATAAATAAATACCGTTTATGAGTGGTGTGAAATAGTTACCCTCCCATAGAACTTGTTTTCTTTGGTGCCAGCCTATTAGAAAACCCAGTCTGGTAAGGAGGTACTGGTACCTGGATCGAGTATTTTAAACCTCAGGTGGGTGATTTCTCTTTGAAATTTTGATGTTTCTCACCAAAAGCAGAGGTTTTAGCTGAAAATTTTTTTTCGAAAATACCTCGGGATTGGGGGGTGTCGGAGGTGCGAAATAGCTCGGGACGTGACGGGTTAATGGTAAAGTCAGATGTTATTTTCTGTGTCTTGACCAAACCATGTGCTGTTTCAGGTGTCCCTAAAGGCCCTTCCAACACTGCCCCTGATGAATGATGCATTGATGGCCATGTTTGCTGATGACTATGATGAAATGCTTGAGAAGACGGCCAAGAAGCGTGCAATGCGAGAGAAGCAGGAGAAGCAGATAGAGGATAATAAAGAGATGGTAAAGGTAAAACAACGTAAGATAGATAAAGAAGCTTCATAGTGGTTCATAATTCATGTAGAAGGTAGATTCATTGTAGTTCATCATTCATAATCTAGTTAATTCCTCACTATTTTTACAGTAATCATGTGTACCATACCACCTGCAGCAGTTTACATAAATTTATTGTTAATAAATATTTTCACTGACTTGAAGCTCTCTGTATTATGCTTCATTAACCCAAGTAATGGACCCAGGACTGGGGGTTATTAATGGTACGCAAACTCCAGGGTCCTGCTCCAAGGAGGGCATGGAAAGCAGGTCAGGAGTTCATTATAAAGTATTCTTAAGTAATGTATGAACTAGATCTAATCCATCCATCTATCATCCAATCCTTCGTTGTGCCACGAGGGACGTAGGAGCCCGGGGCTATGCAAGCTGGTCGTGACATTTAAGATGAGAGTGACCAGCCTCACTCATCCCTGAGTGGCATTACGTGAGCAGTAAACCTCAACCACCCCTTGGATATTAACCTTCACAGGCTTAATCTGATTGGAGCACCTTAATTACCCACTAAACAACCAGGTGCCATAATTTGGTTATATGGTTAACACCCAGCGTAGTAAATGGTTTCCTGGTGTACAGGAAACCATTTGGCTTGTCACTCAGTGTAGAATCACCCATAGGCAGAATGAAGAGGAAAGAATGATGGAAAAAAAGACAGAAGAGAGATTGTAAAGTCACCTGTAGGCAGAACGATGAGGAAAGGGCAGACACCTGAGAGCAGAACTACATCAAGTGAACAGATGGTGAGCGCCTCCACTTGCCACAAAACTGATAATCTTTTCACATGGGTTAGGAATTCAAGATATGCAAGAGTGATTTTGGGGGGAAGGAAGGAAGGAGGGACTGTGCCTGTACACACAAAGGGTTAGAGCCCTGTATGTTCCTGAGCACAAGGGCCCAAAGGTGTCTCTTGCATGCCCTGCACATACATGATATGGTATTTTACATGTTATTTGGCTGTATGATTATCACCCAACATAGCAAATGGTTTCCTGATTTACAGGGAGCCATTTGACTCGTCACTTTATGTACAGTCACCCAAAGGTAAGTACTACAACATATGAGTGGATGGTGGACATCCCCACCTACCATAGTTATGTGTAGGAATTACCTCTCATAAAAACTACAACTGTATATTTTTTATTTAAGAACATATGAATACATATCAAAGATGGGACTGGTATGCTAGCATGAGCTGGAGAGCGTACAACTTGGAGGTTACCTGGACATTAATATCACTGCTTAATTTCCTGCCACTGCCATATGCTGGTGAGTTTCTGACATGTGAAAATGCTGGGAGTACATAATAATGAATTATTCCAGTTAATATATTAAGCAGGAATATTTGTGCTTGTGACTTGTAAAGTCACAGTTGCAGCATCTGACATCCATGTCCTGGTACCTACCTGAGATCACAAGGTACCTTCACTGAGCAGAGCCCCTCACTGATATGCTGCTAGTGATAATACTGCCAAGTCATCATTTATACAGTATTTGAGTAATTTGTTCCTAGGCACAGCTTCTTACAGCTGTGTTATTTTGTGATATTCTGTACTGAATATGTAAATACTCATGTGTAAATATTCCTACTTACTTGGCAATCTGTATATAAGGATGGTTATGTACAATTTATATATATTGCACATGAAACGTGTATTTACTGTTCAAATTTCAGTGGTTCAGCACTGACGTTGTTGCAGTTAAATCTTCCACGTAGCTCGTTTTCTCTATGATTGGTCATGTCACAGGTTAAATTTAAGGCTTAACTTTACACAAGACATTGTGAACGGCATTTGGGGTACATGTTCTCGGTGTGACCACGTCGTTACTCATACACTGGCACCTCACAAGCTCATATTTAATTTTCACCCACACACTGACAACTTCAGCCTCACTAACACTTGTGCACAAAAAGCATTTATTCAATCACTGTCAGAGGAACAAAACCCTTAATATGCTCTGCACACCTTCAACATTCAACGATGTCTTTTTCAATAATATTAACATACCAAAGGTCAACTCCATTATTCATTATAAACACATACATTACTCGGATACAGTTAAACTATATATAAAATATTGGGCAAATCTGCAGTATATAATACAATTTATCCTAAGAAAGCAACAAAATGATAAAAAGTAGAAAAATGTATTAGCAGGATAAAGTACCTCTAACAAGGCAGTTCTACAACAGACCTATACAGTATTTAATGAGGAATTATACTAAGAGTAAAGGAAGATGGGTGATAAAGGGTCATGCGACATGGCATGCACAAGACTGGAATATTCAAAATAGTTCTCATGATGAGCCAGACATCTTATCTTACCTGAAGTAAAACTCTGGACTCTTACTGAGTGTTACAGTAACTTTGGTTTACTATTTTTCTACTTCCACTTCAAACTTGCATCACACTGACACAGCAATATAAAGTCAAAGGCCCTTGGTATCTGCTATTTTAGGTCTCACTGAAATGCTGATCAAACTCTCATAACTTAACTGCTCCAGATATACTGTGATATTGCAAGACATTATAACTCCACTTTACAACATTTGAAATACAAAAATTGTAATAGAACGTATAGCATATTCAGTACATAATTATCAAGGTAAAATAATTTTACTCTTCTTATCCAGTTAGTCAATACCTTTTGGCTCCAGGAAAAGAAGAATAGTCAACTGAAAGATTACTTACCAACACTATACAATACTACAGTACAGTAATGAATGTTTTGTTAAATAACAACCCTTTCACTATGAAGACATATTTTTCAATTTTATTTTTTAATGATCTCCAGATGATTTATTTGGCTGGGAGGCAACTTGCCAAACTGGAGGGGTTATATACTGTATAGCCTTCATTAACCCTTTCACTACACATGATCTTTCATAAATTGGGTAAAATCATGTGGAGGCTGCAGGAATAAAATAAAATAAGATGTCCTCTTACTGAAAGAGTTAAAATATATTGCAGGAGCTTAATACCAGCTGATCACATTAACAGGGTGTAGTTTTCTGAATACACAACAACTATATATTGTTTGCAGTAATCAAGAGGACCTTTGAATGACATGAAAGAATTCAGTATAAAAATTCTGAAATGCCAATCATAATATCCTTTTAAAAATACATATCATTCTCGTTCTAAAACAAATCCTAATTTTTACACCTAAGTAGGAGTTTTTTCTGCCTATAGAAAGTAACTTGGTTATCACTGTAAAAATCCAAGCCAGGCTGTCTTCTGCAATATGTAATGCTTCACATCACATGCTTTTCTATTTAACTGCAAAACAAGTACTGCTGATACAAAACATCGAGCAGCTTGAGCTGTTTGATATTTCAGACTGGAGTGTAAGTTTCTAAGTTCACATTTTCTTGATAAAATCAATGTTCATAAGCTATTAAGCAATATTATCACAATTACAGGACAAAAAGAACGTCTATACAAAGTTTAGCAATCAAACATGAGACGAAACTGTCTATGATACTGGATTTTATGGAACACAGATCAATGAAACGGAAGCACTGCAGTGATGAGGCATGGTGATAACATGATATATGTGGCACCATTAACATCAGCTGAGTCAAAGCCATTGTGTATTAATCCAGATTAGTATCTAACTGATTACTGACACACTGTATTTCCAGCATGTAGACCGTAAGTACCATACTGTAAAACTATGGATGCTTCTAATAACACCACATATACCCACCAAGCAGCACTGTTGATGAATTTATATTCGTCAAGGTTGCAATATAGCAAGACGACCCATTTATATTGCTGACCCACCCTTAGGATTATAACCAAGGAGTACAGATTGTTATGCCAGAGTCTTGACTAGATACTAAACAATTTCTTGTATTCCATGGTTGCAGACAGCCTGGCAAGATATATAAACAACTGCACTGCTCTCGACTACTTCAGAACCATGCTCTTATTAAGCCAAGAAACTATAACATTTTCAATTGAGTAACTGTCAATTAAAGTGTATAACATAGTCATATCTACTATGATAGCTTCTCTAACATCAATAATTCTACAAGCAATAATCAGAGTAGGGGAATGAGAGCATGATTCAAAACTAGTCCAGAGTTGTTTCAGCAATGCAGGTGAGCAAAGACCACAGAAGCACTAGCACTAACACTCACCACAGTATCTACAGATCATATTTACACAAAAGTAACATAGTTCTCACCATAATAATCGTAATATATGCTAATCTGGCATTGTAATAATTACTTCCATGACAATGCATAAAAAACACCAGCTAGAGTATGAAACGCGACACTATACTAAATGCAAAGGCTTGTTAGGTTCCTGGGAGTGGATCCTATGTTGCCCTACCAGCCCTGGGTGGCGAGACGTTTATGTACAGGGGAATAAGGAGTGGGAAGGGGGCAGGACTTGTACAAAATTTGAGACCTTGGGATAGGCAGTGTGGCTGTCATATACAATCCTCAGTAAAGCACATGAGTTTAGAAGTGTGGCTGTACAAAAGTAGCTGAGAAATCACGACTATAAATAACTTATTTCCCTTAAGCAAATGCATGCACCAACAGGAGGCTGGTGGAGAGTGGAGGGGTTGCACATCTCACCCCAGGGCTCAACACTGCAACTCATTAAGCCTCTCAACTGAATGCTCGCTAATGAGTAAAGCTTGGTTTTACAACTACAGTAATTTCGTTAACCCACTGAGCCTGGGATGTCGTCTGCATATTATTCTTGCCATCTCTTGACAGTTTTACTCAGCTCTGGACAGACATTTCAAACTGGACAAGGTCTTCCCTAAGCTGAATAAAATCATCTGCTAGCAGCAAGAGTAAATTAAAAAGGGATGTCACCCAGATTCAAAAGGCTAGGTCATAATATAAGAATAAAGGTACCATAGCATTAATATGTAACATTGCTTATACCAAAATAAATTCTGCACAAAGAACTAAAAATGACTTCAGTGCATACCCAAACAAAGCAATACTATATTCAGTAATCATAAAAATTGCAAAAGCTGAGTCAAGGAAGGTAGAGAATGAGCAACCTGAGCTGGCACATGAGGGTAACCCTGACAGCACTGTGGGTCCGGCTGCAACACTACGTACAGCACACATACAACACATATAGAGCCATATTCATGTCGGTTAAGGAGGCTCCCAAGCACCTCTTCCTTACCAGTTAATTTCTGCGTATTCCAGATTAATATTATCTTGTATGTTCTTTATGCAACCTATTCCTTATTAAAACTTTATAAATGACATACAGTACAATATACCATCAAGGTGTAATATGCAAAATGAATCGCAAAGAAAGAGGTGCTTGGAATGCACCTAAGTTGACAGGAATAAGAGCCATAGTACCACTTGCAGCACAATGGATGGTGGCAGAACAGACCACCTGCAGCCACACCACCATGTTATCACCTTCACTACAATTACGTATTTTAAATTTTATTCTTGCATTCTCCAGGCAATTTCACTCGGAGGAGACTTTTAAACTGGGGGATTAGATTAGTCTTCACTAACCCCCTCTCTGCTAGGGCACTCTACAAACCTGAATAAAATAATCTGGAAGCAAGTAAAAGTAAAATTGCAATTATATCCTTGGGCTGATGGAATTAACCTCCATCAGTACAGTCACACACTACTTAATTCTTGCTACCTTCAGATAATATTCTTAGCTTGGAAGAGACTTTCAGTCTGAAGGGACAAGATACAGCTTTCATTAACCCTTCCATTACAAGAAATCTCCCATTCATCAATCACATGGAAGTAGCAAGAAAAAAACATACAAGATATTACTGTACTGAAGGTGTTCACCACAACAGCCATGAACATCTTTTATATTTCATTTTTGTTATCCACAAACAGATGTGTTCAGCTTATGAGCAACTTTGACCCGGAGGGGTTAGGTATAACCTTCAATGACCCCTTCATTATGAAAGGCCTTTCATAAGCTGACTATAATCACTAACTAAAAGCATCTGAGGGTAGGACAGTAGTTGCAGCCCTGGGTCCCTCTAAATGTGAACTCAGTGGACTGCAGGCTGAAGCTGTCCCTTTCCTGCAGCCCACCATCCTCATTTTCAGGGACAGGGATGGGGTATCACCAGAATAAAACAAACAATACAATGGTGAAGGGGCTGATAACAATAACAATGGTGTGGCCAATAACATTATCATCTGTGCTTGATCAGTAGGCCAGTCTTCACATCCAAATACAACAGCAATCACTGCAATCTTTCAATACAGCAGAATTACAAAATTCTTGCAACCACACTAGGAGCTTCAAATGGTTTGCTACAGCACAAAACATTTTTGTCTTTTTTTTTTCTTCTTATTTTGCACCAATAATACTTTTAGTATAAATGCCTTGTTCAAAAACTCATCTTGTGTTTATTAAATGAATATGGCAAAAACAATTAACAATAAATATAATTGTTAAGTGTTATCTAGTTTACGGTATGAGCACTGGTAATGTGGTACATCACATTTTCACATTCTTTTTTACCCTTCAGATACAAATAAAAAGCAAGTGGTCCCTAAATCATCAAGCAGTCCTGCAAAATTTACTTTTCTAAAAAGAAAAAATAATAAAACCTTAAAATTCATTTTCTGAAGTGGCGCACTTATCTCCGGTTTAACTCCATCTTGAGAGCTGAAAAAAATAGTGAAAAACAATGTAAGTGAATCACATGTGGTGCAAAGCTGTAGAGACAGTCCTTGTTATAATACATGTACAAGATCACATGAAATACAACCTCTATATTCTGTTCACTTTAATCATGCATTAATTTATCACACTTTAACTAAACTGCTTTTATTCTAACTTGCTCTAAAATTTAAGTCTTGAATGCTGAGTTGTTAAAATAAATTCACACCAGAATATGAAGCTAGCCAGGAACAAACACAATGCAATCTTGCCACTGAGCTATGTGAAATAAGCTGTAAAAGGACAAGAAGCTGGGCCAAGTTAAGGTAAAACGAGTATGGGTATAAATTTATCATCTCTAATACTGAGTTGTTGTTAGAGTAAATTTAGCACTAATATATGCTGCTAAGCACAAAGTAGTGTCATGGAAAGGATGTAGAGCTGCAGTACTGTCTTCCGCGAACAAATTACACAGTAGGCCGCAAAATGATGAAAATCTCCGGACAAACTAAATGTCCTTCTGTTACTGTAAACTGGGGTACACTACATACTGTATCAACTTCACAGGTCTACTCTTTTTACTTTTTGGCCTAAAATTCCTATCTTTCCATCTTAATTTCTGAGTTGTAACAATATGTTAACACTACATTATGCTATACTCCATTTCATCGACTCTGGCACCATCACTGATGTCGAAACACCTGTAACATTGATAAAGGTCCTCAGTACTGGATATACCTTTTTGTACTGCCTTTATATATTAGTTTTCAAGGTAAAAAGTAGAAGTTTACCCAGTGCAGAGGATTTACATAAATATCACAGGCACTGAGGACATCGCTGATTGTGTCAAACTTGGTGAAATAGAGTACAGTCATGAAGAAGTGCAATGGGAAATTAGACTGGGCCAAAACACCACCTATTTCTTCTACTGAGCTGTCTGAGGTATACTGCAAAAGGATGAAAATGTGGTCCAAGTCAAAAGGGGTACAGTAATGGAACCTGAATAGGCAATTTTTCTATAATTTATTCATCCATCATCCAATCCAATACTGCCCCATCAGGAGCGTGGGAGGCCGGGGCTAGGCAAGTTGGTCCTGGCATTTAAGATGAGTGACCAGCCTCACTCGTACCTGAGTGGCATTACGTGAGCAATGAACCCCAACCACCCCTTGGATAAAAACCTACACAGGCTCAATCTGAATACTGTACTGACAAAAAAAAAAAAAAGGGGGGGGGTGAGGGGGGAATGTCAAAAAAGGCTATTTATAATAAGGATGGCTGTATGTGTTGTTGCTGTTATAGCCTATGAAACACATGGCCAGGAACACAAAGAACTGCAGAAATCTTAGCGCAGTAGTCAAATACTCATAAAGATCTTTGGTACAGACAGTTGACGCTTGTAAGATACACCAGTACAGCATTTATGGGAGTGAAAAAATTTTGTGCAACAGTGTAAACAAAAAGGGATTAAAAACACTCCATGTCTATCCAACTACAGTACTGCCAGACACCATAATCTCAGAGGGGATGAGTATGAACATATCACCTCCACAGTGCCTTGTCCTCCACATCAGACAGCCCTGTCTCCATCCCAAATAACTCTCATTCACATACTTCACATCATCTCACCTCATCCTCAGTCCATCGACTCTTCTCTCTCCATCCACCACACTCACATAAACTCTCCTGGTCAATCCCATTCTCCATTCTCTCCACATGGTCAAACCATCTCAGTGTACTTCTAACACTTTCCAGCACATTCCTACCATCATCCTCCATACTTTGGCTTCCCACTAGACTCATTTACAATTTCCATCCACCTTCTTCTTGGCCTACCATGCTTCCTCACAACTTCAAACATGCTTAGATACACCCTGTTAACCACCTTACTCATACCCATTCTTTACTTCTCTCCTTGTCCATACCATCTAAGCACACTCTCTTTGACTCTGATGTCCACCGAATTCCTTACTCCACATCTTTCACAGATCACAGTATTCCTTATCCCATACACTCTCTGCACACCCCAAAACATTCCTCAATAACCTCATTTTCACTGCTCTTACTCCTGAGTGTACATTCTCATGCCAAACCAAAGTCTCGCACCATTTGTGTTGATGTCCTGTGGGTGTTAAACATTACTCACCTTCGATAATATCTTGCTTAACTTTATCTAACTCCTTCCTCATATCCTCCATGATCTCCTCTTTGAGCCTCTCTAAGTCAGCTGATGATGTTGTTGACACAGTCGAGTCCCCGAGGCCATTGACCCGTGGTGCACTGTCATCAGAAGTTGACCCAAACCTCTTTCGTGCAGGCTTCGGGGATTCCCCTCCACTTTTTCCGTTGGAAGATGTATTGCCAGGGCTCTTCTGGGAAGATCTTGGCGGATCCTGTTCATGGCACCAACAAATACATAAATAAATTATAGAATGAGAACAAACCAAGTGTTACAAGCTGACTATATACATAACCATTAGTACTTGGTCATTCCATCCTTGGTTACAGTACCACTACCGCTGGATGTGGCAAAGCTGCCAGACAGTTTTGGAAACTAATCAAAATATGCTTTACTGACCATCTTCACTCATCTAGTATCTTCCTTTGATCCTACAGTTTTTGCAGTTTCACAATTGCTGAGCCATTAATCCAATAACAAACCAATGCTGCTTGATGCCTTGAATTCAACGAATTCACGACAAATGGTCTTTAACAACTCAGCACAAGGAGGGCATTCAAAGATACACAGTATTATCAGAGACAGTTTGGCATATGGTACATCTATACTGAGCTTCTTCGGTTAAATATGAGAATGGTATTAATATAATGTACATGTACTCATTCCCTTAATAAGCTTCTAATAAAGTACACTATTACGTTTCACATAAATAATGTACCTGTGACTGTGTAGGTGATGATGGTGGGTCCTTGTTCTTAGCTCTGCGTCGTGCCAGCGTTGCTGCCATCTCATCCATCATACTCATCATGCCACCCTGTAAACGCTCCCCTGCCCCCCGCCCAATACTGCCCCCAGAGCTGCTGGAGCCGGTGCTTTCACTGTCTGGGGCCCGGGTTTTGCGCAGCTTTGCACCCGCTAATGCTGCTGCCAGCCCACTGTTTCCTTGACCTTCCTCTGATGAAGACTGGGATCTAGCCAGACCTCCAGGGGGAGGTGGGGGAGGTGGAGGAGCACCACCACCTAATGGAGGTGCTGGAGGTGCCGGGGGAGGTGGAGGAGGACCACCTGATGGTGGTGGGGGTGGTCCACCCTGGGGAGGAGTAGGTGGCACAGGAGGGCCACCCATGGGAGGTGCTGGAGGAACTGGTGGGCCTCCACTGGGTAGTGGGGGAGGGCCACTTGGGGGGAGAGGTGGGGGGCAACTGCTGGGTACAGGGGGAGGGACACCAGGGGGGGCTGGTGGTGCTGCAGGTGGGGGGTTGGGGGCAGAGTTGGTGCGATGGTGGCCAGCAGGTAATGGTGGGGGTGGAGGGGCTCCCATGTTTTGCTGGCCAGTCATACGTCGTTCTTGCATTACAGCGATGTCTTCTCGAGTCATGGTCCTGCAAGGAGATCTGATTTTCAAATGAAAGAATATAGCTAAACTAAAGTCATAGTCTCACACATATAAATAAATATATATACACAGTGAACAATGATTCATTTAAAGAGATACACAAGTACAGAACTATGCAAAGCATACTACAGCTCACTACTAAAGATGCTACAAAAATAATTGAAAACAGAAAACTGATCAGTTAACCTACATGAAAAAGCAGGTCATTCAAATTATAGGCTCATGTTTATAAGCAAAAAGTTAAAAGGTAAAACTCAAAGAAAATGGCAAAACAGAAATCCTCCACCATGACTAGGTAGCTGTGAGTGTTTGGTGGTGAGTGTGTACATGAGCTGTACTGGTGGAATGGCTGCACAACTGAGGTAATGACAACAGGGGTACAAATTATTATTTAACTCCCCACCTGCACAACATCCTTAACCCCTTCAATACACTGACATACTGTATGCTTTATATCATTCTTGCTACCTCCAAATGGTTTTATAAGGATTTATGATAGACTTTTCAAACTGAGGTGTTGTTGTTTGTACATGCTGCCCTAAGTTCATCTGGAAGTAAACCAGGTGGGCTGAAGGGTGAAGCTGTACTCCTGCAGTCAACAATCCCCCCTTCAAGGGACAGGGAGGGAGATAAGGCATGTCTGAATAACCAGGCAACAGTGCCACCTGGTTATGTAAGTGTCACCATGTGCAGCATCCCTTTCCAGCACATGAACTGAGGGTAGAAGGGGGTTAGATATGGCTTTTATTGACTCATTCACTATACAAGGTCTTTCACAAGTTGAATCCAATCCAATCTGGAGGTCACAAGAATAAATCAACAGACTGTCAGCTGACTGAAAGGAGTTACGCAAGCTCAAACATCCAGAAACGCTCACCACAGATATGTACAGTTCACTACACCAGTCATTCCATGCAATGTTAAAGGTCAGAGAAAAAAAAAAAAAAAAGCATGTTAGGGATGGAGGTAGGTAATGCAGGTGCAGAAGGCCATCATGCCCTATTCCCTTCTGTTACTGAAGAGAGGTGTGAGTCAGCATCAACCAACGCAGCAACCAGTAGAGAGGTAGTAGTGGTAGTAGTGTCCTGGGCCCGTGCACCAAGAGAGAGCATCAACAGCCCGGGGCAGGAGGAGGGGAGGGGGGAGGGCACGTGAGGGCTCGGGACTTTACCGCGTGTCATGGTAATGGTTGAAGTTGTCGTAGGTCCTGTCGTAGGTTTTCTCGTAGTGGTTGTTGTGGGCATGGGGATCAGCGTACCTGTACCCCATGTCCTCCTCGGCGTACATCTGGTTGTGGTACTGTGGCTGTGGTGGCTGCTGGGGCTGGGTCATCATTGGGGGTGGCTGCGGCTGTGGCTGCTGTGGTGGGGGTGGCTGCTGCTGCTGCGCCTGCTGCTGCGTCTGTTGGGGAGGCACTGCATGGGGTGGTGGTGGCGGCGGCACCTGACGCGCACTCCCACCATTGTTCAGCACCTCCACACATAACAACAATACTCATTAATAACATCATTCACATAACAATGCCCTATCAGTATAAATTAAAAGGTCTATACTATACCGTAATACTGTGGGGTGATACAGTAACAAAATAAGACATAAAACTAGTGTGACTTCTAATACATAAGGGCTTCTTTTCATGTAAATATATATATATTTTTTTTAAGCACAAGTACCAATATATACAGTAATTGAATAATACATGAAGATGCGACCTGGGATATTTTAGAGTATTGCAATAAAAAGCATATTATACAGTACAACCACATGTCTCTTCTACTGCAAAGAAACTTTTTCAGATATTTGTACATGAATGTACAATACTGTACTATAAAATACCATTGTATTCATACATTCTTGACACATAATATGGATAAACAGTACGGACACTGACGGAAAAAAAACAAAAAAAACATACTGTACTGCTGATTTACAGTACTCACTTCAAGTGCTTTAAGCATTGCATGTGCAAATGCATCAGCATCATCTTTGCTGGAGAAATTTAGGCCATAAACTTGACGGTTGTCCCTCCATTGATGAAAGGTTACTGTTGCTTGATTGTACTTGAGACCCTTCAGGATAGCACAGTTAATGACAACCTGCAACAATAAACACCACTCTACTATACAATAATAATAATATCACTTTGATTTTTTTTTAAATCATGGTTAATAATGTTCTATAATATATAGGATGCCAAAGACCCTTCCAATTAATTCCTTCGGTAAAAGAGGTAAATTAATTATGTTCCTAACCCCTTCAGTGGCAGAGTGGTTAGCAGTGCCACCAATAAAGCTGCCTGACCCAGAACACCAGGGTTTGAATCCTAGTGCAAGTAGCAGATGCCATTTGGCATGGGTGTTCATTCACTCTCTGTGTGTTGGTAGGTGAAAGGAGTACCATGGGTTGGTAACCTCTAGGATTCATGGCCCTGTAACCCACGACAGTGAGTAAATAACCCAACACAGACTCAAAGGCCTAAGTTATGGAGAAAACATCCAGGCTATGGGCCTCATTGTCTGCCCTCACCATTCTAAACTAAATAAAGCTGCCCGATGGCAGCAGGACTTTAAGAGAAATGACACTAACATACTGAGAGGTTAAAATATGGACTATTTTCACAGAACTGTACTGCACAATGCAAAGTATTACTGTTTAGATAATAATATTACATTAAAAACTTGCTGCTTATCAACCCTGGCTACCAGAACAATAATGATACTGTTCATTAACCCCTTCCTACAGTGTCCTTTGAATTATATTACTGTAATTAAAACCACTGCCACACAATTTCTTTCCTCCACGTCCATCTTCTAACGCTGAAGTTAATGATGGTTTTATCTAACCCTTTCACTTTATGATGTCCCTGTGTAAGTTGAAGAGAACCGTAAAAAAAAAAATAAAGAATAAATAAATAGAGGATAACTTCCTACACTGACAATGACAAAACTTTACATAATTATGAATCTGAGTAACGTGTGTGTGTGTGTGTGTGTGTGTGTACAGTACATTATGTATGCATGTATGTATCCTATGTAAGTATGTAAGAATATATTTACATCTGTAGTTACGTATGCATATATGTATGTGCCCGTATGACGTGTGTATGTATGTATGACGTATGTATGTGTGTATGTATGTATGTACGTATTTTACCTCATGGTCTTGCAGCTTCCGCCCCACCACCCTGAAGGTGTTGTTGACGGTGTGCTGGTAGATGTGCACTTTAGACAGCCCCGTGGATGATCCTGATGGCAGCCACTTTTTGTTAACATCATCATATATCATGACCGATGCCCGCGCGCTGCACACGCTTTGCTCGCTGTAACAAAGAAATCCGAATTAATAAGAGTTTTCTCCCTACCGTACCAGGAACTATTACCTTCAACAGAGAGAGAGAGAGAGAGAGAGAGAGAGAGAGAGAGAGAGCAGGTTTTTAAAAAAATTCAATGCATTGTAGCCTCATAATGTATCGTTAAACAGATATGTAGCATCCGCATAATGAATCAAAGTGGTGCACACTGCAATATCATAACCCTGCCTACAATCACCGCTTGTCCAACAAATGATTCCTGGACATAACTACATCTAAAAAGGAATGCCAGCATTCTAGTCAGTTAAATCAGCAGTGAAATGAATCTTCTTGCTGTTGGATGGCTGTGCATGTCTGTCTCAAGTTACCGATACCTGGGAAAACTACAAAACACCTTAATTCCTACGTTTTCATCTTGTGGATTTTACTTCCTGTGCTCTTACCTTACTACGGAGGTCTTACGATGTCCAGTCAGGTCTTTTGTTTTTAAACTGTTTTACTTCATCACCTTTAACACGCAATATATATCAAGGGGGGGAGGTTAAGGCGTTGTATACACGTCACTTCGAAAACTAATTAGACTCCAAGGATTTGTATTCATACGCACACGAAATCATATAAATGGAAAAAAATTAAATATGACCTAAACGTTAAAGAAATCATGTCCAAAAATTATGAAAAAGTTGCAGAGAACGAACACTTATCAAAAAATGAGAATATGATTGGATAATACAGATCGCACTATTTCGCTACGCGGAAGAACACCGCATCCAAGTCGCCCTATTTACCTCACCCATTTTGAAAGGCGGAGGAAAGTATTATACAAGACCTGATCGCAGATCAAAATGCTTCTCGAGTAACAGCACAAAAATCACAATCCATAAGTAAAAATGCAAATGAGGCGTTATTCTGTATATCAAACAAACAAAATACTTTTTAAAACCTAGTTACACAATAGCTGACTGGACTAATACTGTTTTACAAGACTTCAAATTCTTCAGTGGAGTATGCCTGACGAGTAATACTGATGGCAGAGGTGAATTCATGGAGAGTGGGTCAGCAGTGAAACTTGTGCAAGAGAATGTCAAGGAAGCGGAGAGTAGTGAGGTTGTTGTGTGGTATTCTGTGTGTGATGGAGTTACACACAAATCCATATTCACAATCAACCTAACAACCTAACGAAGAAGGCGTTCACAAGATCGCTCCATTATCCTGTAGGCAGACCCATCACCTATTTTCTGCATCAGCTCCTTCATAGGTCACCATGTGTTCTTACATGCTTCCACGCTTGCAGCCCGGTGACCTAGCTTACAAGTGTAATTATAATATTAAATCAATACAGAAGGTGACCTTAACAGGCTATATATCTACATAATAAAATTCCACATAATACTCTTATAATCCCCACCCTACAAAATCTACCGAGACAGAATTTGCGACTGCGAGAAAGATACAGTGCAACAGAGATTATGCCTATTTTTGGCTGTACCGTTACGCCACAGAAACTAAAAACAAGTGGTGCGTCACGGTATCTACGTTGCTCAGGCGATAATCTGACACCCTGGTCGTGACGTCACAGGGTCCATTCCGGATATTAAAAGAATGTGGTGATCAAAAACTCCCTCACCGGCTACCCTATCATCCACTACTACCCACGCATTTTTACACACCAGGCATATTTTTCTGAAGGGGATCCAAGTCGGGCCCAAACTGTTTATCTTCACGTCATCGCACTGAAGGGGTGGAATGAATGGAGATGAACGAGGTTGGTGGAGTGACGTGGAGGAAGTGGAGCGTCTGGAAGAAAGGCGTCTCCGTATGATCTCCAACTAACCATCACAACAATCTGATCAGAGGCATACTCAAACCGGCAGTCATCAAAACAAGCTGTGTGTGTGTGTGTGTGTGTGTGTGTGTGTGTGTGTGTGTGTGTGTGTGTGTGTGTGTGTACCCCAGTGAAGGCTACAATATCTCGTGTGAGCTCGGTGAGACGAGGAGAGAGTCTGTTCTCATTCCTGTTCTCGGAAAGCCTCACAAAGCTCATCATTTACTCACTCGCGTGTGGCAGTTTGACTCTCTCTCTCTCTCTCTCTCTCTCTCTCTCTCACACACACACACACACACACACACACACACACACACACACACACACACACACACACACACACACACACACACACACACACACAAACACACACTCACACACTACACTTCCCAGGAACCATGTCTCACTCGAAGTTAAATTACACCCATCCTAACTACACTCGTAACATCTCTCTCTCTCTCTCTCTCTCTCTCTCTCTCTCTCTCTCTCTCTCTCTCTCTCAGTTGGCCACTCACCGCAAAACACTCCACCCCGTTAATTGACTCCCTCCCCTCCTCCTCCTCCTCCTCCTCCTAACTCTTCACTTAAACGCATTTCCCTCCCTCTTAAGTCTTTTTGCTCATATTTTTGTCAACTCTCCATTATTATTTCCAGTCTCATTCTTCTTGAAAAATTATACATTCATACAGCACTGTGTTTACTGTGAAAATGCCCTCTGCCTCCTCCAGAAAAAACACAGACAAAGATAGATTGATGGACAGACATAAACTCTCTCTCTCCGTCTCTCACATTCCCCACCGTTTTCTCACCTCTCTCTCTCTCTCTCTCCGAACCTCCCACCCTACCTCACTCCCCCTCCCCTACCCCAACGGTCTATCAGTATTCTTTCCCTCACCTCTCCCTTCTCCCCTCCCCTTTACCACTGTTCCCCTCTACCTCCTCTCGTCTATTTCACTCCCCCATCTCCCCTTTACTATCCTGTTTTTCTCCCTCTCTCCTTCCTCTCCCCATTCTTCCCCACCTTCCTTTTTTTCTCCTATTCACCCCTCCCCCCGCTTCGCCCATTCTCTCCCAGGTAGCTAGGAGGAAGTGACTAAGGGGAAGGGGGAAGGAGTAGTGGCTTGGGGGGCTTGGGGGTAGCCAAGGGGAGGGGAGGAAGTGGCAAAGGGCTTGGGGGTAGCCAAGGGGAGGGGAGGAAGTGGCAAAGGGATTGGGGGTGGGGGGGGGTCGAGGCGGCCGCTCCAGCACCATGACGCACTATTAAGGAAATTGCTTTAAAGGGGCAGACAAGGGAATGACATTTAAAGGGAATGGGTTTTAAAGGGAGACAAGGGAGCAGCATTTAAAAGGACAAGGTTTTTAAAGGGAGAATTTAAAAGGACAAGGGTCTTGAAGGAAGAATTCAAAAGGACAAACTGGGAGAATTTAAAAGGACAAAAATGGAGAATTTAAAAGGACAAAAATGGAGAATTTAAAATGACAGAAAGGGAGAATTTAAAAGGACGAGTTTAAAGGGAGACATGGGTGTAACATTTAAAGGGACAGATTTAAAGGGAGACATGTAAGATCCGGGATGATAATTTAAAGCTACAGGGATTTAAAGGGACAGGATTTAAAGGAGGGCAAAGGAGGAGTATTTAAAGGAACAGGAAGATTTGATGGGATAAAAAGAAAAAAATTCAAAGGAAAGGGGAGTTTAAAGGGAAAGAGAAACAAATACTATAAAGGGAAAGGGGTTGGGGGAATGTTAATGGGGTAAATGGGAATTATATTTAAAGGGGCAGAAGATGGTGGCCGGGGGGGTTCGAGGCGTACGGGAAGATGACCTGATGATGATGATGATGATGATGATGATGATGATGATGATGATGATGATGACAATAAACATGATGGCAGATGATCGTGGCAATAAAGATGATGATGACACAGAGGAGGAGTAGGATGGAACGCGACTCAAGCGGAAAGCCAAGATGTGAGTCACTCAGAATCCAGGAGTGACTAACAGGGCGCAGGTGAGTAAGAGGAAAGTGAGCAGAGCATGGGAGGGAAGACGGAAATCTAAGGGGAGAATCATGGGAGGAAGGAGAGGACCGGAAGAAAAGGAATGGAGAAAAACATGACAAGGAAAAACAAACGAGATGTAAGAACAAAGTAATGAAGGCAAGGGAAGAGTGGAATGGGGAAAAATGGGGAAGATGGCAAGATGGGGAAAAAAAGGAGAGGAAATGTGAAAGACAAAATAGGCAAGGATGAAAAGACAACAGGGGAAAAATAAGGATGATAAGGAGGGGAAAAGGAAGGTTAAAACAGCACTGAGAAAGAATGGAAATTAAAAAAAAAACAAATTGGAGGAAGAAAGGGGAGAGAGGCAATGAAAAGAGACGCAGCATGGAAACTCAGATAAAAAAAAAAGGATGAAGTATGAATGTGGGCAAAGGTCATGGGGGAATGGTAAAGATGATCACAAAAGATTAGGCGTCAATGCTCGCAGCTTTCATCATTCAATGTAAGGAAAGAAATTGATACTACCACTGCTGCTACTAATACGACTACCACCACCACCACCACCACCATCACTACTACTACTACTACTACTAATAATAATAATAATAATAATAATAACACGTTTGTCCTAACATGAACAAGCTCCATAACTCCTTCTAGCTGCAGGGTCGATTTGACTGGTAACAAAACAGACGAATGCTTGCCATGTAACAAGGCTCCCTGAACAAGTTGTGGAAATGGTCCAGTTCCATCAGGCGAAAATAAAACAACTGTACTAACACCAATAAAAAAAAAGGAGGGGGGGGGACACCTCTGGATAGATCTTCAAAGGTAAGTAATACGAGTGGCATGTTATATACCAGTAAAATACGGTACATACACTCTGACGAATATCATATAATTGTTCAATGTGTACAAGAAAGAAAAAAGGGAAGGAAAATGGAAGGGAAAGCGGGAAGGAAGGAAGAAGAGCATGAACGAAGAAAGGAGGGAAAGATGGAAGGAAAGAAGGACGGAAAGGGGGAAAGAAGGAGGAATGGAAGGAAAAAAGGGGGGAAAAAGAAAGGAAAGAAGGAAAAAAGGAGGGACAGGCCAGGAAGGAAGGGGGGACAGAAGCAAGGGAGGAAGAAGGGAAAGAAGGAAGAAAGGAGGGAAAGAGGGAAGGAAGGCAGGAAGGAGGGAAACAGGGAAGAAAGGTGGGTTAGGGGGATGGAGGGAATGAGACAAAAATGGAGGGGGATGAAGAAAGGAAGGAAGGAGGGGGAAAGAAAGAAGAAAGGGGGGAAAGAGGGAAGGAAGGAATGAGGGAAAGAAAGGAGAAACTCAGCATATCAATAGTACAAGGATCACACACTATTTACTCTTCAAGAAAACTTACAGAACTGGGTCAGACAAAACTGGGTGAGAAGAGACAGTGTGAGAAAATACAAAACTGGGTGAGATAAAATAACTGGCAAGAGAAAATGCTGTGTGTGTGTGTGTGTGTGTGTGTGTGTGTGTGTGTGTGTGTGTGTGTGTGTGTGTGTGTGTGTGTGTGTGTGTGTGTGTGTGTGTGTGTGTGTGTGTGTGTGTGTGTGTGTGTGTGTGTGTGTGTGTGTGTGTGTGTGTGTGTGTGTGTGTGTGTGTGTGTGTGTGTGTGTGTGTGTGTGTGTGTGTGTGTGTGTGTGTGTGTGTGTGTGTGTGTGTGTGTGTGTGTGTGTGTGTGTGTGTGTGTGTGTGTGTGTGTGTGTGTGTGTGTGTGTGTGTGTGTGTGTGTGTGTGTGTGTGTGTGTGTGTGTGTGTGTGTGTGTGTGTGTGTGTGTGTGTGTGTGTGTGTGTGTGTGTGTGTGTGTGTGTGTGTGTGTGTGTGTGTGTGTGTGTGTGTGTGTGTGTGTGTGTGTGTGTGTGTGTGTGTGTGTGTGTGTGCGTTACCATTACAAGACAGTTACACCTACGCCTCTAATACTGTATTGTTACTGTATATACAACTCACTCTCTCTCTCTCTCTCTCTCTCTCTCTCTCTCTCTCTCTCTCTCCGGCCTTCTTTTTATAATTAAACGCGTCTTATATGAAGCCAACACATCACAATATGGGCATAAATTGCTTTTTTCGAAGGCGAGATATCAGTTTAATGGAACTTACTGTAACGAACTTGAATGTGTTTTTCGAAGGTCAAATCTCACCTTATGCTTTCTATTGTAACGATCATTAATTTGCTTTCCGAAGGTGATGCATGAAATAGGAGTGATGTGAAAATGAATATGCTTTTCGAGGGTGAGGTATGAAGTTTGCGTAGTCTGAAAAGGAACATATTTCTCGAGGACGAGCTATCAAGTTTACGTAATCTGAAAACGAATCTGCTTTTCGAGGATGAGGTATATATCAAGTCTACGCGATGTGAAAAATGAATCTACTTTTCGAGGATGAGGTATATGTGGATCTACGTAATGTGTCGTTGGTGGAAATATACACTCATCATACTCGTCGCCGCCCACATACGTCAAGGCAGCGCGGGAGGAACGACGTGTAGGCTACAGGTGATGACGTCAAGGCTGGAGGGCAAATTTAGCTCCATTGATCAGCGCTCCGACAGGCACCTTTAAAGCCCATCTACAGGACAGCACATAACGTTTTTTCCTGCAGTTACCCCTGGCGATTTTTTCCGTTATATACCCATTCTATTCTTTTTTATAAGTTTTCTAGTTACCCATTCTATTTTTTCAAAGTCTTCTAGTTACCCATACGATTTTTTCAGTATTTTCTAGTTACCCATAGTATTTTCTAGTTACTCATATGATTATTTCCCAGTATTCTCTAGTTACCCATACGATTTTTTCAGTATGTTCTAGTTACCCACGCGATTTTTTTTTTCCAGTATATTCTAGTTACCCATACGATTTTTTCAGTATATTCTAGTTACCCATACGATTTTTTTTTCCAGTATTTTCAAGTTACCCCCAAAAGATTTTTTCACAATTTCTGCTAGTTACCCAGACGAATTACATAATTTTTTTTTTTCACTTACTCAGACGATTTCTTTCTAGTTACCCAGACGACTCTGTTCAATATATTCTAGTTACTCTTGATTTTTTTTTTCCCTAGGTACCCCAAACAATTTTTCATTTCCGGTTAATCCTGACAATTTTCCGGTTACATAGGGTGATTTTTTTCAGGTCACCTCCAGGCTTCCCCCCCCCCCCCCCGGCTGCCCCATACGAATTTTTTCCCCAATTTCCTCAGACTAATTTTCCCGTTCACCCCTGGAGGCGATTTGTTTGCGGCCACCCCGTATGGGATTAATGCGTCTGGCAATAGATAGATAGACAGACTCCCCAAATTTAGGTCCATTGATCAGTGCTTGGACAGTCAGCTTTAACTGCCTGATCACGGACACAGACTCTCTCTCTCTCTCTCTCTCTCTCTCTCTCTCAGACGGTTTTTTTCTATCTCAGTTATCCTCAGAAGATTTACTATTTCTTTACTTATCTCCAGACGATTATTTTACCCATTGCAGTTATCGCCAGAGAGAGAGAGAGAGAGAGAGAGAGAGAGAGAGAGAGAGAGAGAGAGAATTATTCTTATTTTTATTATTACCAACACAAAATGTTATTCAGCTCATGGGATATTACTGCGGCTCAGAAACAATTTGGGACATTTTATGAACTATTTGGGACATTTTATCAACCAACTGGGACATTGTATTAACCATCTGGGACATTTGGGACACTGTATTAACCATCTGGAACATTGTACTAACCATCTGGGTCATTGTATTAACCATCTGGAACACTGTACTAACCATCTGGGTCATTGTATTAACCATCTGGGGCACCTGGGACATTGTATTAACCATCTGGGGCACCTGGGACACTCTTTCATCGCTGCCGTGTTGGTGAGGTGAATTTCAAGGTAATCACACCCATCAGCAGATACCTGGACAACCCCTTTCATTGCCTCGCTGGAATTTCAATGCTTATCTCTCCAATAATACGCCATACATATTATTTGGAAAGGTGGTCTCATTCTCTCTCCCTCTCTCTCTCTCTCTCTCTCTGAAACAGTATACATAGGAAATAGCATGATAAGTATGAAGAAGGACGGTAAAAAACGGCTTGCAAATGGAAGGAAGGAAAGGAGGAAGGTAGAGAAAGGAGAGAGAGAAGTGAATAGAGAGAAAGGAGGGAGGGGAGGGGAGGAAGGTGAGGAATGGAGAGAAGGAAGAGAACGGTGAGGAAGGAGGGAATGGAGAGGAAAACGGAAAAAGGTTAGGAGTGAACAGAATGAAAAATGGCAAATAACAGTAGGAAAAAAACAGGAAAATTGAAAAGACTGGGGAACGCTGAGGGAAAAACCAGAACAATACTCCAAGCCATGAAAGGAGATTGGGGGGGGGGGGGAGAGGCTTTTGTGAGGAAGTGGGGTAGTAATGACTTATAAAGGTGAGTGCTGCAGTGTGTGTGTGTGTGTGTGTGTGTGTGTGTGTGTGTGTGTGTGTGTGTGTGTGTGTGTGTGTGTGTGTGTGTGTGTGTGTGTGTGTGTGTGTGTGTGTTTCACGAGCTACGATCCGAATCCCCAAAGTGGCCGGAGATGACATGAGACTGACTACCTATTACAGTATAACCAGTGATACGCTTGGTGGGAGGAAGGCGGTGTGGGTGGGGGCAGGGTGCAGGGTGAGATGGGTGGAGGGTGAGCTGGTTCGATGGAAGGTAAGTGGGATGGGTGGAGGGTGGGATGGTTTGATGGAGTATGTGAGGAGGAAGCTGGGTGGTGGATGAGAGTGGAGGATGAGTAGTGCAGATGACGTGCGCGGAGGGTGAGCTGGGTGACGAGTGATGATGCGTGGTAGGTGTAGGGTGCTGGAGGAAACGGGTGGAAGATGGGGATAGTGGATGAGGTGGGTAGTGGGTGGAAAGGGAAAGAGATGAGGCGAGTGAGCTAGGTGGACAGTGAGAGGCGAGGATGAGAGTAGCAGATGAGGTGGGTAATAGGTGGAGTGAGGGATAGGGTGGAGAGTGAGTAAGGAAGACGTAGGAAAGAGTAGTTGTGGTGGTGGTGGTGGTGGGAGACACTAACTTGACCGGTTTACGATGGATCCAACGCCTTCAGCTCTGGTCATCGTCCTCACTACCACATATACCACTACTACAACCACACCTACCACTACAACCACTGCAACCACCACACCCATATCTACCACTATCACAGTCATCACTACTACATCTTTACAGCACGGGTTTTAACTTCAGCTACCATGAGATGCTTTCTCTTTCACACGAGTCCACAAAAGACGAAAATTATAATGTATTTATTCTGGCTGCCTGCGACGTTTCCCACAAATATATTCCCCAAATGAAAATACACAGAAGAGAGGAGATTCCAGTAACAGGAGGCGGGACTGTGGTTAGTCTGTCAGTGTCTGGCCACATGACACGCGTGTGGAGCTCTAAAGGAGTCATGAGGCCAAGGACAGGCAAGGTAAGATCTATGAAGCTGACAGAAGGAGTACATGAACTCTGGCCCAATATACAACGGGTCAGCAGCGTCACCCTCAGCACCTCCCTGTTCATCTTCACCTCATTATTACAGGTGATGACGTAAGAAGGTGATCTGACAAAGTAATGTAACACATAGTACTGACTACTCTGATCAGTAGTTACCCCCACTGCTCCAGACTGCTGCTGCATTCTGTCTACTGTTAGATAATCAGATCAGAATAGAGTAAATGAATGTGTTTAAAAAAAATGAAGGGGTACAGTTCGTGGGTTATATGGATAAAACAGACGGTAAACTTAAAGAGTAACAACGTGTGTGTGTGTGTGTGTGTGTGTGTGTGTGTGTGTGTGTGTGTGTGTGTGTGTGTGTGTGTGTGTGATAGGTATATATATATATATATATATATATATATATATATATATATATATATATATATATATGAGAAGTGAGCTGGTGGTGTGACGATGATAATGGTTGCGTGCAAAGTCTGTACGGTACGACTACACCAGGCATGTCATCTCCCACCCCGTGCTGCACCTGCTGGGAGGGAGGGGGGGGGGGGAAGACTGAGGAGAGAATGGGTGAGGAGAGGAAAGGACGAAAGGAAAATAGAGGAGTGGCGAGGACGAACGAAAAAGAGAGGAGAGGAGAGGAGAGAGGAACGGTGTGAGGATGAGGAGCATTTGAAAGGAATTCTGAAGACATTAGAAGAAAAACGGGAGGAGACAAGAAGTGGATAGGTGAGGAGAGGGTAGATCACTGCGAAGTGGGGTAACGAGAGATGAGGTTAGAAGAGGAGAGAAGAGAGGGATGGGCTTGAAGACTCACTGTTTCTAGATATGCTTCACGTCTCTCCCCGTCTCTGCACACGTTACAAAGAGATTTCCGATACAGGATTCACAGATTCATGGACTTCACTTTGTTCCACTGTCTGTGTGTCTCGTCTAAAGGTAGTGTTGTTTGTACTGATGCATCTGCTATACTGAAAATGCATTTTTTCGTAAGCTGTCTGATATAAATGATGGTTTGTTGATACGTACTTGTGTTGTGGCTGTCTACCTATATAAGCGCACACACACACACACACACACACACACACACACACACACACACACACACACACACACACACACACAAGCAAGATACTGATGATGAAAAAAACGGAGGAGAAGGAGGAGGAAGGAGGGGAAGCGGAAGAGTCAGTGAGGTAGGGAGAGGAAACAGGGGAGGAGGGGGAAGGTTGTGGGGGAATAAGGGGGGAATAAGTTAGTAGGGGAGGGAGCAAGGAGACGTGACAGCCAGCAGTCCACAGAGGGAGGGGGTGTTGAGAAAGGGAGGGAAATTAGGGAAGAGGGGGAGAGGGAAGAAAAAGAAGGGTGAGAGAGAGAGAGAGAGAGAGAGAGAGAGAGAGAGAGAAACCCACACCTGGAAGTGAAAAATAAAAGCAACGAAAAAATAAGCCACAAATGTGTATAAAAAAAAAATGATAAATAAGATAAAAAGTAGAAGGAAAGGAAGGAAGGAAAAAATTAAGTTTACGTTACACGAAAATCGCTAAAAGTGAGAACGTGAGAAATGATTACAGAGAAAAAGATGAAGAAGATAAAGACGAAGATGTAATAAGCAAGAAGATAAGCTGGAGGAGGAGGAGGAGGAAGAGGAGGAGGAGGGGGAGGAGGGGGAGGAGGAGGAGGAGGAGGAGGAGGAGGAGGAGGAATTCAAAAGGGAAGAAACGAAGGCAAGAAGGACGATGGGCAGGGAGAAAAGGAAGGAAGGAAGAAGGAAGTGATCGATTACACAAGAAAGCTGGAAGATGGAGGGAACGAAAAGATGGAAAAGAAAAAATACCGGGTAATAAAAAGGATGATATTCGATATGAGAAGGCTCAGTATCCCACCCCCTCCCTCTCCCCTCCTCCTTCCCCTTTCTAACTTGGAAAGGGAACTCCGCCCCCCCCCCTCTCTACGTGATCTGACACCGAAAACAGAGGAAGAAGAAGAGGGGGAAGAAGATGATGAGGGAGGAGGAGGAGGGGAGGGAAAAGATGGCGGGGGAGCAGGAGGAAGAAATGAAATAAGGTGATGGAGAAGGAGAGGTCGTTAAGGATAAAAATAAAAATGATTACAATGGAGGAACGGAATATGAATAAAAAACAGGAAAACTAAACAACCAAGCCCTCCAGCAAAACTCCTTATACCATAGCTTCCTCGTTGGTTAAGGAAGCTCCCTAACACCTTTTCCTAAGCGATTTATTTTGTTTATTACACCTTACTGGCCTCTTCCGTGAAAAAGAAACCCTTCCAAACATCGCCACACTCTGCACTAACAGCGGAGAAAAAGATATTAACCAGCCATATCCAAAAATACATCCCTACGGAAAAGGTGTTAGGGAACTTCCTTAACTGACCAACTTACAGGCCTTAGCTTCTTTCCCACCAGGTAGGCTTAATTAATTCACACGTGGCCAGGTGTGCACTGCTTCTAATCTACTACCACCTGTCTCTATGTGTGGGAGAATAACAGGAGAGTGGTGAGGCAGGGAAGGCAGAAACGGGATGGAACACGGAACAGGGGAAGGAGAAAGAAGCAGAGAGGGAAAGGAGGAAGAAGAGGAGGAAGGAATAATAGAGAGGGAAAGGAGGAAGAAAAGGAGGGAGGAAAAGTAGAGGAGAAGGAGGAGGGAGGGGTGTGGACAAAACAAAAATGGGGGAGGGGAAGGGAAGGGATGGAAGAGAAAGGAAGGAAAGAGAAGGAAATAGAGGGAAGGAAAGGGAAGGGAGGGGAAGATAAGTGAAAGGAACAAGGCAAGAGAAGATGAAGGAAGGAACGAACCAGGAAGAGACAAAGAGCAACGGGAACAGAGAAGAAAGAAATAAGGAGGGATTATTCTCCAAAAGACTCTTCCTAGATCTACAAGACACAATAATTCTTCTTCCACATAAGTCCCCCGGTGGCTATTTCCGGATCTTTAAGAAAACTCAAACAATTCCTTTTCCACCATTATCTCAGTGTTTCCCTGGCCGACGCTGGGAAGGCCTTAGATCTCCTGCAGCCAATATGAGCTTCCAAGGGCGGTATTCTCCTGTGGTTGGGATGCTGATTGAACGCCTCTTCCTTACCGGTTTATTTTTGATTCCGTTCCCTTTCTGTATTCGTGTGCGTTAGCCATGCAATCTACATCGACATTAAAAAGATACGAGAAGCCAAAAAGAGGATGTTAAAGGCTAGTTCGGAAAATAAATCGTTAAGGAAGAGGTGCTAGGGAGAGAATACGGGGCCGAGAACTGACGTGCGCCCAGCCAACTCCAGCGGACGAGACGCAATAACACGAAATCCACGCACTCGCCCTCAATCCTACCCACCTCTCTTTTCAGTTTCTCTTTTTACTCTATCTTATTTATTTATTTACTGGGTTCAAGGCAACTGGATTCTTCTTCTCTTGATAATATTACAGTACATCTCTTCCTCTTTTTTTTTTTTCCCCTACCGGTGTTTCAGGTTTTATATATGCATAAAAAAAATAATAATAATAATAATTCGAGGAGGAGGAGGAGAAAACTGGAAATCCAGGAAAGTGAATGCTGCTGAAAAAAGGGGTGTAAGGGAGAGGATATTAAGGGAGAGATGGAAAAACAGGGCAAAGAATGAATATGAAACAGGGAGAGGGGAGGGAGGAAAGGGAGGATAAGATTGGAGAGAAAGAAGGGAGGGAGGGGGCGAGGGAGGGAGGGAAAAATATAAACGAGAGGATATTGTAAGAAGGCCTAAAAAAAATATAAGGAAAGGAAAGGAAAGTGTATGCGTGAGAGGAAGACGTTATGCAGAAGGGAGTGGCAGAGGGGAAAGAGGGAGCGAGGGAGGGAGGGATCAGAGAGGACAGAGAGAGAGAGTGAGAGGGAGGGAGAGGTCAGAGAGAGAGAGAGAGAGAGAGAGAGAGAGAGAGAGAGAGAGAGGTCAGTGAGGAGAGAGAGGGTGAGAGAGGTCAGAGAGGAGAGAGAGACAGCGGGAGGGAGGGAGAGGTCAGAGAGGAGATACCGGTAGAGAGAGAGAGAGAGAGAGAGAGAGAGAGAGAGAGAGAGAGAGAGAGGAGAATGTAAGAGAGAAAGGCTTGAAGGGAAATATAGGACAAGGAGAAGGAAGTATGTGTGTCAGAGGTTAGGTAAGAGGAGGGCAAGAAGGAAGGGAGGCACTGGAGGAAAGGAGAGGGGGAGGAATGGAGAGAAAGAAGAGAGAGAGAGAAAAAAAAAGGTAGGGAGGGAACTAGGAAAGAATGGGTAAGTATGGTAAAAAAAGAATACGGAAGAGGGAGTGACAGGAAGAAAATAAGAGAAGTGAGAGAGGGAGGGATTTGAGAGAAGGCAGAGAAAGGGAGAGAGAAGGGAAGGGAGAGAAAGGGAGAGAGGAAGGGAAGGGAGAGAATGGGACAGAGGAAGGGAAGGGAGGGAAAGGGAGAGAGGAAGGGAATGGAGAGAAAGGATGTAGGGAGGGAACACGGAAAGAATGGGTAAGTGTGACAGAGGTTACGTAAGAGGGAGTGGCAGGCAGGGAGCGAGAGAGAGCGGGGGGAGGGAGGGAGGGAGAGAAAGGAGGAAAAAGAGGCAGGGAGGTAGGAGACAAAGTAATAGAGAGGACACTGTAGGGGAGCTTGAAAAAATAGGACAATGACAGAAAGTATATGTTGGTGAAAATGAGGTTTGTGTAAGAAGAAAGGAGGGAGGGAGGGAGAGAAAGACAGGGAGGGATTGCAGAGGAAGGATGGAGGAAAGGATGGGAGGACTGGAGAGAAAAATGGAGGGAGGGAAAGAATGGAAAGAAAGGAAGGAGAGAGGGACAAGAAAGAAAAGAGGGAGAGGAGGAATGTAATGATGGAAGGAAATGAGGTGAAGGGAGATTCGTGAAATGAATGGGCTTGGAGAAGAGGGATGAAGATGACAGTGAAGAGGGAGAAGAGAGATAAATGAGGATAAGAGGAGGAGAGACAACATTAAGAGGTAACCAAGAGGTAAGAGGAAGAGACATGCAGAATGTGAAGAGGAAAGTGGGTGAGTGAGAAAATAGGTGAGTGGGGAAAAAGGGTGGTGTGTGTGTGTGTGTGTGTGTGTGTGTGTGTGTGTGTGTGTGTGTGTGTGTGTGTGTGTGTGTGTGTGTGTGTGTGTGTGTGTGTGTGTGTGTGTGTGTGTGTGTGTGTGTGTGTGTGTGTGTGTGTGTGTGTGTGTGTGTGTGGACGGTGAATCACAGAAGGAAAGAGAAAGGGAAGGAGGGAGGCGGAGAGACGAAGAGAGAAGTGGGGAAGAAGAGAGAGGGAAAGAGACGAACGTATGGATAGACAGGGATGGAGAGGGAAGCAGGGAGGAGGGAATTAGACAGAAAAGGAAAGAGAGAGAGAGAGACGATAAAGAGAAGAGGGACGGAGGGAGAAGGACAGAGGAAAGGAGAGATGTTGGTAGAGAGGGAGAGGGAAGGAGGAACAGGCAGGAGAGAAGAGGGAAAGAGGAACCGAAGGACAGACAGGGAAGTAAAGGAGAGAGGGACGAAGGAAGGAAAAAAGAAAAAAGGGAGGGACGGACGGGGAGGGAGAGGGAGGGGAGAAGGAAGACAGGGAGGATGAGAGGGATGGAAAGAGGGAGGGAGGGAGGGAGGGAGGGAGGTGTTATCGATTTCACTTTCCCAAGTTCCTGACTCTGCATCGAACTGGCTTACCCTCCCCTCCCTCCCTCTCAATCCCACCTCACCTCTTTAACTCTCTCTCTCTCTCTCTCCTGCTTCTAATCCCACTTTCTCAATTTATCCACACCAAACAATTCTTCTTGACTCCTGTTAATTCCACCAACTCATTCACTCACTCTCACTCTCTCTCTCTCTCTCTCTCTCTCTCTCACACACACACACACACACACACACACCAGCGATGACCCTTCACAATGACACGCGCTGTTCAAGATAAAATGTCTATCTCTCGCTGTTGTTTCATCTCTCCCTTTCTCTGTCTGTCTCTGTCTGTCTCTCTCTCTCTCTCTCTCTCTCTCTCTCTCTCTCTCTCTCTCTCCATCAAGACTCTTAGTAACTTCAGAATCCTCACCTTCACCTCCAAGTTCCTAAGCGTGAAGAGATTAACGTGGAGAGGCGAGAGAAATGGCATGGAGAGATGGGAGGAGGAGGAATGTGTGTGTGTGTGTGTGTGTGTGTGTGTGTGTGTGTGTGTGTGTGTGAGAGAGAGAGAGAGAGAGAGAGAGAGAGAGAGAGAGAGAGAGAGAGAGAGAGAGAGAGAGAGAGAGAGATGTGGCCTCGTGTCAGTGTGGAGGAGCTAATGGATTACTCTCTCAAGGTAGCAAGGAGTGGGGGGGAGGGGGCAGGAGGGGGGGAGGTGGTGGAGAAGGACTGTAGAGGTGATGGGTAAGGACTGTATAGGTAAATGGTAAGGGGCTTTAAGGGGATGAGAAAGTCAGAAGGGGGGAAGGGTGAGTGGTAGGGCCAGGAGGAGTGAGGTGGGGTTGTAGAGTAAGGGTTGGGGTGTTAGGCAGATGTAGGGGTCAGGAAGAGATAAGGAAGGCAGAAGGATGAGGTGGGGCTAGACTGGATAGGTTGGGGAGAGGGATCAGGAGGAGTATGGAGGGGCGGTAGGCTGGAGAGGAGGGAGTGGGGGGTGTCAGGAAACAAATGAGGTGAAACAGGATGATGATGTCGAATGGGGCAGGAGGGGTGAGGGACCCAGGAGTCACGAGAGGGGGGTGGGTGGGAAGGCGAACAGTAGACAAGGGTGGGGGAAGAGGGGGGAGTAGGGAAGGGAGGGGTGGAGATTATGGTATATAGCAGCCCCATCTAAACTAACTAACTAACTAGCAACGGTAACTAAATAAATAAATAAAATAACAACCACCTGCCACACACTCATATTGACAACAACAGGCAGCAATACATGATGAGACGGTGTTTGATGAATGTCCCAGATGCCACAGGAATTACTGATTACCACGATAAAAACATTCACACATCCATCCATAAAACACACACACACACACACACACACACACACACACACACACACACACACACACAAACTGTCGTGTCTGTGCCTAACTGTGGCGTTATGTAATGTTTTGTCCCCTCCGCCCCCGTCCTCTCTCTCTCTCTCTCTCTCTCTCTCTCTCTCTCTCTCTCTCTCTCTCCTACCCCTCCACCCTTTCTAATTTCCCCTCCCTCCGCCCTCTCTAATCTCCTCGCTCTCTCTTTGCTCTCTCCCCATTTCACCCATTCTCTTTTCTCTCCCTTTACCTTATATCCATCTTCTCTCCCCTCTCTTCTCTTTCCTTCCCCCTCCATTCGCCCTCTCTCCCTTTCTTGTCCTTCCGATATTTCTCCCTTCCCATCCCCCCTTCTCATTATCCCTCTTCCCACCCCGTGTCATCCTCTCTCATTCTCTATCCATTCTCTTTCCCTTCCCTCAACCCCCTTATTTTTCAGCCACCCATTCTCCCCTCTCTCTCCCCGTTCGCTTCTTCCCTCTGCCCTCATCTCCCTTCCCGTCTGCACTTTCTCTATTTCTCTCTCCCTCCCTCACGCCCTCCTTCATTTACCCCTATTTCCGCCCTTCCTTCTCCTTTTTATCCACCTTTACTCTATTTCCTGTTCGTCAACTACATCTCCCTCCCTTCCTCCCTCTCTTCTCTCCACCCTTTTCCTTTCCCTCCCTCCTTCCCTTCCATTACTGACCTCCCTTCCTCCCTCTCCCTCATTTATCTTCCTGTCTCCCTCCACCATTCCTTTCCTTCGATCTCTCCCTTCCTTTATCCATCTCTCTCTCTCTCTCTCTCTCTCTCTCTCTCTCTCTCTCTCTCTTATGGTCAGGGCGGGTGAGGGTGGTTGGCAATTCATGAGTCTCATTAATTATGGTAATGGCAGTGGACAGACTTTCCTTCCTCCCCCTCCCCCGCTCTACCTTCCTTCTTCCTTCCTCTTCCTCCATCTCTCTCCCCCCGTTTTCCATCCTCTCTCCCTCCCTCTCCATCTCTCTCACCGGTTTCCCTCCTTTCTCTCTCTTCCTCCATCTCCCTCTTTTCCTCCGCCTATCCCTCCCCCTCTTTCCAACCTCCTCTCTCCCACCCCTCCATCTCACCCTACTCCCCCCTCCCACGCAACACATGTTACTCACTCTACGTACATTGCTCTCTCTCTCTCTCTCTCTCTCTCTCTCTCTCTCTCAGGCACTGAATACATGAATAATTTGGTTACTACGCTGCTTTAATGTACAGTACGTCCGGCTTCTGCATATTCACTTGTATCAATTAATTTTATATCATGTGTAGTGCCACCATTTTCAGTACTACTTTCTATCATTCCTATAAAATTTCCTCTGGACAACAGTGTCGCGCAGGATGATGCTTCTCCCTACTTTCCTGCATGGCTGATGGTCGGAGGGCCTAGGGGGGTGAGGGAGGGTGGGGGAGCGCCTTCTGCTTTGCTACTCATACTGAAACTTCTGTAATTCGTAAACTTCAGTAATTAGAAACCAACCACTTCAATTACGGCTTAACTACCTTGAAACGATCGTAAGGTCTGTGTAGTCCGAAACTATTCTTCACACACACACACACACACACACACACACACACACACACACACACATCCTTCCATGAAAAAAGTACGAGAAAAAACACACATAGAGAGTATCTGAAAATTGACGTGAAAGAAAATATCCAATGCAAGGTACAGTGAAACGCGAGGTGAGGAGTCCTAAGAGTTTTATTTATTTATTTATTTATTCTCTCTCTCTCTCTCTCTCTCTCTCTCTCATACACGCCACAAAACACGGGGCTCTCAAATAACACCGCACCTCTACCTGGAAAAATGTTCATGTAGAATTCCCCACAACTCATCACAATAAAAGTGGAGTAAACATCGCTCCCATATACCTAGCAACTTTCGACGCAAAAAAAAAAGAAAAAAAGAAAAAAGGTGTGCTGTGTGGTGTGGTGTGGTGTGGTGTGGTGTGGTGTGGTGTGGTGTGGTGCGGTGTGGTGTGGTGTGGTGTGGTGTGGTGTGGTGCGGTGTGGTGTGGTGTGGTCCTCAAGGCTCCTCCATTAAGCGAGAGAAATAGCCATGGGATAGCAAGATTAAAATAACATCTTCCTCGGCCTGAAGTGGTTAATATACAGTAATTCATTTTCCTAAAGACTCTCCACTTTCTCCTAATTACGCCTTGGTCAACGGGGAAATGAATATCTGAAGGGTACATTAGGTAACGCAATTATTCCCGGGGTCTTCATTAACCTCTGCGTAAGATCTCATACTCCATCGTAAGTAAATATTCGTAAGATTTTGTATTTTTTGCCCTCTTACGCTTTGGTCAGGAGGGAACTGAATATCTGATGCCTCGACGAGTGTCCTAAATTATTTCTAAGGTCTCCATCCATTCTAACCAAAAATAATTTCCATTTTTATTTTGTCTTCCTTCCTTCCTTTCTTCCTCGTTTCTTTCTTCCTCCCTTTCTATTTTTTCTTCCTTCCTTCTTTTCTTCCTCGTTTCTTTCTTCCTCCTTTTCTTTCCTCTTTACGTAGACTCTTCCCTCTCGTGCGCCCAATTCCTTGCTATAAAATTAAACATAAAACCATTCCAACCTATTACATACTTCCCGAATTCTCCGTAATCGACTTTGACCCAAGAAGTTTCGATTCCGGCCATCTTAAACTTTCCTCTACGCCGCCTTCAATATTAAAAGCCCAGTAGAAGGTGTTGAATTATTCGCAAGGCCTCCACCCCCCTCCCCTGCCTCCAAGCAATCGATAAGAGTCACATGACGGGGCCAAAATCTTTCCCCGTTGGGCTACAGGTGAGAAGCGGCCAGGTGTTGTGATTGACCTTCTTGCACAGGTGTTGATGCCAGTGGGTATGTAGATAAGGAGGGGGTGGGTGGGTGTGTAGGTAGGTAGGTAGGTAGGTAAATAGATAGGTAGGTAGGTAGGTGATCATGTGAAGACAGGGTGACAGGAAAGGAAGGTGAGGTAACAGTGTGGGTGGTCACTTTTTTTTTTTTTTTTTTTTTTTTTTTGTGGTGGTGGTGGTGATAGTTAAGAGATCCAGTAGTGATAATGTGAGCGGCGGTGGTGGTGATGTTAATAGTAACAGCGATAGTAGCTAATATTACTAGTGGAGTAGTACACGTGGGATAAGCTGATAGTACATAGCAGCAGTGGTGGAAGTAGTAGTGGTAGCAGTAAAAACCACAGCGGTGATACTGACGATGCTACCAGTAAAAGTTGTGGTAGGATTAAGAATGGTAGTCTATAAATGGTGGTAGTGGTGGTAGTCTATAAATGGTGGTAGTGGCGGTAGTTAAGAATACAACACTGATGGTAGCGATGACGAGGGAAGGAGTAGATCGACGTAGTAGCTGTCGACTTCGGTTTGATGACGGTGGCAAAAGGAGTGCTGTGGTTTGGGCTGTGGTGGAGGCAATAAAAGAACGGTGCTGTGGTGTGGGAATAACTGTGGTGGTGGTAAAAATAACAGTGTGGCGGCAGGTGGTGCTAGGAAGGGCGGGGAACAGGGCGTGTGTGGGATCTTCGTCATGCTAGTAGAGTTACCCCCCCCCTCTCTACCCCACCTCCCAACCTTCACCTGTCCTCTCATTCTATCTCACCTGAGTTAATTCTCTCCTCTCTCTCTCTCTCTCTCCGCCCCATCCTACTTAACTCTCACTCTCTCTTCGTCCTCCCTCCGTCTCTCCTCTCCTCTCTTAGGTTCTCTCTCTTTCTCTCCCTCCTCTTTTCGTCCCTTATGCACTCTTCATCTGCTCTTCTTTTTTTCGTGTATTCCCCTTCCTCTCCTCGTCTTTCCTCTCTCTCTCTCTCTCTTTCTCTCTGTTATTGAGATTTCACCTCATTACCTTCCTCAATCTCTTTCTCCCCTCGTTCTTTGTCTCCGAGTCAAGTTCCTTTGTTCCTTATTTTCTTTCTTTCTTTCTTGTTGTGCATCTTTCCTTCTTCCTTTGTCCTCCTTTGCTTCCTTTCCTTCCCCTTATACCTCATTCGTCTATCTCTTTTATTTTTTCTTCATGTCTCTCCAGCTTTCTTTATTTGCTTTCTTTTTCTCCATCTTTCTTCGTTCTATCTTCCTTTTTCTTCATTTCTCTTCAATGTCTTCTCTTTATCATTCCCTTTCGGCTCATTTCCATAATCCCATTTCTCTTCGTCCCCATCTTTCATTTCTCACCTTCCTTCTTTGTTCCTTACTTCCATTTTCATCATTTTTTCCCTTCTTTCTTTGTTTCTTATTCATTTTGACCTCATTACTTTTCCTTACTACTTTTTCTTTGTCCTCTGTTCCTTATCCCGTCTTCATTTCTCTATCCTTCCTTCTTTCTTTGTTTCTATGTTTTTCTATTTAATTTCATTCTTACAGTCTTTCTTTACTTTCTTCCCTATTATCTTTTCCACTCATTCTTTGGTTCTTTCTTCTATTTGCTTTCCTTTTTTTTGTTTTCCACTCCATTTATCTTTCCATCTTCTTTGTTTAATTTCTCTTTCGTTGTTGTTATCTTCTCTTGCATTTCTGTTTCTGTCTTTGTCGCTTTCCTTTCCCCTTTTATCTTTCCCCTTGTCTTTGTCTCTTTCCCTTTATTTCTGTTCATCCAATCATTCCTGCTGCTTTTTACTGATTCCCTTTTTTTCCTTATTTTCTTTGTTTATGATCACCTGCTTCCTCTCTCTCTCTCTCTCTCTCTCTCTCTCTTTCCTCCCTACCTCCACATCATCGTCTGTTTATTATTACCTGCCTTTGTGCCATTTTGTCTCCTTCCCTCCCCCCTTCCCTGTTCTTTTCTCTCCCTCCCTCTCTGCCCTCTTCTCCCTCCCTGTATTCTCTCCATCCTTCCCTGCCCGCCTGCCTCCCTGCTCTCCTTCCCTCCCTCCTGTCTCTCATGCCTCTCTCACTACCTACCTCACTCTCTTCCTCCTTGCCTGCTTCCCCGCTTCTCTCGCTCTCTACTCTCTCTCTCTCTCTCTCTCACCTCCTTCCCTGCCTGCCCTCTTTAGCTGTGTGCCAGCCGCTCTCCTTCGCTCCATCTCTCCCTTTTTTCTTTCCTTCCTGATTTCCTCCATCCATGACTGCTTTCCTATTCATCTCCTTTCCTGCCATCCTTCCTCCCAACCTTCCATCCTTCATTTCCTGTCTATCTTCTCTTTCTCCGTGCCTGCATGTCTACCTAAGCCCTCTACCTACGTACCTACCTACCTACAGTACCTACCTACCTTCTCTCTCTACATGCCTACCTACCTTCTCTCACTCCTATCTCTATGCCTGTCTACTTTCTCTCTCTCTACCTGCCTACTAACCTTCTCTCCCTCTACCTGCTTGCATGCCTGCCTAACCTCCCTCTCTGCCTACCTGCCTTACTTCCTGCCACCCTGCCTGCCTCCACCCACAACTCATTACACCCACCCCACCCAACCCATTATCTCCCCCACTCACCCCCACCATTACCCCCATTGCCATTATAAGCCTCTCTTTATCAGTATTTCCCTCACTCTCACCTTTCCCACACTCCCACCCCACCCATCATTCCTTCACTCATTCATTTCATTCATTTTCTCCGTTAATCTTTTTTTTTTTCATTATCACAGTTTCCATTATCTTTACACTTCCTTCTTTAACCTCTCTCTCTCTCTCTCTCTCTCTCTCTCTCTCTCTCTCTCTCTCGTGTAAAACCAGCATGGCATGAGTAGAAACGTGTCTATAAATAAAAACAACGATAAATCAATAAGTGACATGGCAATTTCCAGTGTCGTTGTGTGTGTGTGTGTGTGTGTGTGTGTGTGTGTGTGTGTGTGTGTGTGTGTGTGTGTGAAAGTATGTATGCATGTACGCACGAGTGTATATAACTATTTAAACGTATGTGTGTTTGTGTGTGCTTGGAGGTGTGCGTGTGCTTATGTGTAGTTCGCTGAGCATCTGTGTGTCTGTATGTGCGCAAGTGTGTATATATGCATGTATGAATGGATGTATATTTGTGTGTGTGCGTGTGGTGGTAGGGCGGACGGGCGTGGCCACCAGTTCCCAGGATCGATCACGCACGCACGCACACCCCCCGACCCCTGTACACGCTAACACACACACACACACACACACACACACACACACACACACACACACACACACACACACATACACACTTCCATCCGCTATATAAGAACAAGCTGGCATGATACCTATACAAAAAAAGAGAGAGAGAGAGAAAAAAAAACAGCATTTATATTATTAATAAAACATCCACACCAACCCTGGCCCTCCCCACACACACATAAACACACAAACACACACACACCACCATAATTCTCAAACACCCACACATTAATCTCTCTCTCTCTCTCTCCTCTCTCTCACGCACAGCGGCAACCTTGGTACAATATTCCTCCCTCCCCCCCCCTTCAGCAGGTTAGGCTGGAGTGAGAGGGACTGAGTGAGTGTGTGGAAGTGGGAGAGATAGGGGAGTGTGGGAGACGGTGTGGGAGAGGGGGAGTGAGAGCGTGGGGTGGGCATGTGGAGGAGTGGCAGAGAGAGAGAGAGAGAGAGGTGTTTGGGGAGTGGAAGGGGAGTGGAGAGAGAGAGAGGGATGAAAGGGGTGAAAGTGGGAGTATGGGAGTGGAGTGGGGAGTGAATGAAATGGAAGGAGAGTGTGTGGGAGCATGGGAGGAGTGGTCGGGGGAGTGGGAGGAATGTGTGAGAGGGAGGAGGCAAAGGGAGAGAAATGCTTAACTGGGGAAACATATTTTGGAATTGTGTATGTGTGTGTGTGTGTGTGTGTGTGTGTGTGTGTGTGTGTAAACCCCCTTGCGTGCCGACCTACTAAACATACATACACACATACATAAATATATACATACATATGGTACCCAAAAAGGGCTAGGTCTATAAGAGTGCAGTAAAACGAATGTTAAGTTTTAGAGTTGAAATGATGTACAAACTAATCCAATCCAGGTCAGGGAGCAGCACAGGTCAGTGTTCTAAATCCCAAAGTACAGTTCCGGTCAATAGTCCTTTTACATTATTTCGAAACGGTGTCAGAGGTTATGATTTATTGCTATAGTAAATGATATATATATTTTTAAATGGTCTGGCGTCTCGCTATGTGTGACTGCCTAGAAGAGAGAGAGAGAGAGTGTTGACTTGACGCTAAGCAGAGGTAAGACTGATGATAATAATAATAATAATAATAATAATAACAATAATAATAATGATAATAATAATAATAATATGTGGAAGACGATGGGCTGACAAGGAAAAAGAAAGACCACAGTGTAAATAAATGCTGAAAAATTAGTGAGCCTGAGCAAATGGAGGGAAGGTGAGAGAAGCTGGAGGAAGAGTGAGAGGTGATCTATACGCATGGACTCTCTCTCCCCCTCTCTCTCTCTCTCTCTCTCTCTCTCTCTACCAACCCTTACAAACTTCTTCCACAATTTAGGTCTTGAAACTTCCTCCTTCACCTCTATAAGTTCCTACAGAAGTTAGGTACCTTAATCTCTCTCTCTCTCTCTCTCTCTCTCTCTCTCTCTCTCTCTCCTGTGTAATCCTCCACTATCCCCCTCCTACCCACGGTCAGCTGAGCCTCTGGGAATGCAGCGTGGGTGGTGTGTGTGTGTGTGTGTGTGTGTGTGTGTGTGTGTGTGTGTGTGTGTGTGTGTGTGTGTGTGTGTGTGTGTGTGTGTGTGTGTGTGTGTGTGTGTGTGTGTGCGCGTGCGTGCGTGCGTGCCTGCGTGTGTGTGTGTGTGTGTGTGTGTGTGTGTGTGTGTGTGTGTGTGTGTGTGTGTGTGTGTGTGTGTGTGTGTGTGTGTGTGTGTGAGAGAGAGAGAGAGAGAGAGAGAGAGAGAGAGAGAGAGAGAATTAATCCACCCCTTGGTCTCCCCACTCTCTCTTCCTCTTCTCCCCTTCCCCACTCCCTCTTCCTCTCTCCCCCACCCTTCCTCCCTCCTCCCCTTCCCCTTACCGCTTGGCTGTCAATCTATTCTACGCTCAGATCTACATATTTATTTTTATTTATCGACAAATTTAGAAATCTTTGCACAATTAGAGAGACATCTTAGAAATCATAGCACATTTCTTAGCGATTTTGGAGATTCATTTTGTTATATTCTACTTTCTAAGCCTCTTTTTTTTTAATTCTGATTTGTCTCTCTCTTTTTTTTACGTTTGTGAATTTCGCATGGCAACATAAACTATCCTGTCATTCATCCGCCTGCCTCTCTCTCTCTCTCTCTCTCTCTCTCTCTCTCTCTCTCTCTCTCTCCAACTCGTCCACACGGTAGCACCCCATCCATTCCCCTCTCGTGGGGAAGGGAAAGGGGGGGAAAGGGATTAAGGCAAAGGAAGGAAAGTACGTAGGATGTGGTGAGGGAGGGAAGAGGGAGAAAGGGGAGAAGCAGAGTGGTTAGGGAGGGGGTAAGGGGTGAAGGTGGAGGGGTGGATTAAGGGAAATGGAGACAGTAAACTAGGTAGGATTGGGTGAAAGGGAAGATGGGAAGGAAGAGGAAGAATGGGTAAGGAATAGGGGGGAAGGAAGTAGAAATGGAGGATGGAAGGGAAGAGTGAGGTAAGGGAAGTGGAGAAGAACAGAGTCGGGAGGAAAGGGTTGGAATGAGGAGTGGCAGGGTGAGGGGGAATAAGAGACAGGGAGAAAGACATGTCGGCAGGAGAGTATGCTTTGGGCGTGGGGTAAGGACGGATGGGGAGTGTGTTGGGTGTAGGGTATGTGACGATGTGGATGGACGTGAGGTTTAGTGTGTGGTACAAGTAAAGGAAGGGTGGATTTGGTGGAGTTTTTGTGTGAGGTGTGGTGGGGTACAGGGTGTGGGATGGGGGAGGGTCTGGGATGAAAGCGGGTGTGGGAATGTGTATTTGCAGGTGTTGGGTATACAAAAGGGTGGGGGTAGGCGACGAGTGTGAGTGAGCTGGAGGGTGTGTGGTGCGTGTGGGTGAGGGGAGGAGGGTGTGGGGTGCCCGTGGGTGAGGGGGGAGGGAGGGTGTGGGATGCATGTGGGTGAGGAGAGAAGAAGGGTGTGAGAGTGGGAGCATTGTAACAGGGGAGGTGTGGTACAAAAGCAAACAAATGTCTACCGAACAACTGACCTTTATTCGGACGATTGCTGAGGGTACAATATGACAGACAAATTAATCATATATATTCTCTCTCTCTCTCTCTCTCTCTCTCTCTCTCCACACACACACACACACACACACACACACACACACACACACACACACACACACACACACACACACAGAGCAGTATCGACCTGGAAATGAGTGACTGAAGCATGTCTAGGCCATCAGTGTGTGTGTGTGTGTGTGTGTGTGTGTGTGTGTGTGTGTGTGTGTGTGTGTGTGTGTGTGTGTGTGTGTGTGTGTGTGTGTGTGTGTGTGTGTGTGTGTGTGTGTGTGTGTGTGGTCAGAGTGCAGGTTCACCTTCACCCTCACGCTACATACCACTCCATTCCACCACTCCTGATATATGGATTGACAGATAGACAGACAGACAGACAGACAGACAGACAGACACACACACACACACACACACACACACACACACACACACACACACACACACACACACACACACACACACACACACACACACACACACACACACACACACACACACACACACACACACACACACTGTGCGAGTATGAAATTAATAATGAATAAGGAATTCCATACGTGTGTGTGCATGTGTGAGAATGTCGGAGTGTGTGTAGTCATTCCACTGTAATGTTCTGTGTGTGTGTGTGTGTGTGTGTGTGTGTGTGTGTGTGTGTGTGTGTGTGTGTGTGTGTGTGTGTGTGTGTGTGTGTGTTTACAAGTGGTTCAATAAGCCTGAAACCCAGAACTATGACAACAGTTGATGTAAAACCTTCTCTCTCCGTCACCACAAACCCACATCACAACACCACTAAAGTGATGTGTAGGAATATCACCCTTCATCTCAACATCTCATCCTTTCACTCTACTGTACGAGCGATCACACATCATCATCATCATCATCATCATCATCATCATCATCACCATCAACATCAACGTCCTTGGATTTCTAGTGACTAAACCCAAACTTTTCATTCATCAAAATCTTCACTTCTACCTCGTGTGTACTTACATCACATTCTCCAATCACCAACTCACCGTCATCACACACACACTGCCATAATACCATATCATCATCAAAATACTCGTACTACCACAACTATTACACACTACCACCACCACACCAAATTACTACCGCTATCAATACCACAGAACATGCACAAACACCATCACTATCGTACACCCACCAAGCGACCAAACATATTACCACCACTACAGAAACTACTACTACTACTACCACACCAAACCACTACCATCATCCCACTCCATCATTATTACAGAACATGCATAACCACAATCACCAGCACACACACACACACACACACACACACACACACACACACACACACACACACACACACACACCATCCCTACATCCACCCCTATCATGCTACCACCTACTCTCACTGATTACATACGGCACATCCTGTACACACAGAAAAAGAAAAACCGAAAAAAAAAGCAAAATTAAAAAATATATCCACGAACTCTTTGCGTGGAGGTAATATACTCGAACTCCCAAAATTTATGGGTTTCAGATTTTTAAAAAGAATTTGTGATATTTCAGATTTCAATAGTACAACATCCGCCATCACGAAATCTGGGAGAGTCAGTGAATGGAGAAACATCTTCAAATCATTATCGTCATTATTCTAAACTTATTTTCCAGTACAATATTATGCATGGGGTGGGCAGGATCCAGAGACAGAATCGAGAAAACACACACACACACACACACACACACACACACACACACACACACACACACACACACACACACAAATGCAGCAAAACGTCACAGATCTAAATCCCTCTTTATACTGTAAACCTTTCCCTAGCTACCATGCACTGCCATCACATGGTTCCAAATACTGTGCACACCTCACTACCATGCACAGTACTCCCATCCCTCCTCTCTCTCTCTCTCTCTCTCTGGGGTCAGTTCAACAAGTGCCACATAAATTACAGAAAGGGTATTCATTACGACCCCCAAGGCACAAGGCAAAAAGCACACCTCAACTAAAAATATCACCCCTTGTTCTATAAATGCCTTAACACATACATACAGAGACGCTGGCACACACACATACATACATCAGATACATATATACATAAACACATACAAGAAAACACACATACCGGTACACAGACTTAAACATACACATCCATACATAAATGCACACACAAGCATATATATAAATACATACATACATGCACCCACATATATATAAATACATACATACACACATACATACACATACACGAATATATACAAATGACACACACACACACACGCACACACACACACACACACACACACACACACACACACACACACACATAACCAAATATCAAGGTATACCATTCAACCTAGCTACATTACTTTTACTCTAACCTGGCCTAAAACTGCCATCTCCATCTTGAATGCTGAGTTGTAACATTAACACTAGAACACGACGCTAATTACGAAGACGTGGTATGGAAGGATGTAAAGCAGCAGTATTGTCTTTTTCTGCCACTGATCCACGCGATATAAGCTGCAAGAGGACGAAAATCTAGGCCAAGTTAGTGACGAAGAGGTGTCTCCCTCCTTCTAAATCTCTAAAATGATCTGGCCTAACCTTACCACAATGTTCTCACGTTAATCTGGCTAATGTGCAACTAGTATGTCTATGCACGTAAGAACACACTCTAACCTACTATAACCTAGTATTATCCAACTTAACCGAAGATGATGATGATGATGATGATGATGATGATGATGAAAATAGCAATGACGGCGATGACTAAGGTAATCCAACTTAGCTTCCCTAACCCTTTAAACTCTTGCTTTGTCACATCCAACACATAAGAAACTGCTGCCATCATTCCCATCATCACTGGAATCAAACCTAATCTAATCTAACCTAACCTAACTTCCTAAACCAATGCAACCAATCAGCTTAACCTAATTAGCTAATCCACTTAACCAGCCAGAATCACATCACAGCACTACATTTATTTTTTCCAATGGGCTACCTAATCCACGCGTGACGAAACCCCACCTAACTAAACTACATCAATCTACCAAATCAAAGCTGACAGAAGATACGGTTTGCCTCTCTGCTTATCGAAGGCTTATCGTCCTGAAGGGGTTTATCGGGACGAAATCTAACCCCTCCCCCCTTTTCGCAAAGTCTAGTTTACGCTGAATAAAATCGTCAGGAGAGGGCGAAAATTTAGTGAAAAAGACGTTCCCGGGTCCAATAGCTTTAGGGTAAAAAATAAAGATGTGAAAGTGTTGGCGACGTAAAGGAACGGAGGTGGGCGTGGCAGGAGGGTGAGGGGGAGGAATGGGGATACGAGGAGGGATCTAAGGGCGAGGAAGGACGAGGAGGAAATATGTGGGAAGAGAGGGTGAGGAGGGAGAAGGAGAGAACGGGATGGTGAGGAAAGAGAGGATGTTGAGAGTGGAACGGAGGAGATGAGAGAGAAGCAGGGGTAACATCAGTATTGGAGGAAAGGAAGGGTGTAAAGCAGAGAGGAGAGAAGAGGATGGGTGTGGAGATGAAGTAGGGTGTGGGCAGGGAGAGTGTGTGAAGCGGGACGAGAACCATGAAAAGGAGAACATTGGAGGAGAGGAAGGACGTGAGGAGGGAGAGGGCGTTGGGTAGGACGTGGAGAGAGGAGAGTGGAAAAGAGGCATGGGGGTGGAGGGAAAGAAGGGAAAAGTGCAAGAAAAGAGGAGAGGACAGGAGAGGCGTGAGGGAGACAGACGAAGAATAGGAAGGATGGGGAGGACAGGAAGAGAAGTGAAGGGAAAGCTCGTGAGAAGAGGATACGAAAGGTATGCATGGGAGAGAAGTTGAGAGGAAATGTATAGCTATGAAAGGTAATAACACCAGGAGAGGAGAGGAGAGGAGAGGAGAGGAGAGAGGAGAGTGAGGGTGAGGGAGGGCGAGGCAGGGCAAGGACAGCAGCAGTATCGACCAGCCGAGTGATGAGTCAGGAGTAGGAGCACGAGGAGGGGCTGTCCTAACCTCTACCTCTAAAACTAGCCCTACCCCTGCTACTACTACTACGACTACTACTACTGTACTACCACCACCACTACTACTACTACTGCTTTTGCTATTACTATTATACTTATACCACCGCCACCACTACTACATCTACTCTCATGTCACTACTGATACTGTTCTCAACTCCCCACCCCAACCATCATAACTATTACTCTTACTACTACTACTACTACTACTACGACTAATACTCTCACTAGCATTACTACTACTCTGCTCCAACTACTGCCATAACTGCTACCATCGCATCAAGTTACTGTTATAACTTTCATTCATATGTTCATGTGCTATCATTACTACATGTATTACGTCTACTACTCTACATCTACTACTAACATTACTACTATCAATACTTCCACTATCTCAGCTATCTCTTCCTAACCCTTCCCAGACACACCACAAACATCACCTTAACATCACCACCACTACCATCCACTATTTCCTACCACCACCACCATTAACAGATATCCCTACCTTACAACCATTACCGTCACTCACATACTCTCTACTACCAATGCCACAACACCGCCACCATTACCATACCATCACTACCATCACCATACCATTCACGTACCATCTCCCCAACACCAGCACTACTTTTATCCGCCACTCACATAACCATAAATACAAATCAGATTCACCCACAACACGAGACAAACAAAACGACCCCCACCCTTCCTTCCAACCCTCCCTCCCACCCTACCTAGTACCTACTGTCCTACCTATGTAAATCCAGAGGCTGCCCAGGTGTTGTGTTTTCCAATCTATATTAATCGAATCGTCATCAAATTCCACTTCATCTCTACATTTTTCAGTCATTCAACACAACTGTCCTATCTACATGTAAATCTAGTCACTCAAATAGGTGTCAAAGAGCTGTTCGTTCCTATAGTCTGTAATCACCAGGTCCTACACTTGCCCTATATAGGCTACTTATGTATCTAGTGTATGTCAGAGTGCTATGCGTTACTATACTTTGCTATCTCCCTATCTAACAAACTGCCCTAATGATAAATCCATGCTGTTTATTTCTATACTTTATAATCTTCGGTCATAATGGTTGCACCGGCTACACAAATCTACTGGTCGTCATTGTTCAGTGTTCTTACTTTCCCCAATCACCAAACACAGCAATTAAATCTAGGTATATAAATCTAGGTATACAAATCGAAGTACGTAAATTCAGTGGCCGTCAATGTACCACACTCCCTCTCCAAAAATGACAACTGTTCTAGCTATATAAACCAATGGGTCGCCAAAGTCCAATTCATTCCTAATTTTTCCTTTCACTCAATACAACAGCTATTCATATACCTTACACTTCTTGGATGTCAAAAAGCTCTACATTCCTATCTTCATTTGTGTCTGTATTAGTCCATATCGAGTCTACTGCATGAATGGGCTTCCGCGGGGAGACTGAGAGCAAGAATTAACCCCATTCCATACAGGCGAAGTACGAGAGGGGAAGGGGTGACTAAGATGAAAGATGCATGTGTATGTGGAAGTGCTTTACTGTGTGTGTGTGTGTGTGTGTGTGTGTGTGTGTGTGTGTGTGTGTGTGTGTGTGTGTGTGTGTGTGTGTGTGTGTGTGTGTGTGTGTGTGTGTGTGTGTGTGTGTGTGTGTGTGTGTGTGTGTGTGTGTGTGTGTGTGTGTGTGTGTGTGTGTGTGTGTGTGTGTGTGTGTGTGTGTGAATCTGTATGTCATCAGCAAACCCACTGGACAATACAACTACACAAGATCACTTTCCAGGCTTTTACAATCCAGTATATGCCCAAGCCCTCTCCAATCCCCACATCACATAACACAGCCCGTTACCAAAGCCCCCTCAGCACATAACACAGGACGTTACTAAAGCCGCTACATTACCAGCCCCATAACACTAACGAGAGAGCACTTCCATCACAGACCACCATTAGCACGACCACTGCCTGTCAGGAACCACCATTTGCGTCACTTAACACGGCTAATAAAAACACTCATAACAGCACTAATAACAGTCATTACACACACACACACACATACACACACACACACACACACACACACACACACACACACACACACACACACACACACACACACAATTACTAACATGTACTTCCCCAAATACTCGTAGTGCCCTGATTACCACTACCTGCATGATTACTTGCTTGTTCATCTATATGCCACTAAATTTTCAAATCAAACTATACAAATCATCAAAACTATAAGCCCTACATATATCACGGGATCTGTAACTACTTGGACAGGCATTTCCTCAGTAACAGGGGCTAATAAAAACACTAATAACTACAAACAACACACACACACACACACACACACACACACTCCTAGTTATATTAATTTTCTTCATCACACAACCATACGCCAACACTACCACTCGAGGTAGTGTATATAACACCATCTATTTCACGACATATTATTTCTGTGACATATTTCCAGGCCAGTCTGTAATCACAAAGACACACATTTTCCACTCCACACGGATCCCAGATTGTCCAATTTGGGTGACTTAGCACATCCGTTCACATCAATGCAATATTCGGCACACTTCACGAACATACACACGCACGCTTCATCTTAGGCACCGATGGCTTCTGTAATGGAGTGTAGGCTTTACTTATGGTTACGCGTTCATTCATCACTTTAGGTATTGGTGGTTTATATATAACAGATTCAGGGTTCATTTTTTGGTATCATATACATCTATCCATTTATCTAAATATACGCAGACAAACGGATAGATGAACAGATATGGGACCGCGTGTCGTATTCTGATGGAATGTTTGGGCGCTTTCTTTGTCAGTCAGAGTCACTTCTGGTAGCTCTATTGGTTGCATCTGATGGGCAATAGTATAAGCATAATTTTCACTTCAGGCAGCATACAGAAACGAGTCCTGGCTTCACTTCAAGCACCAGTAGCCTATATAAAAGGACTCCAACCAGACCAGGTAGACTAGCCCACCATCACCTGCCGCCGTAATCCGGAAATGCCGTAAGCATAATTACACACACACTTCCGGCCTCTGCACACACGAGGTAATCACGCTGTTGCGAACCACTTACACCGGCACTAATCTCAGGTGAGCTTTGTTAATCATCTCAAGGTAAGTTCAGTTAATTATCGCAACTTATTATCAACACACCTGAGAGCTCTTACCTTCACGTACCGGTACTCAATTGACACCAAAATGCCAGTAATGTTAGTCTGATCTTGAACGAGGGTTATACTGAAGGATGCGTTATATCAACATACCGAGAGTGTGTACACGGTCGAATATTGTAAACTGTTCATGGTGTGTGGAGCTACGAAATATGACAGATTAGTATATCGAGGGGTATTTCACACGCTTCTGGTTCAATACGGGGATGTGAAATAAGGAATAAGAAACACATATATACAGAGCCGAATATATCACACAGTCCTTGGTATGTGCTGAAATATGAAACACAGAAACAAAACACACGTAAGCACATAGACGAATATTCTAAACACAAAGCATACATAAGAAACCACACGAATTTTTCAGGTATTTTTTGACATGAGCTGTGAAACAAGCCACTGAGGTTTAAAGACGAATAGTTTACAAATTTCTTGGTATATACTGATATGTAGTGACACAAAACAAACTTAAATACAGAAGGGAATATTTTACACACTTCATAATACTCCTTAATCCAACATGTACAACGAGACACACATCAGTATGGGTAGGAATATATTAAACTGGTTCTGGGATGTAGCTTTTGATATATGGACGGCAGTAATGGCGTGAAGGCAGGTGGGTGGGCGAGGGGTTTGAGGGATGATACCCAGGCCAAATCCCAGATGGTGCCCTCGCCTCCCAGCTGACAGATGTGTCCACCAGCAGAGGCACCTCCACCTGCCTCACGTCACGCAGGGCACACACAATGACACCGTGACACAGCTTCATCGACAGACAATGACACGGTGATACAACTTCATGGACATCAGAGTCGCCTCCACACACACCAGGTACTACACAAACAAAAGATCTTTACGTGGCTACCATGTGTAACCGCGTGTGTGTGAATGAATGTGTATGTGGGTATCAGGAACACATAAACCTTATTTTCCAAAGCTGAACGGAGCCAGAAAATTATATGAAAACGTAATTAATCTGCTTATGCTTTGAAAAACAATTATGGCAAATTCGGATTTTCATTTCTATCACTTCCTATCCATTTTTATACAATAAGTGAACAGCACTTTAAAGGCGATGTTACATCTTTCAAACTTGACAAATTCGTAATAGAAGATTCGTATTTCAAACCTAGAGGTGATGGTGAGGGCAGCCTTCCCTATGTCATCCCTTTAAAATTTTTGATCCCAATAAAATGTAGTGGCTCCACAGCTGCACTGGGGAGGGTAGAGGTGTTGGTGTGCGGTGTGTGTTTACCTGAGGACCAGCATGGTCAACAAGTCCGAGCAGGAGCATCCGTTGTTAGTGAACCACATCTGGCGCGGTGCTCGCTACACCCACCCCCGCCACCCTCCGCCACTTCCCGCTGCCATGTGGCGACTGAGCCAACACCAACTCCACCACCACCACCACACCAGCGCCGCGTGTGTGTGTGTATGTGCGTGTGTGTTCCCACCACGGCGTGTCTGTGTATGTGCGTGCGTGCGTGATCCAAACTTGCGCGTGAGGGGCGGTATATGCGCGGCAGCCACACCCACACTACCACCACCAGCACCACACACACACACACCCATACCACCATCACTACCACGCCTGCCTCACCACACACCACACACACGCCACCGCCCTCCCTGCCCTCACACCCACACCCACACACATCCTCCCACCCACGTCCACCTTACCACCACCAGCCCATTCTCACACCCACTCTTAAACCAGCATCACTATCAAGTCTGCCTCACCAAAGCTCACACACGCCCTCCGCCTTCCCTGCCTTCACATCCACACCCACACCCACATCATCACCACCCCTTACACCACACCCACACATCTATACACACCATCATACACCCAGTATCATCCACCTATTCAACCACCCCTCCACCCACACTACTGTCACCCCCTCACCTCTCTCTCTCTCTCTCTCTCTCTCTCTCTCTCTCTCTCTCTCTCTCTCTCTCTCACCCACCACACCAGTACCCTAACTCCACAACTCTCATTCCATCCTTCCTGAGATGAAACACACGACAAATAAAAATAACATACCTGTATGATAATTCTCGCTTCATACCTTAGATTTTAATTTGCAGGTAAAACAAGATACCTGGTGAAATCTGGACTGTTCTTTCCTTGTCCTTACCTGAAAAAGAAAATGCAAAGTTACGACTGGGGAATTTATTATTATTATTATATAGTGTTATTATTATTATTATTATTATTATTTATTCTGTCGTTAAAACCATCAGTCTGCTGGATTCCACGCCTGTTTCATCCCTCCCTCTCCCCCCCCCCACTTAATATCTCATTCCCTGCATCCACCCTCCCTCACCCCCATACCCACGCCCTCACCCCCATACCCCCTCCCCTCACCTTCCCTTCCCTACCCCAAGCCACCAATCGCCTAGCACCCCAACAATGCCCTCTGTCACCCTCACTACACACACACACACACACACACACACACACACACACACACACACACACACACACACACACCAACTGCAACTATTTCATCAACCCGTCGTCATATCGAAAAATTTTCAGTAAGATAAAGCTTCACATATCCTCCTATCCAATCTATTGATTTCTCTATCTATTCTGCATCTATCTATCTGCTACTCATGTCAATCTATCTGTCTATCTGTAAATAAATCTATCTATTTTTACCTACCTACCTAACCACATCTCTATCTATCCATCCACCTACCTACCTACCTGCTTATTTATGTGTCTATCTATGTACCTATTTATCTATCTATCTACCCTCGTCTCTCCCTCCCCCAGCGTGGGCGTACCAGCGTAGCTTCTCACCCTCCTAACCAACACCCCCAGGGGACCCTCTCATACACCAGGATTCACACCACAACACCAGTCTCTATCATACCACGCTATACCTCTCTACCAATGGAATATACCGCTCTCTCTCTCTCTCTCTCTCTCTCTCCAATTTGATCATTATTAATTCCGGAGATATCATCATGGAGGAGGAGGAAGAGGAAGAGGGAGGATAGATGAGAGGAGGAGGAGGAGGAGGAGGAGGAGGAAAAGCCAGAAAGGAGAGGAGAGATGGAGAGGGCGGAGGAGAAGGAGGGAATGGAGTGGAGGAGAAGGAGGGAATGGAGGGGGGAGAAGAGACGACGGTAGAGAGATTGACACAGGGGAGAAGAAGGGAGAGTGAAAATGAGGAAGAGGGATAGGGAGAAGGCGGGGGTGATAGAGGGGGGAAAGGGAGAGGGATGGGACGAGGAGGAAAGGGAGAGGAGGGAACTGGGAGAAGGGAGGAGGAGAGAATACGACGAAGAGAAGAATGGGGGAAGGGAGACAACCACACCCCGCCTTGATGGACAGGGGGATGGGAGGGAGGAGGGGAGGGTGGGAGGGGCGGAAATGGGAAGGGAGAGTAAATGAGGGAAGAGAGGGGAGACAATTGGAAAGGAAGCGGCGGTGCGGGAGAGGAAAAACGAAGGGAAGGAAACGGGAGGGAGAGATGGCGAGAAAATAACTGGAAAATGCAAGGAGAATGGGGGAGAAAATGGGTGGAAATGGGGTAATGAAATGATCTGAATGGAAGGGAATGGAGGAAAGGAAAGGGATGGAATGGGATGGGAAGGGAAGGGAAGGGAAGGGAGGGGAGGGGAGAGAAGGAGAAAAGAAAAGAAAAAGAAAAGAAGGAAAGAGGGCAAGGAGAGGAAGGGGAAGGAAGGAAAATTAACAGAAGGAAGGACGAGAAGAGAAGAAGAAAGAACCCAAGGACAGGAAGGAGAGGGAAGGCTGGGGAATGAGAGGACACAGAACAGAGAAGAGAGGGGGGGGGAGGGAGACAGGACAAACTGCTGGAGCGAATTAGGCTGAGTGAACGAAATAAAAAGCAACATCTACTGACCAAGCACTCAAGAAATTAGAACGAAAAAATACGAAACAGTAAAAGATGACTAGCTTAGAAGACGATGAAGGGAAGAGGGACTGAAGAGAATAATTGTAAGGAAAGACACAGAAACATACGAAGGACGCGAAGGACAAGGGACAGTAAGGATGGATAGTAGGAGGGATAAAAAGGGAAGGAGGAAGGATGAAAGAGGCTATAATGGAAGGATAAGCTGAGAAACGGTAAAGACAAAGGTGCCAGGCAAACGACAGGGAAGGAAGTCAAGGAAGAAGGAGACGGAGTTGTCAGCAGGATGAGGGACGCACTGAATGGAAAAAAAATATCATCACAATCATCATCAACGACAACAATAACAGCACAACAATAACAATACTATTATAATCGTCTTCTCAACGTTTTTCTCACTTAAGAATGCACACACACACACACACACACACACACACACACACACACACACACACACACACACACACACACACACTAAATCTACGGAGTTCTCACGCCATATTTCCTGTCGACTAAATTTACCAAATTATAAATACCGACAGCGAAAAAAAAAAAAAAAAAAAAAAAAAAAAAATTGCCCTTGACCGTCTTTTTAAAGGACTGAGATGTAGATAAGGGGACGCACCGGAGAGAGAGAGAGAGAGAGAGAGAGAGAGAAGGGGGGGAGGTGAAGAATGTGAGGTATGAGCAGTAATGAAGGAAGGGAAGAGGGGAGAGGCAACAAAGAGGGGAAAGAGGGGAGAGAGAAGAAAGAGGGAAGGTTAATGTCACCCCATAAGCCACTTAGGGAGAGGAAGGAAGGGGAGGGGAGGAGAGGGGGAAAGGTAGGGGAGGTGGGGGGAGGGGAAGGTGAATATGAGGAAAGGATTGGGGCAGGGTTTGAGGGGGGGAAAGACAAGGGGAAGGAGGATCTGGGGAAGAGGAAGAGAGAGGGGATGGATGAGGGGAAGAGAATGGGTGAGGGGAAAAGGCACTGGAGGAGGGAGAGAGAGAGAAAGAGGGGAGGCAGAGAGGTAAGATGGAGATACGAGGGTGAGGGAAATAGAGAAGGGAGGGTAGGGAGAGAGAAGGGGAGAGTTAAAGGAAAAGGGGAAGAGGAAGGGGTGGGTGGAAGGAGGAGAAATTGGGGAAGGAGGGGAAGATGTGTTGTGGGAACGAGGGGGGAGAGGAAAATAAGGGCGGAGAACGGGGGGAGGGAGAAGAGGAAGAGGAGGGTAGAAAGAGGAGGAAAGGGAAGGGAAGGGGGGAGGAGAGGGTGGGGAGAGGGGAGTGAAGGAGAAAAGTGATGTCTAGTGATTAAAAGGGGAGAGTTGATGAAGCTGGAGGTCTGTTATTAATTCATTTCTATTGTTGGACGAAAATTTATACCCTCCTTAATTGCGATGCGTCCTTCAAAGGTGAAATAAACACGTCTATAGTCAGCCAGAATTTAATAGAGGAGACATAATGGTGCAAGAGGGATTATGCTGTTCTCTCTCTCTCTCTCTCTCAAGTAGCTAGAAATGAAGGCTAAAATGAAAGCTCGTACAGAAAGGGAGAGGAAATATGATGGATAAAATAATAATAATAATAAAAAAAAAAAACTGAAGGGTAGCCACAAGCGGAAATGGAACAGGAAAAAAGGGGGTGAGGGGAGAGACGGGAGGTGTGAGCTGGGGTGAAGGGGAGGGGGTAAGAGAGAGGGAGTGAAAGGCGGGGGAGGGTGTCTGAGAGAGGGGAGGGAAAGGGGAGGGTGTCTTGAGAGAGGGGAGGGAAGTGGGAGGGTGTCTTGAGAGAGGGGAGGGAAGAGGGAGGGTGTCTTGAGAGAGGGGAGGGAAAGGGGAGGGGTTTGAGAGAGGTGAGGGAAGGGGGAGGGTGTCTTGAGGGAGGGGAGGGAAGGGGAAGGGTGTCTGAGAGAGGGGGAGGAAAGAGAGGGGGGGTTTGGGAGGAGGAAGGACCCAGTAGAAGAGGGGCCAGTGGGGGAGCATAGCGGGAAGATTAAACCAGTGGGGAGAAGGGGTCACTGGGGAAGGGGAGTGGGATCTTGCTGAGAGGGAAAGGGGGAACGGAAGACCGGTGGGGGAGGGGGAGGGGTCAGATGAGGGAATGTAGCTGGGGGAAGGGGAGGAGTGAGGGAAGATCAGAGGGGGGAAGGGGGGAAGAGTGTTCTGTGAGGAGGGGGGGGGTTCAATGATGAGGGGCAGGATTAGTGGGGATGGGTGGAAATCCGGGGTGCGGAAGGGGGAATAGAAGTGAGTGTGATGGAAGGATGTGAATGATAGGCAAAGTGTAGGCCTGGGGAGAATGAAAGAAGGAGAGTGCGACAGATGTATGAGGTTCGTGGAATGGCATCATGCTGGGCGAGAAGTAAGATCTGGGATTGTAGTGGATGAGTGAGGCTGATAATGTGATGTGGTGCTGGTATGAAGGTGTGGAGGTGGTATAAAGTTATGGGGCTGGTATGAAGGTGTGGAGCTGGTATGAAGGTGTGGAGTTTGAGTGTCATAGTGCTGAAGTGATTTGAGTTGCTGAAGAGCGGTGCTGAGTGACTACAATGTGTGTGTGTGTGTGTGTGTGTGTGTGTGTGTGTGTGTGTACTCACGACCAGGAGGCATCACACCACAACACCACTCAGCATTACACTCACCTGGAAAGAAAAAAATCAAGAATATCAGTCACACGGCCAAATACAACAATGCTACCAGTGTTAATAATTACACCACCACCACCACAACCACAACCACCACCACCACCACCACCACCACCACAACCACAACCACAACCACCACCACCACCACCACCATCACCAATCATCATCATCATCATCAACCTCTAATCTGCTTACCTGATATGCCACAGATAACAAAGGCTTCCCCTGGCCCTCACATCAGCAACTAAAGAAAGCCCAGTTAGCAGGTATGAAACGGAGCGGAAGCCTCTCTCTCTCTCTCTCTCTCTCTCTACTATGTTTTCTTCTTCTTCCTCATTTCTCTCTCTCCCTCCCTTCATTTCTTTCATTTCCGCTCTCTCTCTCCCCTCCTTAACCTCCCCCCTCTCCCCTCACTTCCTCCCCTCCTCAACCTCCTACCTCTCCCTTCACTTCCTCCCCTCCTCAATCTCCCACCTCTCCCCTCACATCATCCCCTCCTTAACCTCCCCTCCCTCCCCTCACTTCCTCCCCTCCTTAACCTCCCCCTCCCTCCCCTCACTTCCTCCCCTCCTTAACCTCCCCCATCTCCCCTCACTTCCTCCCCTCCTTAACCTCCCCCTCCCTCCCCTCCTTAACCTCCCCCATCTCCCCTCACTTCCTCTCCTCCTTAACCCCCCCCCCTCCCTCCCCTTGAATAGGCGAGAGACAAAGGGCAGATAATGGAGGTGTTCCTGGGGAGAGAAACGCAGTAAGGGGGAGAAAAGATGAGAGGGAGAGAAAAAAATGAAGAAAATATGGGGAAAAGAGGGGAAAATGGGAAAATGAGAGAAAAATAAGTCGGAAAATAAGGGGAAAATGAGAGGGAAATAAGGGGAAAATGAGGGGAAATGAGAGGAAAATAAGGGGAAAATGAGAGGGAAATAAGGGGGAAGTGAGAGGGAAATAAGGGGGAAGTGAGAGGGAAATAAGAGGGAAAATAAGGGGAAATGAGAGGGAAATAAGGGGGAAAAGGAAGGGAAAATGAGGGGAAATGAGAGGAAAATAAGGGCAAACGAGAGGGAAATAAGGGGGAAAATGAGAGGGAAATAAGGGGGAAGTGAGAGGGAAATAAGGGGGAAGTGAGAGGGAAATAAGAGGGAAAATAAGGGGAAATGAGAGGGAAATAAGAGGGAAAATGAGGGGAAATGAGAGGAAAATAAGGGGAAACGAGAGGGAAATAAGGGGGAAAATGAGAGGGAAATAAGGGGGAAGTGAGGGTGAAATAAGGGGGAAAATGAGGGGGAAGTGAGGGTGAAATAAAGGGGAAAATGAGAGGGAAATAAGGGGGAAAATGAGGGGAAATAAATGGGAAAATAAAAAGAAGGAAAGTTGAGGAGGGAAAAAATGAGTGAACATGAAGAAAATGAGAAAAATGAGAGGAAAATGGAAATGAGGGGAAAATAGGGAAATAGGGGGATTAAGGGGAAAATAAGAAATAAGGAAATATGAGGGGAACAGAGGAAGAAAAATGAGAGGAGGGAAAAGATAAAAAAAAAAAGAGAGAGAGAAAAGGATATGCGAGGGAGGAGGAAAACGAGGATGATGAGGAGGAAAGGTGAGGCGAGGAGGAAGGGGAGGAAAGGTGAAGGGAGGAGGAAGGGGAGGAAAGGTGACGGGAGGGGGAAGGGGAGGAAAGGTGAGGGGAGGAGGAAGAGGAGGAAAGGTGAGGGGAGGAGGAAGAGGAGGAAAGGTGAGAGGAGGGGGAAGGGAAGGAAAGGTGAAGGGAGGGAGAAGGGAAGGAAAGGTGAGGAGAGGAGGAAGAGGAGGAAAGGTGAGAGGAGGGGGAAGGGAAGGAAAGGTGAGGGGAGGGGGAAGTGAAGGAAAGGTGAGGGGAAGAGGAAGGGGAGGAAAGGTGAAGGGAGGAGGAAGAGGAGGAAAGGTGAGAGGAGGGGGAAGGGAAGGAAAGGTGAGGGGAAGAGGAAGGGGAGGAAAGGTGAGGGGAGGAGGAACGAGGAAGGGTAAAGAGACACGGAAAAATGATGAGCGGAGGGCACACGAGGGGAGGGGGGAGGGGAAATGGGGAAGAGGAAGACGGGGGGGAAAATGGGAAAATATAAGTAAAAAAAAAAAGTGGAAAGAAGAGATGAACTGGGACGATGATGATGGAAGGAGAGACAAGGGGATGAAAAATAATATGTAAAAGATCTGAAACAAATACAACAATACGGAAGAATGATTAAAATGGAGGAGGAGGAGGAGGAGGAAGCAGGAAGCACTCACGGCAAGACGAGAGACCAAACACAACACAACACACACACACACACACACATACACACATACACACACACACACACACACACACACACACACACACACACTGGTCCTTCAAGTGACGGCATCGAGTGCTTCCTTGAGGGGGATCTGACCACTTCCTTGAGGGGGACTGAGAACTTCCTTGATCATAAGACCGATAAAAGTTAATTCTTGAAGCTATTTTTTTTTTTCAAGACACTAAGGCTGTATTTCACCCTTCATGTGGAAAAGTCTACATTCAGATTAAAAGAACTGTTTGAAGACAGGATGAATAAGAGATAAAATTGATTAACCTCACATTCCATCAATCCACATTCCCCCCACTCCTCTCCATCCCCTCTTCCCTCTCCACTCTTCTCTCTCTCTCTCTCTCTCCCTTCCACTCCTCGCCTTTCTCAATCCCATTCCTCAACCCCTCTACCTTATTCCACATTCCCTCCACTCCTCTCATCCCTCTACCTCATTCCACATTCCCTTCACTCCTCTCATCCCTCCTCTTTATTCTACATTCCCTCCACTCCTCTCATCCCTCCACTTTATTCTACATTCACTCCACTCCTCTCATCCCTCTACCTCATTCCACATTCCCTCCACTCCTCGCCCTCCATCCTCCACCCCTCCACACAAAGGGTCACGATGCTGAGCAAGGGAATTACTCCTTTGTCAGTTTAGGAATCCGATCACAGGTCTTTATGTGCCCCCCCCCGTCAACCGATTCACCCTCACTCCTTCCTTCTCTCCCTTCCTCCTTCCTCTCACCTATTTCTCCCTCCCTCCTTTCTCTCACCCATTTCACCCTCCTACTTTCCTTCTCTCCCTCCCTCATCTTATGTTACTCCCTCTATCCCTCCCTGCTTTTCCTCTGTGTCTTACTCTCCCTCCCTTCTTCCTCTCAGCTAATTAACTTTCACTCCCTCATCTTCCTTTACTTCCTCCATTCCTTCCTGCCTTTTCTGCTCCTTACTCTCCCTCCCTTCTTCCTTCCTTTTCTCGTGCCTTCATTCTTCCATCCCTCCTGTATCATTCTCCCGTATCTGTTGCCCCCATTCGTCCTCCACCCCGTCCTCCACTTACTTCATATTAATTCTTCATTCCATAAATATCTCGTGCTCCTCTTCTTCACTCTGATTCTCTGTTTTTAACTCTCTTCCTGATCTTTCATACAGAAGTGAGAGAAGGAATGGAAGGAGAGGAATCAGAAGAGATGGGGAGGGAGGGGGACGAGAAGGGAGGAAGGGAGAGACTGAGTGGGAGAGGAGGATTCAAGGAGATGGAGGGAGAAGGTAGAAGAGGGATACAGAGGTATACAAGGAGATGAAGATGAAGAGGAGAAGAAAGTGAGGATGTCAATGAGAGGCGAATAAGGGAGAGGAACTGGAGATGGGAGGGAGAGGAAGAAGGTGAGGGAGATAGGGGGAAAGGGGAAGGGGAGAGGGGAGAGGGAGGGGAAGTGAAGCAGGAGGAGGCGTGAGGGAGGGGAAGTGAAGCAGGAGGAGGCGTCAGGGAGGGGGAAGAGGTGACAGAGGACGAGGGAGAGAGGGTAAGGGAAGAAACAAGCAAGACAACAACACAAGGTAAACACTAACACTGGGGAGACACCAACACAAACACACTCATTAGCAGGGGCGTAAAAACAAACACTAAATCCATCCACCCTTCCAAGCACCGGGGCCTTACACAAGCTGAAATAAACAGTCTCGTGGAAGCATGAACATTGGAGGATTAAAGACGATGAAACTCTCTCTCTCTCTCTCTCTCTCTCTCTCTCTCTCTCACACACACACACACACACACAAAGCCACAAGTAAACACATAAGGCGGTACAGCGAGAATGATGACGCATACATTAAGAAATTCAACTAAAAGAAAAAGAAAACTAATTGAGACTCTCACATGTCACACTATTAACAAAGAAGAACAAACAATACACAAATAAACATACATGACGATATATACATACATGAGGAAATACATACACAAATACATACATAACCAATTCATCATTCCCTCCCTAAAGTGATCCATACATACATATACGTACACATCATAAATACACACACACATCCGTCCACCCATCCACATATACATAAATATACTCACATCAGAGGAATACACACATATACACAAACATACACAACATGAACGCTGAAAACATGACAGATACGTACACGACAGCAGCACATACGACAGGAAGAAGGTATCACACACAATTACACACACATACACACACACACACACACACACACACACACACATAATTCTTACTCTCCCTTCCCCTCACAATACGTTCCTCCTTCCCTTCGCACTCCATTCTCCCCCCCCCTCTCTCTCACACACACACACACACACACAAGCCACCCACAGCCGAGCGATGAATATGATAAATACATCTAAGAGTATATTTACGTACACACAGATAAAGACGACCATGTACACACTCCTGATAATTATGTCAACACAGCGCTAACGTTATAAAAACACGAATTTTGCATACACACACAAATACACACAGCAAAACATGATCTATACAAACACACACATTCTTCTCACACACACATACACACACATATATACCGTACATACTTTCTCTCTCTCTCTCTCTCTCTCTCTCTCCCTCTCTCTCTCTCTCTAACATTCCAACAGTTGGTATAATAAGCCGCTGAGAAGGAAGGCGCACGCACACGTTATGGGACCCGCACGCATACACGCCATCCACATGTGCGCAAGACTGTGTGTGTGTGTGTGTGTGTGTGTGATAGCTATCATATCTTCATGTACTTTAAAATTTACAACAAAAATCTTTCACACTACCTTAAACAACTGAAAAGAAGAAATTGTGCATCCTGCCGCGATCACACTTTCGCCAAAACTTTCCCGTCGGCTTTAGTATGGAAAGTGTGACAAGAAATACTAATATATGGCTGTGATGGCAACCAAACAAGAGCACAGTGTGAGAAAGATGCATACTTTGGCATAGGAGTAGGAGTAAGCAATGTGGGTGATAGGACCCCATACTGATAAGAGACTGTCGGTAAAGATAATACTGGGATAATACTGATTAGAGACTGTCGGTAAAGATAATACTGATGAGGGACTGTCGGTAAACATAACACTCATGCATACAATACCGACAAGTTACTGCCGACAAACTTCTCATGACAGTACATAATGAAAATGTGTTTACCGAGAGGACAGAAAGGCTTCAATCCGACCTGGACCGAATTCAGTAATGAGAAGGGTATCTGAATGGAGTTGAGTCCTGCAGAAGAAGGCTAATACGACTAATGAATGCACGGAGGGTCATGAAGGCAGATAATCAAGTTCTGCTAAGTTCCAGTCTTCCAGAACACGCCACTCAACAATCGAAGTTACATCCAGGTCCCCAATTACACTGATGGATAAAGAGGGACGACGAAGAAAGGTATCCGAAGAATGAACTTAATTTCAGTATGTGGTGTTATCAGGTATATGTGTATGTGTATATGGATGGATGCACGTGTCTGTCTGTCTGTCTGTCTGTCTGCATGTATGTATGTATGTATGTATGCTTACCCTCTGACGGCCCACTTGACACACTGCCAACTTGAATCACAGGTGAAGCTGGGAGACAATACGGAGCGACCTGCCATCACTACAAGGAACAGGAAGGAAATGACATCTTCACACACACACACACACACACACACACACACACACACACACACACACACACACACACACACACACACACACACACACACACACACTAACAGGAAGCACTGATAACAATGTGATTAGACAACATTACACTATAGCCAACACACATATATGGTGTACAATATTAATTCTCCATAACACTTACCAGATGTTAACTGTAACAAAAGTAAAAATTCTGTCTGTCTGTCTGTCTGTCTCTGTCTCTGTCTGTCTGTCTGTCTGTCTGTCTGTCTGTCTCTCTCTCTCTCTCTCTCTCTTAAAGCTTCACGCATGGGTTTAAGTGTGGAAGGCTCTTGCAATTAAGGTGAGAATTGCTGCTTGCATGAGGAAGGTGTGTTGCTGTGACTGTGTTTGTGGGCGAGAGAGTCTGTACATGTCTTCCAGGAACCTTACAGGGTACAAACATATCAGAACATATGAAAGGACGTACTACTGCATTAGCTTCACATATCCTGCAGTGAATAAACTCGTCTGCGTTAGCTGGAATACAATATAAAAAAAAAAAGCTGTTGGTTGGGATACAGTATTAGAATTGTTCCTGTTGTTATTGTTATGGCATTCCCCGGCTCAAAAAGACGTGAACTTAGGAGACCGCACTAAACAGGCCACTTCAACCGGTCGCTCCCTATGATGAGAAGGTTAATCACTAGGAGAGAACACAATATATATCAGGCTACTGTACCTAGCTAAATATTGGCGGCCACAAAGACAACAGTATCATACGCCCACTACTACTACAACCTTTTTCTCCTCATCTTCCTCCCCCTCCTAACCACCATCACCACCACCGCCTCCAATTACCGTGGGCAGAGCGGCTTACTGCTTATTTTTACGTTGCAGCTTAAAGATGTCACAGCATGTTGTGTTGAAGAAGGAAGAGGGAAAGGGGGGACACTGCCCACACATGTATCCGTACCCGTACCAGGAGAGTAACAGCCACAAGTTACATTTTCTCATGCTAGTCAGGTACGAATCAGGAAGGTGTGTCTGTCGTGAGTTAGCAGTGTGTGTGGGTGGGGGGAGCTAAGTTGAGATATGGGAAGGTGAAATATATTGTTTGGAATAAGAGGTAGGAAAAAGGAGAACGGATGAAAGGGATGAGAAAGGGATGGGGAAGGGAAATTGCTAAGGGATGAGGGAATGAGAGGAAATGAGGGTGGCCTCTTCAGTGGAAATGTCCGGGTAGGGGTGAAGGGGGAGGGGGATGTGAAGAGACAAAGGGGTATTAACACTCCCGGTCTCTTATGACTCAGCAAAGTAAAATCGTTTGGGGTTAGCTGATATGGGGTACTAGAGCTGTTCCGACAGTGAGAGGGTTAAGGGTACAAGTATGAGCACTCTCAGCCTCCTATGACCCACTCTCAGCTGAATAAAATCGTCTGGGGTAAGCTGTCCCTATCATGAGAGAGTGAAAAGAAAAATATACGCAGAGAAAAACACAAGCACACACACACACACACACACACACACACACACACACACACACACACACACACACACACATTTGAAAGAGCTCTAAATAAACGTAACCACACAAACACAAAACACGGTACTAGTTAATGTGAAGAGGATATGTAAAGGATAAAAACAATAAAATACATAAACAAATAAATAAATAAAATGGAAACTGATGGTGAGGATGTGCAGAGGCAACGAAAAAAAAAAAAGAAAAAATTGTGTGGGAGGAGGGACTAAATTGGCTGGAAAACAAAAATAGGAAGTAAAGGGGACACCGCGGTAAAACTGGGAGGGGGACTCGTTGGTATGGGGGAGCAGGAGGCGCTGGTATATGGGGGAGGAAGTGCGGGAGAGTTACAAAGATACACAGACCATACAGACCTAGAGGACCTTTGTGGATGGGCCGAGTTACACAGATACACAGACCAGACAAAACCCGAACGTCATTTCAAGACGTAATACTGACAGAAAGATATACTCTCTCATTATGGAAGCTTAAGAGTTGGATGTGGGAGTGACAAGAGTGGAGAGGGAAGGTCCGGTAGGTGGGGGGAGGGAGAGACTGTTGTGTAGGAGGAAGTGGGAGGCTTAAGATGAATAAAGGGAAGGTGTAGGAATCTAAAGAGGAGAAGGGGAGCTTGTACTTACTCAACTACTATTACTGCTTCTACTACTACTACAACTACTACTACTACTACTATTTCTACTACTACTACTACTACATAATGTGACTATTTTTTACTCAAACAGGGAGAGGGAAGACTGGAGAGAGTTTGGTATGTAGGAGAGGAAGGGTGTGGGAGTATCTGGTACATAGTAGAGGGAGGAAGTATAGGAGAGGGAGGGTATGCGGGAGTGGGTGGGAGTATGAGGATGGAGGTCGTAAACAGAAGGAAAGTGTGATGGAAGCGCTCCGGACGATTATTGTGCAGGGAAGCGTGGGTGTTTGAAGAGTGGTGAAGTATGGGAGAGAGGGTCAGTGAGATGAGTGTGGGAGGGGGAGAGGTAGAAGGATGCGTAGGAGACAAGGGATATAAGGGAGAGAGGGAAGTGAAGGAGAGGAGGATGTATGTGAGAGGGAGGAGAAGGAGAGAGAAGTATGGGAGAAAAGTGGGAGAGAGAGGGGAGAAATGTGAAAAAATGGAAACTGTGAGAGAGGGGTGTGGGAGAGAAGAAATTTAAGGAGACGGGGGTGTGTGGGGGAGAGGGATGTGGGAGAGGGGAGTGAGACAGAGAAGAGGGGAATGGGAAATCTAGTCAGAGCAAAGGGGAAGTGAGGGATGTGTGGGGAAGACCTAAATATGGGAGTGAAGGAGAGAGGAGGGCAGACACCTAAGTATTACACAGGACGGGACACCAAAGGTCAAAGATGTGGGGTATAAGGGAAGCAGGGAACAAGTTGCATGTGTGTGGCAGGGAAGTGGCGGATCGGAGGAAGGGAGGAGGAAGTGGGGCAAGGGAGAGTGAAGGAAGTGGGGGACAGGGGAAGGAGGGAATGAAATGAGAGATACGGGAAAGAGAAAAATAATTTGAGGATAGGAGAAACAGAATATTCAATGGGAAATAGGAGAATGAGCAAATAAAAGAAGGATATACGGGAAAGACAAAAGGAAAGGGTGTGGTGTGGTGTGGTGTGGTGTGGTGTGGTGTGGTGGACTACAGCAAGGGTGAAGGGTGTGACAGTACTGTAAACGAGTGACCAATCAAAGGGAAGGACACTCTTAACAAGTTGTGGTGTGTGTGTGTGTGTGTGTGTGTGTGTGTGTGTGTGTGTGTGTGTGTGTGTGTGTGTGTGTGTGTGTGTGTGTGTGTGTGTGTGTGTGTGTGTGTGTGTGTGTGTGTAGAGGGAGGTGAGGGAGTATCAGGTGACGTAAGTGTGAGGAGGCAAAATATCAGAAGGGGAGGGGGGGGTAAGGATGTAAAAATGAGAATGTGTGTGTGTATGTAAAAGTGTGAGAGGGTACTGAGGAAGAGTGAGGTGTGAGTGAGTGAGAAGTGTGAAGTCTGTAGATAAGGTGCTATGAAGGGATGGTGTATCAGAGCACAGAGTGTGTGTGTCAGGAGGAAGAATATGAGGAGTTAGGGTGTGTGTGTGAGAAAGGCGTGTGTAAGTGAGTGTGTGAGAAAGGTGTGTGTAAGTGACTGTGTGAGAAGGGTGTGTGTATGTGTGTGAGAAGGGTGTGTGTGTGTGTGTGTGAGAAGGGTGTGTGTATGTGTGTGAGAAGGGTGTGTGTGAGTATGTGAGAAGGGTGTGTGTGTGAGTGTGTGAGGTGTGAGGAGGCAGGATGTACGGAGAGGGACAGGGGAAGTACTAATACCGTTCAGGGTCGCTCCTGTGAACGATACACACACACACACACACACACACACACACACACACACACACACACATACATACATACACACACATGCACAAGCACACATACACATACACACACAAACATAAAAAATACACATATGAAATAACACTAAATAACTAATATCACACAAACATACACAAATACACACACACACACACACACACACACACACACACACACACACACACACACACACACACACACAACACACACACACACGAGGAGAAAGAGAGGAAGGCACGAGCTTGATTAGGGTCCTTTTCTTGACTTGTGGTTGGGTCTCTCTCTCTCTCTCTCTCTCTCTCTCTCTCTCACACACACACACACACACACACACACACCAAGGCAATCAGAGCAATGCACACATAGCAACACACGTACATTTGCATAGGATAACACGCGTGGAAACAAACAACCTGTGTGTGTGTGTGTGTGTGTGTGTGTGTGTGTGTGTGTGTGTGTGTGTGTGTGTGTGTGTGTGTGTGTGTGTGTGTGTGTGTGTGTGTGTGTGTGTGTGTGTGTGTGTTTTAGAGAGAGAGAGAGAGAGAGAGAGAGAGAGAGAGAGAGAGAGAGAACTATGACCATCCTGAAGCCAGCACGATCAGCACGCAAGAAGGGGACAGTTAGAAGGGTGGGGAAGCTTGGGAGACAGCAGAGGGAAAGGTAGGGACTAGTAGGGGACAGCTACAGGGGTGGGGAGTCTTGAGAGGGGACAAGTAGAGGGGAAAGCAAAAGGAGTGACGAAGCTTGGGAGAGGACAGCTAGAGGGGACAGCTGGAGGGGTAGGAAGGCTTGGGAGGGGACTGTTGGAGGGGTAGGGAGACTTGGGAGGGGACATTTGGAGGGGTAGGGAGGCTTGCGAGGGGACAGATGAGAGGGTGGGGACTGCTGGGGGGGATAGCAAGAAGACGGTAAGGGAAGCATTAATAAAGGACATGAGCCACTGCCACCCTTACGCACGCACTCTGCACGCAAAGGAAGGCTACGCACACACTCTGCACGCAAAGGAAGGGTAAACACATACTCTGCATGCAAAGGAAGGATACGCACATACGCTGCACGCAATGGAAGGGACAGAAGGAAGGATGGGAACTTATTGGAGAAGCTGCTTGGGAAGGGAGAGCAAGAAGCCGTGTGGCAGGGACGCTTAATTAGGAAGAATGTGTCGCTACCACCCTTACGCACGCACTCTGCACGCAAAGGAAGGCGCTGAAGGAAGGGTGGGAAGAACTGGGAAGGGAAAATCAAGCAAGGAGCCGTATAAAGATTCAGACGGAAGAGGTGAGATTCGCAAGCACCCTCATGCGCTTACTCCTAATTGCACCGTTGCCGGGAATGATAGGGACTTTAGCAAAAAAAATTTCTGTCTGGTTTAGTGGTCTTCGTGCTGTCGATAGGTACAAAACTTTTAACTTTTCTTTCAGCCCTGGATGAAACTGCAAGAAAGGTGGCAGAGGAGGGAGACAAGAGAGGGGAGAAAGGTGGGGGAGTGGAGGGAGGAAGGTGGGGGAATCAGGGGTGCAGTGGTGGGGAGTGGAGGACTGGGCACTACGGAAAAAACAGTAAATACGATGGGGACTCTTCTGATGGGGACGGAATGCAAATCAAGGGGCACTGGAAGGAGGAAACTGGCATGGAGGAAAGAAGAAGAGAGGGGAGTGAGGGGAAAACAAGTGATAAGAAGAGGAATCAGCGTGAGGGCTCAAGAGGGAAATGAGAAGACAACACAGTGAATGGAGGAAGAGGGGAAAAAATATCTGCAAATGAGAGGGTAACAACAGCGTGAAGAAAAAAACAAGGGAATAAGTGGAAGTGAAAGGAACAGGAGAGGAGAGGAAGGAGAGATAAGAGAGACAGACAAAATAAGTGACAGGAATATATGAGGGGGAAAAAAAAAATA